>NW_016107456.1:325278-336905 GCF_001604975.1 Cebus imitator
ATTTCTGGAAAAAAATATATAAATTTCTAATTCAATTTCTAGGTCTGACAGAGCTAAGCATTGCAAGAGAATGAAAATAAATCTAGCAGATGGTTTTTATTTTTTCTTTTCTAAACATCTATTACATTTACTTTCAGGGAAACATTAAATGGTTATCGACAATTTATGGATATCCAATATTATCTTTATTTTTACTTCCTCAAAAATCTGGGTGAAACCTTTTTATCATTGTCTTGAAGTTTCAAGGTCCTCTTTACTCCCTGCTTAGCTTGTGCATGACTATGTTCATTCATTAATTCAACATATGTTTATTAAAATCCCTGTAATATGCTAAACTCTGTGCTAAGTTCCCAGCATGCAAAAGTAAGTATAACATTTTAATATTTTTCAATTCGCCTAAAACTTTCAGGTAAAGCTACTAATTCTACCATCATATCTCACACATATGCTAAGTATGATGGCACAGCCATTGGAGACACTAATGAAATAAAATGAAGGAACATCCAGTAATGGGAAGATTAGTTCAGGGAAAGTTCTTCCAGCAAGTATGTGAGCGGGGTCTTGGTGCTTACATTAATATGATGGTATTTTCAGAAATAATAAATGAACATTTTTCATTAAAACGTGAATAATTTGATATATTTGGGTCTCAGAATTACCTGCAACTTTGAATATTTTTGAACATCTCAATGAACTCAGATGAGTCCAGACCCACTGTTTTAAAAGGAGTTAATTCTGCTCTGTATAAAAAATTTGGGCAGTAACTGCCCAAGTACATTTTTGAATTACATTCAGAAATATACATACATGAACATACACACACATAAATATACATATGGACACACACAAATATATATGTATTTTTCTCAGGCCTTTTACTTTTAAGAAATTATTCCTATACAAATAATAACTGTGGATTATAGAAATTTCTACTTACAACAGTATTTTCAGAAAACTTAATCTAAAAACATGGGATCAGCTGCATGTATTATATTATACATACAAACATAATTTTCCTAATGATTATACTACACAATATTTTCCTAAATGATTATGCTACACAATATTATTTACATTTACTCAAATGTTTTATACAATGTTCATAACTAAAAACCAATCAGATTACTTGAGTGCTTCTAGAACAAAAGAGCCTTATTGATGAGATGCAGCATAACCACATTTTAGAAGAGTGAACTCTGTGTCCAGGTCATGTGAGTCTAAATGCCAGTCCTAACAGTGAGCTCATGTTCCCTTGGTCAATAAAATTAATTTTTCATGTATGATTTTCCTCATAAGTAAATATGGATAATAATAGTACCTGTTAGATACTATTAGGCAGAGGCTTAGTCTTCATACCACACAGTGTAAATTTTAAGGAACTATTCATGCACTTATTCTTATCCTGTGAAATTTCTAGTATCCAGGTTAAGACACAAAGAAAATCTATTTCATAAATTGTTTTGTAGTGATAGCCAACAAATGAATTTTTATATAATTCGTTGAAACGTATACTAGATCATACCTTTGTTAGTTCTTTTCGTAAGTTGTATAACCATTCTTTTTATAATCAGTGTCCCATTCAATATCTCCTTCAACACAAAAATATACGAGGGCGAGTACTGCATAATGTTAACAACATCAGGAATAGAGGCACCAAGCACTACACAGTCAAAAATTTACATAGAACGTTTGAGTTCCTCAAAACTTAACTACAAATAGCCTACTTTTGACCAAAAGCCTGACCAATAACATAAACAATTGATTAACACATATTTTATATGTATTACATACTGTAGTTTTATAACAATGCAAACTGGAGAAAAAAAATTATTATTAAGTAAATCATATTCTTTATTTTCTTTATATATTGTGTAAGTGGATCATCATAGAGGTCTTCCTCCTTGTCATCTTCACACTGAGCAGGCTGAGGAGGAGAAGGAAAACGAGGGGTCGGTCTTGCTGTCTCAGGGCTAGCAAAGGCAGAGAAAAATATACGTATAAGTTGACCCAAGCAGTTCAAAGCCATGTTGTTCAAGGTTCAACTGTATTTAACTGTCTCTTAGGTCAGTTCTTGAAAGAGCAAGAGTAGTGTAGTTCAAGTTAGTAATTTTTTAGTGCTGTGTCTCAGAAATTCTAAAAAAATAAATAAATAAGCAATAAACATTCAACTGGACCTTGACACCTGTTCATCCTTGGAGCTTTAAACAATGCAGCACACAAGAATTATATTTTCTCAGGTACACCTCTCATTACTCCATTCTGCTACTGATATTTCAAAAAGTGTGTTATTTACCACAGAATTAAAGATAAACTCATAAGGATGACATTCAATAATCTCTAATGGAGCTCTAAATTGGTATTCACATTGAGTAACTTTTGACCTAGACTTTGTTTTCTGATTTCTGTCTTTGCCCATATTTAGCTTTTCCTTTTAAAATTCACTCTTCGTAATTACTTCTTATCCTTCTGTACCAGGACCTCCCTTCTCAAAGCATCAACATACTTTCCCATACCTGTCTTTGGCCAACTTTGAACTCTCCTTTTTTGCTCCTTAAATGTGTTTCCAGAGTAACAATTATAGATAGGTAGATGATAGATAGAGAGGTAGGTAGAGAGAGAGGTAAGATAGACAGACAATATGTAAATAGATAGATTGTTCTCTATGTCCTTTACTGAGTCTAAAATCATTTTCTGCAGATTGATGAATTTCATCATCTGTGATATTATAATATTTATATTCTGACACAAAAAGGTTCTAATGTATAGTTCTTAACTTAAAACACAACATAATAAATGGAAGTGTTATGTCTCAGTGAAGCAAGACTCTGCTCTTACTGTAGCTCTGTAGATTAATTTTAAGCTTAAAATTTCAGTGGCATTGTATTGAAGGAATCTAAATGACAGAGGAAATTTCTATTACACATAATGAATCGAATGCTTTTATAGAGACTATAAATGGTATGTGATTGCATTTGGAAATATATTTCTCTTTTTTACTTTCTAGCTCTTATCTCTTACTTCCTCATTCATCCTTTGTCTCAATCCTACTATCACCCATTCAAATCCATTTTTCTATTATATATGTGCTAGTTTTTGAAAAGTTTATAGTTGAAAATTAATTTTGAAGAATGTAGTATTCGTGTTGCTGTTCAGCAACTCTGTCTGTGAGATTTCCCGCTTGCAATGGATCATTCTCTGTTTATTCTAGACAGCAATTCAACCTAAAAAATGGAGATGTAATTTGTTTTAATCAATAGATTTTTAGCCAAGCACATATGCAAAGCTTCCTTCATTTCAAGTTAAATGTTTGTTTTCTTCTAGTGATTGCTGTACTTTGCTGGTATTTATTCAGTGGCCCATAGATTAGTTATATTATTTGTTAGAAGTAGCAGATGAAAACTGCCTAATTTAATTTTGTTTTATTCTCAAATATTTATTTAGTTTGTGACATAAACCAAATAAAGTTTCTTACATTACACAAATTACAACTAATTTATATTTTTCTATATTTGTAATATTTGAACTATTAGATTTTTCATTTTGTAATTGGCATTTTTTCTAATAGTTAATATAGGTATATTAATTTTCTAGTAGTAATTGCAATTATTTCATTTCAACCTGGTGTTAATAATAAGTCTTTATCATTCTCTATTGTAGAAAATCAAACTCTTAATGCAGTAGAATGACCTTGGCTAGCCACTGCTCTAGATAATTGGATAACTGCTTTTGGTTCTTGGATCTGTATGGATCAATACATCTTATAATAAGCAATGCAAATATTTTAAAAATTATGTTATTATTTCTCATGGTTTTTATATTATGTTTATTTCTGTATTCTTTTATCAATATAAAATTAAAAATAACATTATTATAACAAATTAAGCCTATTGTGAAATTGGAATCACTGACCCATTTTTTGCCTAAGGAGAAAATAACAAAGGAGATACTTGGCAATCTAGCAATGTGTTCCTTGGTATTTACTCAAGGGAACTGAGAAAAGCTGCACGTGGATGTTCAGAGTAGCTTTATCTACAGTTGCCAAAAGTTGGAAGAACTTTCAGGAGGTGAGTAGATAAATAAGTTGCAGTGCATCCCAACAACAGGATATTACTCAGCACTGAAAAGAAATGTCAAGCCATGGAAAAACATGGAGGAAACTTACATGCTTATTGCTAAGTAAAAAAAATAAGCCAATCTGAAAAAGCTACATATTTTTTTTATTACAACTACACGATATTCTGGAAAAGGTGAAACTAAGGAGAGAGTAAAAAAAAAAAAAAAGTGGTTTCCAGGGGCTTAGTAGGGAGGGAGGTATGAATAGGAAGAGCAAAAGGATTTTTAGGAAAGTGAGTGTCTGTATAATACTATAATGGTGGATACACACCATTATTCATTCATCTGTTTAAGCCCATAAAATGTACAACACCAAGAGTAAGCCCTTACATAAGCAATAACAATAGAGTTTGGGTAGTAATAATGTATCAGTGAAGGTTCACTGATTGTAACAAGCATATAACTCTGGGGGATGTTGATAGAGAAAGAAGCTATGTATGTATTGGGAAAAGGAGGCATGTGGGAAATTTTTGGACCTTCTGCTCGATTTTTCTGTGAATGTACACTGCTCTAAAAATGAAAATCCATTTTTAAAAAGGGATACTGGGTGGAGAAAATATTAGAAATACATATCCTATCCAAAAATGTATCTTTTCTAGAATATATAATTTATTTCAAGTTGTTCAGTTAGACTGTGGCTTATTTATCCTATTTCTGTATTAATCAGTATTAAAAAATACTTACAAGAAAAAGATATGTTCGACCTAGAAGTTATCATTATGAATGGAAAGTATTTTCTACACTTAAGAAGCTTACCACCAATTGTTTGAGAGAAACAAAATAATTGAAAAAATGCTAGGAAAATATAATATTAGATGTAAAAAGTGCTTTGGGACCAAGGGGTTGGGGGAATGCTCTCTGTTATTATACATTAGGTAATTCTTTTTTTTTTTTTTTTCTGAGAGTATCACTCTGTTGCCCAGGCTGGAATGCAGTGGCACGATCTTGGCACACTGCAACCTCTACCTCCTGGGGTCAAGCAATTTTCCACTAATTTTTATGTTTTTAGTAGAGACGAGGTTTCACCACGTTGGCCAGGCTGGCCTCAAACTCCTGACCTTAAGTAATCAGCACACTTTGGCCTCCCAAAGTGTGAGGATTACAGGAATGAGTCACTATGCTAGGTAGAAATTCAAATTTATAGGCATTTTAATTGAGTTGAAATAATTACATGGCCAATGAATCTCTAGTAAGACCTTCATGCATGTCTTTATTTTCACAGAAAGATCTCTTACATAAGCTGTATTTTCAATTATGACTGAACTTTTATTATACACCGCAGGGAAGACGGACAAAAGATTAGAAAATTCTCTTGTAAATGGGATAGTTTGATAGTAGAGGGAAGTAGATAAGAAGAAAATAACAAATCTTATACTATGAATGTTCAAGAATATTCTTTAATTGTGATGATTAATTTTATGTGTCCGTTAGCTACATTAAGGGATTCCCGGATAATTGGTAAAACATTATTTTTGCACGTGTTTTGGAGAGCATGTTTGGAAGAGGTTAGCATTTGAATCAGGAGGTTGAGTAGAAATGATTCATTCTCACTGATGTGGGTGGGTATCACCCAATTCATTGGGGGCCCAAAAGAATAAAATATTGGACAAGGGTGAATTCACTTCCTCATCTTGAACTGGGAGATCCATTTCCTCCTAGTTTTGAATATCACTGCCATTGGTCCTGTATCTTGGGTCTTCAGACTCTGGGGACTAAGAATAACACCTTCACCACCACTGTCCACCCCACCACCACGCCTCAGGCTTTCAGCTTGGGACTGAAAGTTATATCATTGGCCTTCTGACTCTTGGACCTTTGGATTCTAACCGAATTACACAGTTGGCTTTCCTGGTTCTCCAGTTTGCAGGCCACATATTGTGGGACTTCTCAATCTAATTACATAAGGTAAGTTCTACAATATATCCCATCATAGGCAAGTATTCAACAGGCTCTGTTTCTCTGGAGAACATTGACTACTATGATTGTCTTTCTTTTCCCCTCATATATAGGCAGAGAAGTAGTGTTTAAAACTTACCCTCATGTTCACATAAGTATCCCTTTTCTGATTAGTTTATATTTTCAAATTTTTATAAGCACATTAACAAAGATGACACTAATATTCCCATAAAAGCTCTTGATACAATTTTTCTAGATTCTAGAGGTTTTGGAACCAGGAATACTTATAGTAAGTGTTTGAAATAAAGTAATGAAGCCTAAAAATGCATGTCCTCTTTAAATGAGGTTATAATCTTTAGTAAAACAATGGTAGAAAACAGGTTCATATTAATAACAAAAGCACTTTGTTATACTGAAGTTTATTATTGCCTTCAAGTGCTTCGTTTTTGTTGTTGTTTGTTTATTTGTTTGTTTGTTTTGAAACAGAGTCTCACTCTGCCACCCAGGCTGGAGTGCAGAGGTACAATCTCACCTCACTCCATCTGCCTCCCAGGTTAAAACAATTCTCTTGCCTCAGCCTCCTGAATAGCTGGGACTACAGGCATGCAACACCAGGCCTATCTAAGTTTTGTATTTTTAGTAGAGACAGAGTTTTGCCACGTTGGCCAGGCTGGTCTCGAACTCCTGGCCTCAGGTGATCCACCCGGCTCAGCCTCCCAAAGTGCTGGGATTACAGGAGTGAACACCATGCCCGACCTTCATGTGCTTTTAAATAATTATATACAATGATAAATGTTAATGTTAACCTTTTCAGTTATATTTCTATAAAATTATTAGACATGTTTTTTCTTTAATAAATCATGATTTATTTATTCACTAAAATGTCAATGTTTTCCTTGCAGAGTTGTGTTATAAATGCAGTATTTGTACCTAGATTGAGAAGCCGTAGCTTGACACATAAAAAGAACAAAATACATGTAAATTATCTGATTTTGTTTTGAAGAATATAATACATAAAAATAAGTGTGAAAAAAGAAGTACACAAATAAAGTGTGTACAGATCTCAATATATATTCACAATTGAACACCACAAACTTTCCAGAAACTCACTTCTACCTATTTCTAGGTATTAACCTTCCAAGAGTGACTTCTATTCTAACATCTTATTTATTCTCACTTCTTTGCTCATTTTTGAACTTTTTAATATAAATGGAATCGTATAGTATTTTAACTCTTTTGTCAGGCTTTCTTTGATCAGTATTATGTATGAGATTCATTTGCATTAATATCATTATGTATAATTATAATTGATTATTATCACTGCATTGTAGACCATATTGTGAATATGCCACAATTTTCTTACCTTTTCAACTGAAAGGCATTTGGGTTATTTCCACTTTGGGACCACAATAAATAGCCCTGCTATGAGCATTTTTTACATGTCTTTAATAAAAATATATGCGAATTTCTTTTGAGTGTATACCTGAAAGAGGAATTTTTGAGTCATGTTGTAGACATATGCTTACTTTATTAGAAACTGCTTTTCAAAATGCTTTTCAAAATGATTTTACCAGTGAACAGCACTACCAGCCCTGGACAACAGACATTATTACTCCCCAATCTATACAACACTTGGCATCATCTGTCATTTACATACTGGTTAGTGTAAAGTTGTATAACATTATGTCTTATTTGCCTGATGGCTAATGAAATGGAATATTTTTTCCTATGTTTATTAGACCTATAGGTATCTCCTTTTGCTTCATGCCTAGTTAGCTCTCTGGCATAATTATTCCTATTTCTATTATTATTGTCACTAGAGTTTAGTCATGCAAACTCCTACATTGAAAGTAGCCAAGATCTTCAGTTAATATTATGGTAATGATAATACTGATATACAATGTATACATTCTTATAAAGTTTAAACAACATTTATATACTCAGGTTTGTGCTTGGTATTTTGACACATAGTTATACATTTCTACTATGAGTTGCCTTCAAAGTCCTTTTGTTATATACAAAGAATATATTTTGCCCAGTCCACTGGGTTTAAATACCATTTCTATATCAGCACCTAATTCTATTTATCCAGTTTGACTTATCTTCTAAAGAGATTTTAACTCCATTTACCTACTTGACATCTTTAAGTGGATGCCTGATAGATATCTTTAACTTAACACAACACAAACAGAATTATTTTTTTTTCTACATATCTACTCCTTCCCAAATCTCCTCACAACTGTAAATGAGGACCACTATTCAGCTAATTACACAAACCAAAAAGCTAAGTGTCTTTCCTAATTCCTCTTTATTATCCATTAGCAAGTTCTGTCAGTTGTATCTTTAAAATAATCTGAAATCAGATGATGGCTCACCTACTTCAATACTGCCAACCTAATTCAACTGACCTATTTTTCCCAGGCTTGACATATAGATTTTTCATTGCTGTTTCTGATTCCATTGTTATATCTCCTACTGTCAGCCCCACAGAGAAACCAGAGTGTGTAAACCTCCTAGCCTTACATGAACTTCTGTAGGCGTACAAGCCCAAAGGGCTACAAGGGAGAAAAATGAGAGGGAACTGGTAACAGATTGTTAGGAGGGCAAGAGAATGAGACTCTTTAGGGATGGGTCCCTTCAACAGTAGAATAAAAATCTGAAATCTATGCAATGTCCTATTAGGCCCTACAATATCTAGCTTTTATCAAGCCCCATCCACTCCCTAGAACCTTGAGTGCTCAAAGACAAAGACCTTTGTCTACCAGGATTCCAGTTATGTGAATCTGGCACGCTGTGTCATCAGAAAGCTGTCTTAGCTCATCAAAGTAATGTATGACTTCTGCAGAGACATTCATTATTAGAGGCTTGCTTATTGTCTATTCAGACAACCACTGAAGCAGTGATATAGTTTGATAAAGAAAATGTTATATTCTAAAATTTTTAACTAGGTACGGACAATAAGTTAATAATTCATAAATCCTTTCTCAATAAGCTAATTTGGCAAATTCTATTTAATAATGAAATTAATATTGTTTAGTAAATGAAATTAATTTCATTCATTCTATCTATATTTTTAAGTACATTTTAAAAATTTACTAATATCAAATTCCATTATTTCATGTCAATCATTTACTTGTAACACTAACATACTTTTCAGATGTGTGTGTGTGTGTGTATATATATGTATATATATATAGGTCTGTGTGTGTATGTAAGTTATATATATATATATATATACTTATATATATAACATAGCACATATATATGTATATATATATATTTTTTTTTTCCATGGACTTGGGCTTTATTGGGTGACTACTGGGGCAAGGGAGGTTCTAAGGCTGGTGGACTGATGGGGGGAGGGGCTTCTGCTTGCTTTCGAATTTAGTACATGTTGCCTAGAGGTTAAGATGAGTGAGAACAGCTGCACAAGTGAGAAGAGAGGAAAAGAGAAGGTCACAGAATGGACATTTTCCTTGGGCCAGAACCAGGATATGGAGGGTGGGGGTGGAGAGGGAGGGTACCCTTCACATGGGAGACTCCACCGAGGTCACTGTTTGATACCAGCTTCCCTAACCGCCACCTGCCCCCTATACTATAACTCACTATAAACTTATATGAAACTTGCGAGACATGTATAAGTTACTATGTCTTCAAAACACAGCATCTCTTGTATTTATTTTGGTCTTCCTGGGCTTTTTTTGTTGTTGTTGACAAGGTCTCACTTTGTTGCCCAGGATGCAGTGCAGTAGCACTGTCACAGCTCACTGGAGGATGAACCTCGTGTGCTCAAGCTCACTTCCCACATCAGCCCCCAAGTAGCTGGGACCACAGACGTGCGCCACCACACCCAGCTAATTTATTATTATTATTATTACTATTTTTGTAGAGATGGGGTCTCTCTATGTTGCCAGGGCTGGTCTTGAACCCCTGACTTCAAACCATCCTTCTGCCTTGGTCTCTCAAAGTGCTGGGGTTACAGGTGTGAGTCACCACGTTCAGTCCAGTCTTACTTTTCCTTCTTGTTGTGTTGGTCTCTTCTTTTACTTGTAAAAGAAGAGCTTTGCACACAGGATAAAGAGCTACATCACTTTGGCTGCGGGATGAAAAATCCTGTAACTTTTCACCATAAGCATTTAAAACCATGCATATATTAGTTTTGTATTACTGTGTTACAAACAACCACTCATTTAGTGTCTTAAAATGGCAAACAACTGTGAATTCCATGGTTTCTGGGGATTGGAAGCCCAGGTACGGATGATTGGCTACTGTTTTCAGGGCCTCAGAGATTGAAATCACAGTATCGACTTGGCTATGGTTCTTTCTGGAGCGAGGGGTGCCCTTTCAAATAAGTGTGCCTTTGATAGAGTTTAGTTCCTTATGATTGTGAGACTGAGGCCTCAGTTTTCTTGCTGGCCGAAGTCTAGGTGTCACTTTAGGCTCCCAGAAGCTACCCACAGTTCCTTGCCGTATATGTTTCTCCAAAGGCATTCTCATACGTGGAATCTTTCAACTTCCCAGTTAAGGGGTCACCTAATTGGGCCAAGATGCTCTTTTGTTTCATTCAGATCAACTCATCACAGCAGTGATGCCCTATCATAATCACAGGTTCTGCTCACACTCAGAGAGGGAAATTATATGAGGGCAGCACAGAGGAAGGCAGGTTTTGTGGGCCTGTAAGGCTGCTTGCTATACTTACATACTTATATTCTGCTGATAATAGTGGGTAAAAAAAATCTGTCTCTGGGAACCTTGCAAATGGACTTGATTTCTCTGACACAGGCAAACACCTAAGTGTTGCCTCTTTCGTTTTATCTATTCTAAAAGAAATTCTCCTAAATACATATCTAACTAAAGAAGCCTACATCATTAAAACATTAGAAGTGCAAATGAAATTGAGGTGTTGCATCCTGGCTTTCCTATTTTAGGTAGGCAGGATTCAGAACACATAGAAATTTCAAAATATAAGGAGGGCATTCAAAAGATTCTGGGTAGCTATAAAAAGGCAAAAGTCTATTGTATCACACAAAGTGCAACGTTCTCATTTCTGTGATAGTTGGGGGAGGCGATTTTCTCAAGGCAACTGTGGGAAAAACCAAGATCAGACACAGCTACCTTCCGTCCTCCACTTCTTCTATGAGGTCTAAGTTTAAAAGAAATTTCAGCTTCCAAAGGCATTTCTCAAGTTCTGTGTTAGTTTCACACCTTGTCTGAGGTTTGTCTTTTGCTAGTTCTTAATATTTCCTGAGATGAAGTTGAGGCTTTCTTCTTTTTGGGGGGAGGGGAAGGGTATGAACATAGTTCTTGTTGGTAAATATTTTGTGTGTTCCAAAAAATATTTGTTACCTAATTATTAAGTTCAGGCTTGTATGTGTCTCCTTCCAAATAGCTTGTTAATGTTGTGTTCAGACACTTTAATTTTCTGTTTTTCTTATTGATTAGTGGAATCTGTTCAAAAATCTCTCTTATGTTAATGTGTTTGTCAATTCCACTTGTAATTCTATCAATTTTGTTTTCAGTCTTGATGTTTGACATTGTCACAATTTCTTAGTTAAATATATCTGTCACTAATAATCTTGGATGTGCTTTGAAGTCTTCATGGTCAGGTATAAATATAT
>NW_016107456.1:339740-363047 GCF_001604975.1 Cebus imitator
TTAGCAGAGACAGGTTTTCACCATGTTGGTCAGGCTGGTCTTAGTCCTAACCTCAGCTGAGCTGCCTCCGCCTCCCAAAGTGCTGGGATTACAGGCGTGAGCCACTGCACTGGGCAGTTAATACCGTCTATAAAGAGGAGGAATGTAATGCCAAAAGGGAGTTAAGAAGACATTTCCTTTGATCAGAAAACAATCTCATCTGACTCATGATCATACTAGAGACTATGCAGTTCATAGGGGAAGGGGAAAAAAGAGACAATCTGAACACAAGCATAATCAGTCAAAGAGTTAAGTCGCTTTGTGGGCTGACATCAACAGCTTCCTGGTGAGCCACTGCTGAAATGTACTTCATGCATTTATGCAAAAGTATTTATGCATTCGTGACCGGGAGATCTATTTCCCTAGCAATCAAAGACTGCTGAGCATGGTGGGTCTTATTCAGAATCTTAATTATCTTCAACTCTTACAAAAATGTGTATGAACATCAAAACTCCAAATCTGCTCAGCTATTGGAAAGTAGAAGTGCATAGACCATAACTGGATAAAGGAATTTATCCAATTCCATCCATAGATATTAAATAGAGTGAACTCCTGAGATGACTAACAACTTTAGATTGGTTATAAAAGATATTAAATTATATTCAAATGTTATGTATTTGGCCAAAGTGACAAGTGATACTAAAGGAGGGTCTTCCCACTACTTCATGTGCTCCTTATAAGCCCTTGTTAGTCACTAGACAGGATGATGTGGAGATGTTCTACACACAAAAAGTAAGAATTAAACCAATGGGGAAAATGTTTGAATAAATTAAGCCATGTGTAAGTATTCAGATGATTATTTAAAAACGGCAAAAAAAAAAAAAAAAGCAAGAGGCAATCATTAAAATGATAGTGTTTTGGTAGTGTTTTAATATAAAAGATTAGGTGGTGCAGCTGTTCTACCAACTCCTCAGATGGTAAAGGATTGTGACAAATTTATTCAATTCATCCCAGCCCTAATGAATATGCCAAAATAAAATTTAGGAGGATGATGCAAGCGAGGTATCTATAGATCCTCTATAACCAGTGCCAATTATACAGTATGAGGTAAAACGTGGATTCTGATTCTGATTATAGGATTGTCTACATTCTCTTGGCACAACCCCAAGAAGGGAAACTGAAATTCTTTGTTCTATGAGTAAAATGCCTTTGCCAAGGTGGAAGAATTTTATTGGGATTGCTGGCCATTGGTGCACAATGTAACACCGTACACAAACTTGTTTATTGAAAGGTAAAGGCAATATAATTGTTAGGGGGGGTCAGATGATAACATAACTATAGAAGGAATAAACAGTAAAATAAACAGTAAAATTTGCTTAAAAATAGGAGCTATTAAATATAATTTATAATGGTTTTTATATACTGATATAGTTTGCATGTGTGTCCTTGCTCAAATCTCATAATGAAATGTAATCCCCAGTGTTGTGGGTGGGGCTTGGTGGAGGTGATTGGATCATGGGGGCAGAATTCTCTTGAATGTTTTAGCACCATCACACTTGGTACTACACTCAAGATAGTGAGTTCTCTGACCTCATAGCCTGTCTACACCATCCCTGGACAAGATTCCTAACCTGTGGTCAGTAGAGAATATCACTTTCTAATAGATCTGGGAAGCTCCACGTTTATCTTGGAACCTCACAAGGAGAGAATCACCCAACTCACAAGTGTTTGAGGATACACACACATGACTGGGCTTGGCTTTAAACATCTTACCTGAAATTCCTTGAGGAACAGAGTTCCATCAAAGCCATTCCAAAAGGCCTATGTAGAAATAACCATTCTTGCTGCACTTCATGCAAATAATCAGGCCAAGTATAAGAGTAAAGTTTATTCTACAAGCAACACACACAGTCATATCACAATTTATTTTTACCAAGAAATAAGGACTGGAGGAAGGGATTGTGCTCCAAAGCTTGTGATGCATTTGTCATTAAATCCTATTCTCATTAACTTTTTTAAGCTTTTTGCCTACATTTTAGACTAACCCTGCTTTTTCCTGTGAATCAAGTGGTAATCTCCTGCAGCTTGGAAGAAACAAAAAGGGATGGGTAACCTAAACATCTGCATCGATATGCTAGTTCTGGGCAATTATCCTGCAAATTCTGTCAGGTAATGAAAATGAGTAGGGTCCCCATAACCTGGAGGTTTCTTCATTTGGGAAAATAAAACCAAGAAACTTCATAGACCCCTGAATGGGAAACTATATCCTGGCAAGTAACATTTTAGATAGAAACTATCTACTACACTACACTTGAGGGAATTGCTATACTCATTCTACTATTTGCAACAGAGTTATACATGGCAGCACCTTCTAATTAAAATATTAAATCGAGAGTTTGTTTCTTTTATTAATATTTGGACCCTGCATATGCAGTACTGTGACTCAGATTGCTTCCTCTCACCTAGAAGCAATCAAACTCCAAATGGTGTTGCAAACTGAACCACACATAGACACACCATTCTTCCGAGAACCCTTAGATCAACCCCAGGAGGAGCCCTAGCTGCTGTTCCCCATTGGAGGCTCCTTTTCAGCAGGAAGTAACCAGAAAGAGTTGTGGCCCAAAACCTCCTGAGAGCAGTTAGGGTGACATTTCCACAGGAGGGAATGTTGTAGAAGTTATTAAGAAATGATTTTAGGCAGATAGGGAGGAAAAGGGTCTTGGGAAGTTTTTGTTTCTTTTAAAGCCACTCCAGAAACATTTCTTGTCTAGGAGGAAAGCCCAGGCTCTTAGAGCCAGGCGGCAAGCTTTGATATGCAAAGCAGGCCCTGAGAAACTGGGTCCACCCAAACACAGCCATTCCCACCCTATGCCTCCTTGCCCCAAAATGTGCCTGGCAACATGGCTGCCCCACATATCCCCACGTGCGTGGAACATCATGGTGCCTTGTATTTGCATATTAAAAGGCTAGGGTGGGAGGGCCAGTTTTTTCTTGGGCTATCTGAATAACATGCCTGGTCAAACCAATCCCCTGAGCCCTATGCAAATCAGACACCACCTCCTCTAGCCTTCTCATATAACTGGCCGATTTCCGTGCACTTGGGATTTCTTCTCTCAGCTCTGGTGACCCCCCTCCCTCTGTCTCTGTACTGGAGAGCTCCTTCCTTCTTTCTTGCCTATTAAACTCTACACTCTTTAAAACAAACAAACAAACAAAAAAACCACAAAAAACAAAAAGATAGTTCTCATGACATTTGGTCATTTAAAATTGTGTAGCATGCTCCCCACCACACACACACACACACACACACACACACACAGAGACATCGCTCTCTTGCTCCTGCTTTTGTCATGTGAAGTGCCCACTCCTATTTTGCCTTCCATCATGAGCAAAAGCTCCTTGAGTCCTCCCCAGAAGCCAAGCAATGCTGGCACCATGCTTGAACAGCCTGCAGAATTGTGAGCCAATTAAACCTCTTTTTATAAATTACCTACCCAGTTTTGGGTATGTCTCTATAGCAATGTAAGAATAGACTATTGCACACACCCATAAACAAATATATTACTGGAGTAAATGTGATGTCCGAATTAAGTGTGATTAATATGGGTTTACAGGTGAAATATTCACTTTGTCTTGTTTTAACTGGGTACTTTAGGTGGAACCTTTAGGCCTATATACAGGCAGTCATGTGGTAATTTTTAAATCAATACAAAATACATAGAGACCATCAAGAATTTTTATCTTAAATTTAAAAACATGTTAAATGCAATTATAATAATATCCACAAATCCCTTCTTTTGTGGTTTGTCAGAAATAAGACACCTAAGAAAAACTTACAGATCCTAAAGTCTAACTCTAGACTACAAAGGAATAGATGCATTTGTACCTACAAAAGCATCCGCTAGGTTAAATACAGTATTAACAATTCAAGCTGGGCAACAACAAGATAAAGGAGATTGGTATTTTGTGGTTGATTGGACTAACGCTTTCTTCTTAATTTCTATCTTGCAAGAAAATCAAAGCTGGTTTGAATTCATGTGTGATTGATTCCCATATTTATTTACTGTGCTTTGTTAAAGATATTTAAATTTTTCTGCTTCTTTCTATAACCTGGTGAGATGACGCTTACCTATTATTCAGGTTATAGTATAATTTTCTATCTTTGTTATATAATACTTGTATCTCAATCTGAATATTAAACTAAAACAGAATCTCTAGTGCCAATTAATTATGTGACCAAAAGGAAGTATAGGTCTCAAATAAATGTTAAAATGAAGAGGAATTACTTATTCCTCAAGAAATTAAAGATAATTTTCTTGAAATCAAAACAAGGAGGGTAAGGTTTGAACGGGTTGTTGGGTTTGTGAAGGCTTCATCTGTCACATCTGGAAATTTCAGTAACCCTGATTCACGAAGATTTGAGGAAAGAAGCTGAATTTTCATGATGTTCTGGACAACTGCAGGCTCTCTTGAAGCCTCAAAGAACTAATACCCAGTAGATTCTTTTGGAACAACACTACTCTGATGTTCAAATGACATTCTAAGTGTCAGCGACTCACACACAAACAGAAGCCTTTGGCAAAAGCCCATGATTGCCAACCAGTGGCGATGGTGGGTATTTGGGATTAGAAATTACCTGGGTTTACCTCCAGGCATACCTTTTTGAAAGACAATTGCTAGCCTCTCATTGAACTTCAATTGAAATTGGTAATGTTACAGAAAGACATAAAATTATTTTAAAACCTGAAAAGTCCATAATGTCATGGACATTTATATCACAACAACATTCTAAAATGAAGGAAAATGCATCAAATAGAAAGGGTATGTTCAACGACACATGTCAGGGCACCTTTGAGGACACCTATCATAATTGAAGAAGGGGCTCTTAGCCTTTGAGCTCTACATTAGACCTTCCCAATTATTTGCCTAATTCATAGTTGAAGGCATCACTTTCTATAATTGTTTATAAGAATATGATCAAGTGGCATGGTTTACAGAGGGTAGTAAGGAATAGAGGGCTGAAATCCAAACTGAAGGCAGCTGTATCACAACCGTTCAAGGCTGTACATTGGAGAAGGAAAAGAAAATCTCAACAGACAGGATAAAAAGTGGTCTTCATAACATCATAGAGCATAAATAGCAGTTACTATATTAAGAGCTGTCAGATCACCATGGCTCATATCTGTAATCCCAGCACTTTGGGAGGCCGAGGCTGGTGGATCATTTGAGGTTAGGAGTTCAAGACCAGCCTGGCCAACATAGTGAAATCTTGCCTCTATTAAAAATACAGAAAAAAAAAAAAAGAAAGAAAAGAAATAGCCAGGCATGGTGGTGGGCACATATAACCCCAGCTACTCGGAAGGCTGAGGCAGGATAATTGCTTGAACACCAGAGGAGAAGGTTGCAGCGAGCTGAGATTGTGCCGCCGCAATCCAGCCTGAGCAACAGAGTGAGACCCTGTCTCAAAAATAAACAAATGAATAAATAAGATGGCAATAAATGCAAACCTAGCAGATCACTCGTCTAAAGCTAATGTTCTGAATTGGTTTGGGGAAGATATAATCAGTTCAGAGTAATCAATGTTTCTGATGTATCTTGATGATGCTGGATGAACATTTACAATGATTCTAATGTTGCTCTCTCTTTTGGTTTCTATTTTGCAGGTTTTACGTATTGCCCAGGGTGGATTCCTAGGGACTAAGTGAGAAGTGCTGCTTCCCCACACAGATAGAGGACTTTGTTCAATAGCAGAGACATGAAAAATATGTAAGTTTTAAACGAATAAATGCTCTTTTACGAAAGGTATCCATACATAATGGTTAGACTATCTCCTGCTTTTATAACTCCTTATGATATTATGTGCCTGAATGCCAATAAATCACATATACCTTTGTGAATGGAGAGCAATGATGAAGGTAAAGCACATGTAGACGCTAGTGTCATTTAGGGCATAACTGGGAGCCCCATGAGTCCTTTCTGTTATTCAGCACCATGTGATTGTCACATGCACTGCCTCTCTAGCAATCCTCAGCTTCAGATCCATTCTATTCCCAAAGCATGTGAACTTTTGCTAATAAGTGTCTCTACAGGTGAAGGCACTGTATAAAAATTTATTTCTTGTAATTTTCAAAAATGGAGGTAGAATTCACATAACATAAAATTAACCATTTTAAAGTGAGTCATTCAGTGACATTCTCTACATTTACAGTGTTACAAAATCACCACTTCTCTAGAAATCGCACACCTATGAAGCATTTATTCCACTATCTCCCTTTACCTAGCCCCTGGCAACCATGAATTTTCTTTCTATCTTTATATATTTCCCTATGTGGGTATTTTATATAAATGGAATCACACACTATGTGACCAGTTTTGTCTGGTTTCTTTTACTTAGCAAAATGTTTTCAAGGTTCCTTCACTGTTTGGTCCAGTACTGTCATTGATGCTTGGGGGAAAAAAAAAATCTGTGAATAAAGTAGATGCAAATTCATACTCTCAGGAGTTTGTAATTTAGCAGCTAGAGAAAGTCAATGACAATAAATGCAACATAGAAACAATTTTAAATTTTACTGTATGGTGGAAGATGATTGATATGGGAAAAATAAAAAGTAGGCAGAACAGGTAGGATTTTGAGAGAAGAGAGAGAAATGGTTGCAATAATACATGATTGACCAAGTTAGGACTCAGAGAATGTGGAATTATACCAAAGAAGACAAAAAGATGTGAGCATTGGTTAAATTGAGGTGATGGGGAGCATCCAGTGCAGAAAAAATAAGGCTGTGGAATGCTCTGATGTGGAAGCGCTCTCAGTATGGTCAGAAAACAGCAAGGAGGCCGATGCGGCTGGATCCCAGAGATAAGATGAGGGTGATAGAAGGGTAGAGACATAAGGCTTGGAAGATGGCACAGATCACATACAGCGGGGTCATGAATACCATTGCAGGACCTTGACTTTTATTGTGAACTGAGGACTCCTGGGAGAATTTTGATATTATACTTATGCTTCAAAATTACCTAATTGCTCTATTGAAAATAGATTATGTGATATAGTAGATTTAATAATCCAGAGAGGAGACTATGATGACTCAAACTATCAGGTAGCACAGAGATGGTGAGCCATGCACATATTCTAAAGCACTATTAATAATTCCCTAATGATGTAGATGCAAAGGGAAAAGAGTGAAAAGTGACTCTGGCATTTTGGGCTAAGCAGCTGAGAAGTGAGATGTGATAGAAGTGTTTGGATGTGAAATCACAGGACATAGAATTTAGGACCAGCATGCTAGTCTCTTAGAAGATTTGTGGGAAAGTTTAGATTTAGCTCTTGATTTTGAAAAATGGAAAGCCTACCAGGAGGGAACTGGCAAAGGGTCTGAAGCTGAGGTAGGACATTATGATAAACATTAAGCAGACCACACAAGGAAGATGCCTGCATTGATGCCCAGGCACAGCACATAGAAGAAACATGGCATCTTTCAGATTTGGAATTTAGTTATCTTCTTAAGGAAGATGAGTCCCTCAGAGAATCCCAGCAGTTGAAAAATGTCAGAGAATGTGGGAAAGCAGGAAGTTCAGCACATATTGTCAGGTCTTGGCACTCCTTACTCTAGAACAGGGACTGGGAAATTATGGTCCACAGGCAACATCGAGCCTGCTGCATGTGTTTGTAATAAAGTTTTATTGGAACGCAGTCACATGCATTTGCTTGCATTTTGGCTGTGGCTGTTCCAATGTTGCAGTGCTGGAGTTGACTGGCTGCAGTAGAAACCATATGGCATGCAAAGCCAAAAATAGCTGCTATCTAGTGTTTTCCAGAAAGTGTTTGTTGACTTCTGCCCTTGAACAAGCTTGAGAGAAAACAAACAAACAAACAAAAAACAGCTCATTCTCCCAATTAGATGCTGTAGAGCAACTTCTATAAATGCTTCTATTTTCATGATTTCCTTTTTTGATTATGTATTTCTTGTTTTAACAAATTCAAGATTTTATTAGAGTTTATGTTGGAAACTAGTGCTAATAACACTTGTACAAATAATGATTGTTACCAGGCTGGATGACTGATAATTGGTTATTGAGGGATATAATCTCTGTCAAGGTATTCCAGGCTCATGGATGAATTTATAAGATTCCCCAAACAGAATTATTTGGTAAAGTTGGTACAAAAGTTATGAAACAATACTTTTTGGTAATTTGTTTTATTTCCCTTCTCCAGACCTGCAGAAGAAATATATGAGTATCTTCCAGGGTGACTCACGCCTCTGACAGCAATGTTTATTTGTTTGTTTGTTGTTATTATTTTTGAAAGGCGTTTTGCTTAGTCACACAGGCTAGAGTGCAGTGGCAGGATCATAGTTCACTGCGTCCTTGACCTCTCAGGCTCAAGCAATCCTTATACCTAAGCTTCCCAAGTAACTGAGACTACAAGTGTGTGTCACCATGTCCAGCTAATTTCTATTTTTTGTAGAGACAGGTTTGCACTGTGTTGCTCAGGCTGGTCTTGAATGCCTGGGCCCAAGCAATCCTCCTGCCTCAGCCTCCCAACATGCTGGAATTACAGGTGTGAGCCACCGCCACCGCACCTACCCATAATGTTTAAAGCAATAAGATAATGATATATTAGAATCGTATACCACCATCTATTACTCTCTGCTGCTCAACCAATATCTCATACGGACAAATTAGGCTTCATAAAAAGCAAGTATTCCAGGACTTGGGATGCATGTAAAACCTTTAAAAACATATAACATTTTCAAATAAACCCTGGAAAATGTTAGTCAAAGCAAAGAAAGTGTTTTAATTACTGCATTCTAGAATTTCAAATGCCTTTACACAGAAGATATCAGCCAGCTGTTCTTCATTTCCACAGAGAGGGGAGCAACCGAAGCAGACCTAACTAGCAGCAATAAAGTGAGCAATAAGGAAATTCTGCTAAAAGCGAGAGTGAAAACATTTTAGGGTAGATTAAGAAATCTTCTCCAGAGATTTTTTTTTTTTTAGTCATGGATAGATTCTCATTTGTCTGGAATGGTGAGCATGTGGCCCAGGAAAAAGTTAGGGAGAGGACTAGATGTACTTTTCTGTCCTTAAAGTTTTGTAGGTGACTTTAAAATTCGCAATGTATTTCTCAACACTTACAACATGTGGAGCTAATTCATGCAAGACATTTCATAAATTGCGGGTTTCAGTTTAGAATCATAAGATATTCTTTCCACCCTTGAACAATGCCTGAAAAATTGAAAATATTTTAAAGACAGTATTTAGCAGATAACTCCAAAAATTAATTTCATGGTTTTTTTTAATCAAAGATTTAAGTAATAGGAAGATATATTAAAGGCTACGTTTAATTGTTCACAATAATTTAGAAAATAGGACCAATATTTCTAGGTCTCATTTCAAATTAAAAAAAAAACTTTGGAAGAAAAATATATAAGCAATTCTCTAGATGTTCTGTATATGAAGTACATTTTTTTTTAATATGAAAGTATTTGGTTACATGTGGAATAAAACTTTTTTATTGTTCTTTTAGCTATTTAGGTGAGCTATTAAAACAGGCCCTCAAAAGCAAAGAAAAAATAAATATTATATCAAAGTAAAAAATAAAATGTTAAAGGAAACACTTCAAAAAATTGTGGCAAAATATTCAAATTAAAAAGAGAAAAGCAAAAAAGGCAAACAAAATTCATTTGGATTATTAACCTAGTTCTTAGGGCTTTTCTGTCAGTGAAGCAATTCAGGAATCGTGGATAAAGTGTACTTTGTGGTGGAAATATCAGATTTCATATTCTGGTTCTAATGCATAAAGATTTGTGATTGGGAAAGAGATTTTACTTTCATGAAACTCTTGAGTCTCCAAGAAAGAAAAACAAATTTCATAATGTTATTAATAGTGGCAGGAGACAGGCAAATTCCTAAGCTGATAGGATTGGGTCCCTGGTAAAACCTGACCAAGCCAAAGACAGTTTAAAGCCTGAAAAACAACCTGCTGGGCCAGAGTGAGGACTTCTATTCTTGTTTGCCCACTCTCTCTATTGGTTCCCTCTGGATGATGCCTTTTAACCAATCAAATGTTGTCTTTTCCAAGGCTACCTACAGCCCATGCTTCCTCATTACAAACCTGAAAAAACCCTGGACTTAGCCTTACAGACATTTACATGCTTTTGAGCTCCTTCTCACACAGAGGGCTACCCACTTTGGAGCCCCTCTCATTGTTGAGAGCTTTGCTGTCACCCAGAGAAATTCTTCTCAGTCTTGCTCACTTTCTGGTGTCCACGTTCCTCATTCTTCTTGGTCACAGGACAAGAACCTGGAACCTGCTACATAGTGGGAGTGAAAAGGGCAGTATGAGCTTCTGGTTGGCTCTCCAATCCACAGGTAGCAGGACAGAGTGAGTTGTGACATGCCCTTGTTCTCTGGGCTGTGAATGGAGGGAATGAGAAAGAACTGTAACACTTACTGGGGGTCCACAGCTCAGAACTCCCAGAGCAGAATCTGTGACACCCCCTTGGGATTCCGTGGTCACTGGTGTCTCCAATTTTGGGAGCACCACATTGTCCCTATTGTCTAAATGCTGGCTCCCAGCCACGGAAGCCACTTGTGGGACTCCTTGTCTGCTGTGGGCTGAACACACAGCCGTGGCAGTTGCAGGATCCAGGCCAGGGGGCCAGTAGAGTGCAGCCTGCCAGGCCGAGTGGGCTGCAGTGAAACCCGGGGCAGAAGCGCCACTGGCCTCAGAGGTTTCTGGCCGGCAAAGCAGCACTGAAACATCATTGGCTAGATTTTTCAGACTAAATAAAAATTTTAATATAAGTGGCATTTAATTTCCTTTTTGTGCTTTCCTTACAAAATATATTATTAAAACAGTTTTAGTTTGTTACATTTCTGTTTTTCTTTTATTTTACCTTTTGTGGATGAGCTGGAAGAATGTTATAATGATATTCCTTAATAGTTATATGAGTCATAGCAGATGTTCGTCAAGTCTTGAAAGGTTCTGCTATTAACAGTGTCCAGAATATAGCCATGCCTAATTCATATTTTTTAAAACATTGAATGCCATTTCTTTTTACCATATATACATCCTGTGTCATTATTATCATTAAAGTAGTTAAGAAATATAAAGCACTTACAAACGGTACTGATGACATGGGCAACATTGAGGAAATATGGGCCAGTCAGTTTCTCAATGGGAGTAATAAAATAATAATGGGCATGACAGTGGTACTCATTACTATCGTAATGTATTTTATTTATAATGTAATAATATTAAGATGTAGTTTTATGTAGTTTACTAAAATTACTAACTTTGAAATGCATAATACAATAAAATAGTACATTAAACATCAATAGTGTATATATGGTAAAATGAAATGGCATTCAATGATTTAAAAAATATGAATTAGGCATGGCTATATTCTGGACACTGTTAATAGCAGAACCTTTCAAGACTTGACGAACATCTGTTATGACTCATATAACTATTAAGGAATATCATTATAACATTCTTTCAGCTCATCCACAAAAGGTAAAATAAAAGAAAAAAATAAATATAACAAATTAAAATAGTTTTAATAACATTTTGTAAAGAAAGGACAAAAAGGAAATTAAATGCCACTTACATTAAAAATTTTATGTAGTCAGAAAAATCTAGCCAATAATAACCACTTAGTAACTAATAGAGCCTGGATTTGAACTAAGGAAATATAAATTCAGAGTGGATACTTTTAACTACTCAACTACAAAATACAGACTCCTACCTGCAAGTCTAGCAGAGAGGAATTGTGTAAATCACTCCTAAAGTGTTATTTTATATCCCAGAAGAATATTGGATTTGCAAGAAGATAAAACATATTTTTAAATTTATATAAAATGAAATTTTCTGGTCTTATAAAATTATTTTTTATGTTAACATTAAATTATGCTATTATTTGGAAATTGTAAAATATTCTTTTTATATTCATTTTTTTTTTCACAAAACTGAAAGTGAAACAAGATTGTGTAGATTACTGATTAGATATACATGACTTTGTAACACAATCTGTCACTATGAAAAGGTCTTTAGAGTTTTCATCAAAAATAATTTCATTTAAATTTGCCATAGGAATAGCTATATTTGAAGTTGTCATAGACACAGAGATTATAGGAGAGGTGTTCTTTGTGGTTTCTCATCAGTCTTGATTGCCTAACTGTGTCTCTGAATTCATTTTTTTTTCTCTAAGAGCTGTTCATTGTAACCCCACATTATTAGCTGCTGCAGCAATGCATGGAATGTTAGGCCAAACATCTTCAACAAATGCTATGACTGTATTTTAGATTAATTTATTTTTAGCCTTTTTCTTTCTTTATCTTTTATTGTTAAGTCTTGAGGGTAACGCTAAGTAAATTATTAAACTTCTGAGTCATTATGATTCTGATTCCCAATTATGATTCTAATTTCTGTAAAACTCTGCATAACATGTTTCCTACTATATTGTGAGGGTCTTTTCCCAAATTATTTCACATCTGATAAATATCAAATTATGGAAATTTTTCGAATATATATTCAGACATTCCACCTTGAAGTTTACTTCTTCCTGTCTTACTCAATTACACAAATAAATTTATATATTATTCTAGGCTACCTGATGATTTTCACAATAATCATATTGTAGTTGGTAGTAGCATTGGTAGCAAACGTATCCTATTTTTACTATTTGATTTAAAATGTTTCACCTACATGTTCAGGTAAAGAATGGAAAGATACATTACTTCTCAAGTAAACAAATTGCCTGGTTCTCTCCATCTGCCCAGTCTTATCGAACAGTTCTTTTTAGGCTATTACTATGAATGGAATGCTTATTAAAAATAATAATAATTGAAGAAAATGTTCTAATTTGCATCACAGCCTTGAAACTACCAGTTAATTGTCTTTTTGAAAAGATTCTAGGATCTAAATATGCACAGCATACAGTATACACTTATCCCACCCACAGTGTGTATCTTGGCTCTTAGAAACCAAGGAAGGCAGTCTCAGAGAAGGTTTCAGTTTGAAATGGAGCTAAATTTATACACATTTTGAAAAAGCACATAAATGTAAACACCAGTATTTAAGCTATTCTTAAATTGGGAAAGCATAGTTCTATGATCATTGTTAGACTGGTCTACTCACTGCTACAATTTAATAATTGAAATAAATAATTATTTCCCATATATATTACTTCATATTATTGGGTTACAGATGGAGGTATGTGAGATTTTTATAATTCTGAAGTAACGTGTCATGCGAAGATGTTTCCATTCTCTGATTTACTGTGGGACAGCTACAAACAGCCACATGAGCTGCACAAAACGAGGAGGTTGTTGAAGTCCCTCAGCCCACAGAACTGGAACGTCAACGTGACATAGATGGGAAAACCTCTGCTTGCCCTGCCTGCAGCAACTCCTCTGGCCATTTTAGACCTGGCACTGATGGATTTCTGAGGGAGTGACATTCATCTGCCCTTGGTCCGAAACACATCATCTAGTCTGGGGAATGTAAAGACTGAATGCTTTAAAGGAAAAATCTAAGATCTTTTCTAAAAGTAGCAATTTTAAAGTTTTCTTCTTCACTAAACTATTAATATGAATATAGAAACAACTTTTCTTTAATCTGTACTTCATGTAGCAACATGAAAGACATTTTTAATCTTGACTTTATAAATTCTCTAGATATAAGCATCTGATGGAAAAGTGAACTTTCTAAAACCTCAGTATGGAGTTCTCAATACTTTCTTTCCCTCAAATTCACTTCTACTTATTACAGCCACATAAAAAAAAGGCAGGAAAAGTACCACATCCCTTGTTACACAAACTCAATATAGGCTCCTCAAATATGCTATTGGGATCCTCTGATGAAATGTGAATCTATTCAGGGATTTTCCTTAACCTCCTGACAGTTCTAGATATGTGGATTCAATCTAGAAACTTGGAAAATTTTGCTTTTGCAAAGTAGTCAGTTCCTTTCATAAAATAGGCAATCCAAATATGTAAATAAAACTCAACCTCATAATCTCGATCTCAAGGTACCTTAAGTGAAATTTAAACAAAAGTAATTATTGACATTTTTCTATTAGTTTAGAAAGAGAAGAAAAATATCCATATTATTCCATTCTGCACAAAAATGGGCCTTTTCTCTTATTATTGATATTTATAAAGAATTAGAGATTTAGACCTGGCACTGATGGGTTTCTGAGATGAATTAGAGATTCCTTATGAATATCAATCAAAACTGCAAAATATATTAAACCCAATGAATCTCATCCAAGGAAATAATTTCATCTAAATATGCAAATTGTTCATTAAAGCCTTGTTTGTAATAATAAAAATTAAAAATAATTCAAATGATTGTGTTTAGGGCACTGGATAAAGAAATTATGCTACTCCCATGAAATAAATGACTTAAGATATATTTTTTAAAAAGATATGTTTCATATATACTTTTATTAGAAATATCATTAAAGAAAATTATAGAACAACATTTTGTTATAATCATGGTTATTGCATATTTTACACACACACACACCCCCATGCTTTTTTGAGAAAATTATGTCCCCCAATGTGAACAGTGAATATATTGAGTTAGAAGTAGAAATCTTTTGCTTATGATTTTTTTCTATTTTTCTGTTTTTTGAATTAAAAATAGCATTCTTCTAATTGTATAGAAATATATATTTTAAAGTTAAGTAATAGGGACATGTCAGAATATAACACTTTGATATTTTTAAAGCACTAAATCTTGAAGTTTTCAATTAAACAAGACTGCCCACATGTTATCTGGTGTACAATTTACAAGCACAAAGAAACACTAAGAGTCAGGTTCCATCTTAAAAGTTTCCTTGCATTATCCATTTTATCCCTGAAAACAAACTGAGGCCTGTAAATGGTTGAAAAAACAAACAAACAAAACCTCACACTCACATTATTTTTCTAAGATTTAATCTTGCCTTTCTGAATGCAAGGCCAGTTTCTTCTCTCTACAATGTGTCAATTTTAGACATAGATCTCTTTAAGCGTATAGGGAGAATAGCTGGGCATGGTGGTGCAGGCCTGCAGTCCCAGCTTCTAGGGAGGCAGAGATGGGAAGAGCTCTTGAGCCAGGGAGGCAGAGGTTGCAGAGAGCTGAGTTCATACCTTTGTATTTTAACCTGAAAATCCTGCAAAACAGTTAATGGAAATGAGGAAGTAGTAATTTATTCTGCTTTAGAAACATAGTTATCTAAAATGATCTAGAAAAGTAGATTGAAATGGAATCTGAAGCTTTATATGATGATCATAGTGGAACCTGGGAATGTACTAGAGGTTTTCAGGTCTAGTTTTTCTTTTTCATAATTGTGAGTATCTTGGTTTCATACAGTGTTTACCACTCATTTGTAAGTGAATTGAGAATATATTAATTCAATCTGAGGGGATTACCTGCATTGTCATCCTTAATATTTACACAAAGAAAATGGGACTGCTTAAGCCATGATTCTCTGTATGTTAGGGAAGGGCAAACTCTAACACTTCTGCATAATGGTTTATAACTCCCAGCAACATTTTTTAGTTTATTAGAGACTAAATATGTCTCAGATAAATAAGATTGGACAGACGGTTTCTTTGAGATGATATAGAAAAGAGAAAACACCCATAAACCTAAAAGAGAGATACTTAATCTTACAAATTATATTCAGTGATGGTAGATAAACCTAGATAATTATATAACTTTTTAAAAAAGCATTGTGGGGTTTTTCCTCAAGAAAAACAAAACAGCCATTTGGATGTCACGACTATATTCGTGACCCTGAGAGTTTTATTTGCAGCAGAATAAAAATATTGAATGGTAGGAAGGTTTTATTGACAGATTCCATATTAAGTAGACACCAAAGGACCTATAGAAACATGAGGCTTAAAATCTTTAGGATTCTTCTTATTTCCACTGGTAGAAATCAAAGTTAAATGTACAAATATTCCTTAATAATGTTATTTAAAACTACTCATTTAATTGATAGTATTTGATCTCCTCTGCTTTATTTATTAAAATAAAATCAATTCCCAAACTGAATTTTCTGCTTAGAGTTATAAAACTACCCATTTGCAATGTAAAATTAAAAAGAATCCAATTCCTCCTTGTCCCCATCACCACCAGATACCATTTTGGCATAAGAATTAATTTGAGCAGAAGTAAATTGAGAAATGGCACATGTAGAAAAACTTCTCTCTCTTCCTCCTTCCTGCCTAAAAGTTGTGCATTAATTTCCTTTTGTGTAGGTGTTCCCTTTATAGTAACAGGAAATAAATAAACAATCTTCATCAATGGAAATGGAGATGACACTAGATGGGTCTGCATAAATAGAACCTTACTGGATCGGCTTTATCATTTATCAATGTTCCCCATATTTTTACTTTCCATCAGTTTACTGCCCCAAGAAGCTAAATCTCCTTTCTTTTGTCTTGTGACATCTCCACAATTAATAATCCTTTGTTAATTTGGTATACAAGTCCCCTGAGCTTAACTGTTTCTTTTGTTCCTCACTTTCTACAGTCCTCTGTGCACATTAAAAATATATATATATATATATCAGATTAATTTCAAATAAAATTTGCATGTAATTTCTCCTGTTAGATGCCTTTTGTCAGTCTAATTCACAAGCCCTAGGTGCGCACCTTAAGAGGATAGAGAAAAGTTTTTATTTTGCTCCATTTCTGGTGTCCACAAAGAGACATAGCCTGGGACTCCCTGTTCCTCCAGAGCCTCGAGCTGAGATCCTGGGATACCTAATGCAGAACTGAATGTCTGTCTTTCCCATCCCAGAGTCGTATGTTAAATCTTAGCATGGTATTAGGGGATAGAAGCCTCGGGAGATAATTAGGTTCTAAAGGGACAAATCTCATGAATGGGATTAATGCCTTTATAAGAAGAGACGCAAATGCTCCATTCTCTTTCTGTCTCCATCATGTGAAGATAAAGCAATCGAGTGGCTATCTGTAAACAGGAAGAAGGCCCTCACCAAGAACATGACTGGGCTGCCACCTTCATGTTAGTCTTCCAGCTTGGAATTGTGAAAATAATTATTTGTTTTTCAAGGCACCCAATTATGATATTCTGTTGTAGCCACCCAAACTGACTAAGACACATACTGAAGCCTGAAAAACGTAAGAATTCTTCTTGACTAAGTCTCTCAGATTTTCCATTTGTAGGGTCTGATTGAGAGAGGGTTGTAAGACCTGTCTTTTCTTATTCCTTTTAAATTTCCAATTTAGATTAATAAGGTGAAAACATTTGTGTGAATTAATTCCTTAGATATTGCCACTTTTGTTTATTTGGTCTTTGCTATTGATCCATTCCCTATCAGGATAGCCATCATTTTACTTTGCCTTTTTTCTTTTGTGTCCTTTGTCATAAGGCAGGGCATCATAGTGTTCCTGAACCAAACTGAGGGTCAGGTGGCTGTTTCTCGAGGCCTAACAACAAGATGCAGATAAACTAGGGTGGAAGAGAGTTTTTATTTCTATAACTGGTTACAGGGAGCAATCCTGGAAAATATCACCATACCAACTCAAAATTACAAAGTTTTTCAAAGCTTACATTACCTTCTAAGCTATAAGTCTATGCGTAAGTGTGCATTCACCTGAAGACTTAACTTCATTTAATCTGTAACGAAGATCTGGATCTGAGTCCTGAAAACCTTCCTCTGGAGCCTCAGTAATTTACTTAATCTAAATAGGTCCAGGTGCTGGAGTGATTACCCTTATCTTGTTTCCTGCTAAATCATGGAGGCCTGGGGAGTTTCTTCAGACCCCCAATAAACTGGTTTGTGGAAGCATGGGGAGTTTCTTTGGACCCCGTAAAACTTGTTTATTCCTAATGGGTCCTGTTAAGAATTCCCTCATTATCTTGTTATGCTTCAAGGCTCAAGAAAGGCCTAGGCAAACTCTTGGTGGGCTTATGTTACATTTCAGCCTTTGTGTAAGTGCACTGGCTCTCTCAGCTTTTAATATTTAACTTAACCACTCAGTAATACTGAGACAGTTGTGATGGGGGCCTGTGTTAGTGAGATCTGGCCTGCCACAATAGGGCAAAATGCAGAAATGGGTTTCCAAAGTCTGTTGTTCAGCTGGGTTCACAGAGTTTATGGTTCTTATTAGATCACTTTTCATTTGGATAAATTTTGTCTGTGGGACACCAATAAAACTGAGGAAAATTATTCTTTTAACCCATTTTATATACTGAGAGCGTGGCTTGAATCCAGTGAGAGGGCTGTCTCTCATTTTCCTACTTGCCAGGGGCCACAAGTTGTCAGGCCTGCACCTGGGAGTTATGAGTCAGGCTGGAAATCTGGTGCACAAGCAGTTTTATCTGTCTGACTATGCAAGACTCAGGGGAGCTTGTCTCAGTAAAAGGTCCTGCCCATACCAGTATCTCCTGCCTGGTATCACAGGTAAGCAGGTCTATGATTGGAGGCATCTCACTTGTAATGAAAGACCAGCAAAAGGAGTTTTCACACATAAACACCATCCTTACCAACTGTGGCAACACTTGTCTTTCCTTTCTTTTGTTATCTTTGGGAGTGACATTCTGCATCATGGAAGCTATATCTTCTGCACCTGCTTCAGGTATGTCTCTTGCCTCTATGGTAAAAATTCACTTTATGCCTAGAAAGTTGCCTCCAGGTCTTTCCAGAAAAAGCCTTTTTTCTTTGTGCTGCATTTGATGGCTCAGTCCTTGACTGAGATCACCAGATGATGGATTTTTTGATTTGTAAAAATGTTTATATGTTAAAGTGATGTTTAGAGAGCTCTCCTTCTAAACAAATGTCCTATTAGGACCTATGGGAAGATCAGATTGTAGGAAGAATGCAAAAAAAGCATTTTGGCTAGTCTGGGGGATTCCCTTAACAAAAATCAAAAAACAGGAATCAGACTAAGAATGAAAGCTAATATCCATAATCCATTACAAATTCCCCCTTTCCAGCTCAACTCCCTGTCTCTGAAACTTCAGAAGATCTTTTGGACCTCTGGAATCTGACACATATCCCTTCCCCAAATTTTGGCCCCACCTTTTCAGCAAATTTCTTTTATTTGCAACACTCCTCCAAATTCCCTGGAAATTTTTTTGAACACCCAGCTATCCAATTTAACTTTCATTTCCTTACAAGAATTGCCCAAGCACTCCTGCCTGACGTCCAGGCATGGGCCACACAAGTTACTTAAGCAAATGCTTACAGCCAGGAAAGACTTTGGCAGAGGTCCTGGGTATACACCACAAGGATCATTTTGCTGTCCCTTATAACTATACCTACATTTCAGGATTCTAATCAAACTCCATACCAAGCCTTCCCAGGAAATGCCCTCTGCCAATGTATCCTGGGCCCTGACTACAAAGAATTTATGTCTTCTGGATTGTAGAATATCTTTTAAGTTACAAAACAATTTTACTTCTATTTCCAGAAGATTGTCTACCATATTTAGAAAGAAGCTAGAAAGATCAGTGGCCATTCACTAATCCCACACACAGGGACCTCAACTGGCCATTAAAATGTCTGCTTCCAACTCATGATAATACTGTAGCTATATACTAAGCCAGATGGCTTCTGTGAACCCCTTCCCAGGGGAAGCCAGTGGCCAGGTCCCCTTCTAAGCACTCCAGCAGATAGTCAGCAAACATTCAGCTTAGGGCTGCTATTCAAGTCCTGATAGGAGTTATCATAGAGGCCTTTACCCCTCAGGTAAATTGTTCTAAGGTTAAACTTTGCACTCAGAAAGCAAGCTGACATCCCAAGCCCTTTGTGGAAGCCTTTATACAAATTTTCCAAAATTACTGTTTCAAATCCAGGTCTAAAGCATAGAAATCCTTGATTTTCTGCCTGAGTCAGAAGTCTTCTCCAAAATATAAAGGAACAAATCTAACCAGGTGTGGTCAGATGGGCAGGACAGCCTCTCAGCTTTATTATTGAGGTTTTACCTAATTCTTTGAGAGTAGCTTGTAGGAAAGCAAGAAAAAGAAAGAAAATAAAATAGCAGTCCTTGCCTCGCAAATTGTGTTCTTACAAAAACAAAAATGTGAGTGAGAATAACTAAAACCGCTTCCAATCACAGAACCTCTCATCCCTCTCAAGATGTTCGCAGATAATAAAGAAGCCAGGATACTGGAAGCATAAATGCCTGAAACTGAGAAGGAATGTTTAACTAGCACTGTCCTTAGGCTTCAGCACCCTCAGAAGTTCCATTTTTCCTCTTCTCTAAGACAATTCCTTGATAAACCCCACTGACTGACAGAGTCAGCCAATCCTCAGTAGCAACCCCGACATACCACTAACATTAAAATGGAGAATCAAGAATGCGATTTTTAAATTGACATGGTGCAACTTTCTCTACTGTTCCTCTCAGAGGATTCCTCTCTACCCATCACCTCTAATTCCATTTAAGCTATCAGAGTATCTGAGCAACCATTCTTTGCCATTCTGCAGTCCATAATCCGGTCACTATTCTTACTTCGATTCAGCTGATACAGCCACGTTTATAGTAATTAACCTATGATCAGTTTTTTTTTTTTAATTGCCTTAGACTTGTGACCTCTTTTTGCATACAAATTCAAAGGAAGACAGTTAACACGGACTTACATATGCTGTGCTATTTGGAGATCCCTCAGTATTTTCACAGGTCCTGAAAGCCAACATAGACTCTGAAGCCTTTACCAAAGGCGTCTCTCTTGTTTTATATGTGGATGATTTCTTACTTTGTAACTCTCACAGATTTCCTCAATCTCTGAAAGGCTCTCTCTGAAAGAAGCCTTCAGGCCTCCAGAACCAAAACTCAATGAATACAAATGACTGCTACCTACTTTTAAGACTTGAGATATCTCAAGACACCCAAAATTTATCCCCAAATGCCTTGAGTCTTTTGCCCATCTCTTTCCTCCGAATGAAGACACAATTATTTACATTTTTAGGGGAAACTGGATACTTCCACCAACGGGCTGCTAATTTTGCTGCTCTTGCTAACCTCTATATGCTGTTTTCCAAGATCCTCCCTCAAAGTCCATTTCTTGGTCCTCAGAAGCATCAACCACCCTTGAAGTTGCAAACTCAGCATTGTCTACAAACCCCAGCACTCAGCTTACCCAATTTGGACAAATCTTTCATCTATACTGCTGTGGAAAAAATAAATGGGATTACTGCAGGTATTTAAGGACAACCTTCCATCTCTCAGAGACATCCTGTAGCCCATTTCTCATGTCAGTCAGACCCTGTGGTATCAGGCATGCCCTCATGCCCGCATGCTGTAGCCATTCTTGTGGCCTTGACAAGCTGGTGCCCCTATGCTAGGCTCCTCCATTCACTTCTGTTTTTTCTATGCTCTGTTGGCCCTTTAGAAGCTCATAAAACACAGCAACTTTTAACGTGGTAAACCACCCATGCACAGGCCTATTAACCAGCCTTCCGTGATCTCACGTTGCTGCAACACTCTAAATCCAGCTGTTCTAGCACCCCGCCATGGTGATGGAGAGGTCTCACTCCATTCCATGGGACTGACTTGTGACCGTAGGAGTGGTCTCAAAGCCACAAGAAGACCGTGTAGATATCGTCTTGGACAACCCATACCTACATCTCTTTTGTGCTGGTTCCTGTAGACGAAATTCCCACAGAAGCATAATGACTGGTTATGACATGGCTATCTCACATGAAACCCTTGAAACATATTCTTTGCCCAATGTAAAATCAGCTCACACCACTGCACTCATGAGTCCTGTAGAAACCTGTACAATGATGAAAGGGCAAACTGCCCCTGTTTACATTGACTTGAGATTGGCTTTTGCAGTCTGTCATGTATTTGGCACAATCTGAAAATCCCACAGATTCTTTTACTTATTTATTTATTGATTTTTTTAATTGAATATTAGGTTTGGGGGTACAGGTGAAGAACATGCAAGGTTGTTGTATAGGTACACACATGGCAGTGTGATTTTCTGCCTTCCTCCCCTTCACCTATATCTGGCATTTCTCCCCATGCTATCTCTCCCCAACTTCCCACCCCCCGCTGTCCCTCCCCTATTTCCCCCAAACAGACCCCAGTGTGTGACGCTCCCCTCCCTGTGTCCGTGTGTTCTCATTGTTCAACACCAGCCTATGAGTGAGAACATGCGGTGTTTGATCTTCTGTTCTTGTGTCAGTTTGCTGAGAATGATCCAGGTTCATCCATGTCCCTGCAAAGGGCACAAACTCATCGTTTTTTATGGCTGCATAATATTCCATGGTGTATATGTGCCACATTTTCCCTGTCCAGTCTATCATCGATAGGCATTTGGGTTGGTTCCAGGTCTTTGCTATTGTAAACAGTGCTGCAATGAACATTCGTGTGCATGTGTCCTTATAGTAGAACGATTTATAATCCTTTGGATATATACCCAGTAATGGGATTGCTGGGTCAAATGGAATTTCTATTTCTAGGTCCTTGAGGAATTGCCACAGTGTTTTACACAATGGTTGAACTAATTTACACTCCCACCAACAGTGTAAAAGTGTTCCTATTTCTCCACATCCTCTCCAGCATGTGTTGTCTCCAGATTTAACCTCTACAAGGCTCTCATTGCCAAACAGACATATAATTGCTATTCTAATACAGGTCATCCACCTCTCTCCTAAAATTGTTATTGTTTCTTGTCCAGCCTATCCCAAGGAAATTGACACTGTATCTCCAGAAAATATTAAGTCTAACAAAGCTGCTAAGTACAGAGCTAAAAATGTACTCATCTATTCCTTTACTACACAATTTATAAACCTACCTCTATCCCTGACTGATATTATTAAATGTCAGACAAATGTCCCATAAAAGAAGAAGACAGATGGATACAAAAAGGTGCCAAATGATTATGTAACTGGTTAAATAACGGACTAAATAGGCTGCGTATAGTCCTCTGTCTTTAAACTTTTGGCTTGCGCTTATCCTCCATTAGATAAAATGTACCTGCTGATGAGGGATAGTTAAGGAGCTAAAAGACAATTGGCTCTACCCTACCATGCACAGAAATTCTGACTAAATTAGTCCCCAGTTTAATACTTGCAAATCTCACCAAATTTCTGGAGAAAACAAATACAGCTGAGGAAATCTCCAAGGCCCTTGCAGTACGACCAATTCATTTTATAGCTTCATCTCCAGCTTTAGGTTATTCTTACTGTTTGGTTGTCTGCATGGTTTGTGGCTGGACTGGATGCCACCCAAGTAGGCATGTCAACACAAATGTGGTAAAGAAAGTCACTAACTGATATCCTTTTTTCTTTTCTTTCTTTTTTCTTTTTCTTTTTTTCTTTTTTTTTTTTTTTTTTTTTTTTTTTTTTTTTT
>NW_016107456.1:363070-400338 GCF_001604975.1 Cebus imitator
TTTGAGAAAGGTCTTGTTCTGTCAGCCAAACTGGAGTGCAATGGTGTGGTCTCTGCTCACTGTAACCTCCGCCTGCCTCTGGATTCAAGTGATTCTCCTTCCTCAGCCTCCTGAGTAGCTGGAATTATAGGCACATAGCATCACACATGGCTAATTTTTGTATTTTTAGTAGAGATGGGGTTTCACTATGTTGACCAGGCTGGTCCCAAACTCCTGACTTCAGGTCATCCACCCACCTGAGACTCCCAAAGTGCTGGGATTACAGGCTTGAGCCACTGTGCCTGGCCTATTGAGATTATTCCTCACTTGGCATTTCTTTGTGGATTGAATTAGACCAAGGAAATTATTTTACATCAGAAACCAAAATATGCCATATCATCCCCAATCAAGATCCCCAGTCTAAAAATACAGATATACAAGGACTTTAGGAAAATATATTGTATTTAAAAATCCTAAATGTAAGAGTCTAGAAGCATTTCCGATCATCTTTATAAAAATCCAGAATGTCTCATATAAGAGAACTAAATTAACCACTTTTGAAATAGCTTTTAGTCACTCTGTGCCTAGTGACATCTCGAAACTTTCCATACCTTGGTGGGGTGAACATGATGGGGACTTGAGTGAACAGCTGCATACCTTGACTACCTATATAAAGTAACTAACTAGTATGCTGGAAGCGATCATCAACAGGTAAAACAGATGTGGTCTCTGCTGACTGACGAGATGGGACATCCTTTTTGACCAGGAAATCAAATACACATCAAAATCTGTAGAATAAGCATGTCTTGTCACTTCACCAGGAAGGATTCCACAGCCATGCCAAGCTAGGTCTATATCATTACTCTCAAGACAAGTAGATGTCTATTTCTGTAGGTGACCTTACGTTGAAGAATTTAAGACTCAAATCCCAGGTTCCAGAAGTAAAAAAAAAAAATACCTCAAAGTAGGCAACTCTTGATCATGGATTAAGAATTTCATCTTTACCTAGTCATTTCTCCCCTTGCTATCTTTCTCCGCAAGATGGGAAAAAACAAAACAAAACATCCTCTTTCAATCTTTGAAATAAACTCCTCCCCGCTTATTTATCTCCCTTTTACACCCTCTGATCTCCCATGATGAGCTCTCTTTCAGTGTCTTGCATCTATTAGCTCTATAATTCTCTCAACAAGGCAAGCACGAACATGAGACCCCCCTTTGCACCAGTTTTCCAAACTCTGGCCAAAATTACTAATCAAGTTGCTAGTTATATCAACATGTAGACAACACAGATGAATTTTCCTTTGTACAGATGCCTCCTTTTTGTAACAGGAAAGGTTAAACAGCCTTTATCACAGGACATGGGAATGACACTGAAATTAGTCTGCATAAACAAAACTTACCCTGTTTATCTTCTGTAGTTTTCCTCAGAGATATTTACCTTATCCACAATTTATTTTCCTTTGTCGGGATAATATAAAAGCTCTCGAGTTTAACTACTTCTTTGTGTCTTCACTTTTTATGAAAACCTACTTGCACATTAAAAAAAAAGAAAGAAAGAAAAAGAAAAAGAAAACATTAGCATTTAATAAAGTTTGTACATGTTTTCTCCTGCTAATCAGTCCTTTGTTACTCTAATTTGTTGGAAGTAACTGTCTAACTTAAGATAGAAGAATGTTTCTTCCCCTCTCCAAATGCATTGCAGTTGTTCCAGAGGGTAGCAAAAATAGTATATGACATTTTCTCAGCTATCCATATATTTAAAATCTAGATGGGGAAAGAGCACATTTAGAAAAAGATATTGTACACTAATGGAGGGAGGCAGTTCATAAAACACTCTAGTCAGCAGGTGAAGAACATGAGTGTCTTGTTCTTAAACAATAGACACGGCTATGAAGGACATTAGCAATAAAATAAAATGTGGGCCTGAGTGGGAAAGCATCTCTCGGGGAAAGGAACATGTTCTTAAGAGCAAAGGTATACTATTGGAGCATGCTAATATCGATAATTTAAATAGTTCATTAAAAAAAAACTATCAGGCCTGGCGCGGTGGCTCACGTCTGTAATCCCATCACTTAGGGAGGCCGAGGCGGGCAGATCACGAGGTCAAGAGATCGAGACCATCCTGGCCAACATGGTGAAATCCCGTCTCTACTAAAAATATAAAAATGACCTGGGCGTGGTGGTGCGCGCCTGTAATCCCAGCTACTCCGGAGGCTGAGGCAGGAGAATGGCTTGAACCCAGGAGGCGGAGGTTGCAGTGAGCCCAGATCACGCCACTGCACTCCAGCCTGGTGCCTGGCGATGGAGCAAGACTCTGTCTCAAAACAAAACAAAACAAAACAAAACAAAGCAAATAGTTGATAAGTTATTCTAAACATAAAGAAAATAAAAATTAAAAAAAGAAGAGGAATATTTTAATAGCCATGAAAAAAGAATAATAAAATATTATAAACATCTGATGAAAGGTCATGTAAAATGAATAAAAATAAGTTCTTCAGAAATCATTACCGTAACCTCTTGGCTATAGAATTAGGTAGCATGCAACTGTTTTGAGTAACTGTCACAAAATTTACAAAAATAGGGTAAACAAACTAGAGAAGAACTTGAGATTAAAGGAGCAACTTTTAAAAATGGAATATACATAGGTAGGAAATTGCATGACTGAAAAAATAAAAGCAAAGGGATCATCAAATATCCATCTCTGGGGAACAGTGCTTTTAGCTCACTATAGATAACTCAATTGATTTAGCAGATATTTTCATTTAATCAAGCAGGTATTTCTGATTTTGAAATTTTCAGCCCAGCTTTACCTAGAAAATATTGAATGCTGCATAGAATTTGGAAGACAGATATAAATCCTGTGATACATCATTGCAGAGCTATTTCCACACAGAGTTGTCACCACAAGAAGCCAAAATAAAGGATGAGGGTAGACAAAAAAGAAAAATGTTCTATCTTAAATTTGCCACAGGGTAGAAGAGAAATATACGCACCCTGAGAATTTGTAACCACAGTTAGTCCTCATAAATGTGCTGTCGAAATTCATATGACTATTATGGCTTAAACAAATAGAAAAAATGTATCTTAAATATGTAAATTCTATTAAAGTGTATCTGAAGATTCAGTATAATTTTAGATAGAGTCTCCAGAGGTTTATTTTTTAAAACATGTAGGAATTTATTCATATTTTTAAATGGAGCAATAAAGATTCAAGAATAATACCTTTCAAGACAAAAATAACGTGGAGGAAATTATTGGTACTAGATATCAAAGTATTTAAAAATATATAGTAAATAAGCATTTTCTTAAGCAAAGAAGATAGATAAATTTACTAATTGAATCCAATTTAGACTTAGAAACAATTCCAGATTTCCATGGGTCACTTATTATAGGGCGGGGATGATATTGCATGTGAATGGGGAAAGGATAGACACTAAATAAATATTTCTAGGAAAAAAATACTTCATCCATGAGGAAAAAAAATAAAAGGGGTTCAATTTTTTTCCTCTTTACATCATATGCATATTAGTAAGTGTATTATTTCAGTATTTACAATTAAATGTATAAATGTGAATACTGAAATGTTAAGCTTTTTGAAGAGATAAATGATATAGAAACAAGATGCAAAAAACTGACATTTACCACATTAAAATTAGAAATTCTGTTCACTAAAAGATGCAGGGGTAATGCAGATGCAGGGGTGGGGTGTGGTGGCTCATGCCTGTTATTCCAGCACTTTGAGAAGCTGAGGCTGGAGGATCACTTGAGTCTAGGAGTTCAAGGCTGCAATGAGCTATGATTGTGCTACTGCATTCCAGCCTGGGCAAGAGTGAAAGCTTGTCTTTAAAAACATTAAAAAATTAAAAAAAATTTAAAATGCTATTGATAGAAAGTATAGATACCAAATAGGAGAAAAGTAATCACATGATAATATTAAAATTGTTATATTTATAATATGCTTAATCTTAAATATTTATATTTATAGTATACTTAAAATTCCTGCAGAATTTGGTCCCCAGTTGTGTGCATCGATACCAGGCTCACCAAAGCTGTCTGGGCCAAAGGAATAAGGAATGTCCCATACCTAATTTGTGTGCAGTTGTCCAGAAAACGTAATGAGGGTGAAGAGTCACCAAATAAGCTCTATACTTGGGTTACCCACGTACCTGTTACCACTTTCAAAAATCTACAGACAGTCAATGTGGATGCGAACTAATCGCTGTTCATCAAATACATCAAATAAAGTTATAAAATTGCCTTAAAAATTAATTTAAAAAAAAAAAAAGCAGTCAGCAATGGCCAGGCATGGTGGTTCACAACTGTAATCCCAGTACTTCGGGAGTCCAAGGCAGGCAGATCATGAGATCAGAAGTTCAAAACTAACCTGGCCAACATGGTGAAACCCTGTCTCTACTAAAAACACAAAATTAGCTGGGCATGGTGGCATGCGCCTGTAGTGTCAGCTACTAGGGAGGCTGAGGCAGAAGAACTGCTTGAACCGAAGAGATGGAGTTTGTAGTGAGCCCATGTCGGGCCACTGCAGTCCAGCCTGGGGGACAGAGCAAGACTCTGTCTCAAAAAAAAAACAAAGTTGTCAGTACCAAAACATCAAAAATTTTCCTCCCTTTATATATTCCAGAGAAGTTCTTACACACATGACTCTGGACCTATACGTAAGAATTTTCATAACAGAAATAATACTATTGTTGGTTTTATATATGCGGCAAAAGATAAACAGATAAATTGTACTAGTATAATCATATAATGGAATAATATACAGCAGAACAATAAATGGACCAGTTATAATCAGTTATAAGTAAGCCTGTAAAATATTAAATAATAAAAAAAAACTCATATTCCACGTGCAAGTTTTGAATCTGGTAGTTAAAACATAACACATAAGCTCATATAAAGTTTTGGGACACATACTTAGGTGTTAAGATGTAAAGAAAATCAAGGTCCTCTTCAAAACAAAACTGAGCATCACGATTAGTTCTAGTGGTCAAGGAGGGCAATACAGAAAGGGTGAAATGGGTTTTCTGGGGAATTGACATCCAAGAGTAGTTTTTTGACTAACATCATCAGCATCCCCTGCAGAAGCACCTGGGAGAATCTCAGGCTTTGATCCAGATTCCTGAACCTGAATCCATATCTAAAGAAAAAGCTCCCCCTATACAATACAAGTCTGAGAAGCAACAGCTTTAAGTATTAATTTGGTTAATTTTTTAACCTACATATGGCATGTGTTAGTGTTCATTTTATAAATATTTGAAATTATGTATATGTCTCTTTATTTTTCTTTTGGGAATATCACTACTTCAATTACATTCCTGTTAGTTACTTTATTTTTGTTTTTTGAGTTTACAAATCAAGGCACCAATCTTTAACCAATTTATCTACACCTTTTAAGGCTATAAACCAAAAATAAAATTCAGAGGACCCACCATAACCATCTAAATGAATTCCCTCCTTGGCCAGGGCATTTAAAAATTTAACCTAAAAGACTGGTTCAGGCCAAGATGGGAAGCAGGGGGTTGGACATGCCTGCTTATACCTCTGTAGCACTAACATCAACACAGACCTGAAATCTGTTAAGGAATGTTTGCAATCCACTCTCTCTGTGGCCAGCTACTTAGAGGTTTCATCAGCATGAAAAAACACCTTGGTCTCCACAATCCCTTATCTTAATCCAGATATTCTTTGCTACTGATAACTGTTTCAACCAACTGCCAATCAGAATATGTTTAAATCTACCTATGACCTGAGACACCCCCGCCCCACAACTTTGAGTTGTCCTGCCCTTTCAGACTGAACTAATGTAAATCTTATGTGGATTGATTGATGTATTATGGCTTCCTAAAATGTACAAAAGCAAGCTGAACCCCAACCACCTTGGGCACATGTTCTCAGGACCTCTTGAGGCTGTGTCATGGGAGTGTCCTTAACCTTGGCAAAATAAACCTTCTAAATTGATTGAGACTTGTCTCAGGTACTTTTGTTTTATAATGCACATGTGAGGGTGTTTCCATGTAATGGAAAAATACCATTGTTTCAAAAGTATTTCAACATCTAGTAATGAAGTTTTCAATAACAAATATGTTACTGGCACATACCAGTTTTAGTGCAATCATCATTACATGCCTTTATATTGCAAGTCATTAAATCATATTTTTGTGCCTAATGTTTTCCCACTCAAGCATTTATTTCTAGATTATTTTATTTTATACTGTATTTATTAGTTCAGTCTATAAAGAAATTGCTATAAAGAAATACCTGAGACTGGGTAATTTATAAGTAAAGAAGTTGAATTGGCTCACAATTCTGTAGGCTGTGCAGGAAGTATGGCAGCATCTGCTTCTGGGAAGCCTCAAGGAGTTTTCAATTACGTTGGAAAGAAAAGGGGGAGCCAGGCATCTCACATGGGAGGAGTTGGAGCAAAACGTGGAGGTGGAGGGGTGCTAGACACTAAAAAATCAACAGATGTCACAAGAACTCACTCACTGTTGTGAAGACAGAACCAAGAGGATGGCGCTAAATGATTCTTAATCCTTAATCCAACCACCTCCCAGCAGGCCCCAACTCCAACACTGGGGATGACAATTTGACATGAGATTTGAGGGAAACACAGTTCCAAACCATATCATATACTTTCTCACTTTTCATTAGAATAGAGTCTGTAGTTTAAAATAATTTTAAAATCATGTAAGAATTAGAAGTGATAATGCATTATTTCATCATTCCGATGTCACTGCTACACTACAGACCTTTAAGGAATTTCATTATTCCCAACAAACTTCTAAATATAACATTCAGGTTTATTAAAATATGGCCACAACCTCCATTTCTGTTTTATTCTTCTGGTAGGGAGAAAAGTACACCATATTCTGATTTACATATTAAAATACCCGAACCTCTCCTAACTTCCTTGTTTCACTCCCAGATTATTTTTCACGTTACTCCCTCTCCATAGAATAATCCATTCCCCTGATTCTGACTTTCATTTTCTACTCAAAGACTAGCTTTTTTGATGCCTCTCTGGATACTTCCATTCAGAAATAAATTATCTTTTTATATGCTTTTACCAATAGTGTGATTAAATCTCTTTCAATACTTACATTGCATCTGACATTACTGAATATGTGTTATTTCCCCTCAAATAAAATCCTTGGGAAAAGGGACCACATTTTACACATTTTAATAACCTCATTATACCTACTGTGCCTTGTAAATTTTTAATAAATTTCAGCATAAATTTCTACTGATGGAATACCACAAATTTCTTATCTAATATAAGAAGCACAGACAATAAGAAATACATTGTTCTGTCTGGCATAGAACATTGGTTTACTTGGGCTTCTTATTTTAATATTTAGTTTCTACATAGAAGAAAACAAGGCATCACTTCACTCAGTGTAGTGCAGTATTTAAGGGGAAAGTTTGTTTCTGTTTATTGGTCAGTGTGTGTGTTTGTGTGTCTGTGTTTGAAACAAAGTCTCGCCCTGTCGCCTAGGCTGGTGTGCAATGGCGCGATCTGGGCTCACTGCAACCTTCACTTCCTGGGTTCAAGTAATTCTCCTGCCTCAGCCTCAAGATGAGATTACAGGCAGGCACTACCTTGCCCAGCTAATTTTTTGTATCTTTAATAGAGACAGGGTTTCACCATATTGACCAGGCTGGTCTGGAACTCCTGACCTCATGATCTGTCCCCCTCCGCCTTCCAAAGTTCTGGGATTACAGGTGTGAGCCACTGCGCCCAGCCAAGACTCTTTATACCATATTATGTGTCTGAGGGATGAGACATAATCTTTCTGGAGGCAAAATTCAGGACTTGCTATATTTATGCTGCTAGGTATTTTTTAAACATATAAAATGGAAAGGAATATTTAGAGAAACACCACACTTGGCTGATTACTATATTAACGGACACTGCTTGAAATAAAGATGTTCTTAATGAAAAATGACATTTTAATTATGTCAACATGTTGCTTTTCAATTATATTCCACAGTCATTGTGATAAAATGGAAAAAGAAAAGTGTGACCATAGAATTTATTCTTACTAAAGAACAGAAACCCTCAGGGTTAATATTAGCCTTGGTGCTCTCTTACCTCTCAGCGTTATGTTTTTCTCTTTGATTTAGTTTTTGCATTTCATTTATATTCTGTTAGTTCATTTGTGGATTACAAAGTTTTTGGTTTAATTTTATCCATCATTTATTAACTTTGATTGGGAAAACTCTTTCAAGCTACTAACCTTCTAGAAATAAAAAGTGTGACTGTTAGTTTTTCACCTGTGTATCTCCCAGTACTTAGCATGAGTAAAGGGCACAATAAACAACACAATAGATACAATATACGAATATCTTTATAGAAATCTGTCTGTGATTAAGCTTAAAATCCTTAGTAATTCTTCAATTCTCTGATGAATCTTGCACCTTTGTCTATATGTGATACCCCAAGCACTGTAAGATAAAATACTACTAAGACTTTTGAGACTTTGTCTATTCCCTCTCATAACTTCTAAAATCACAGTACTTATTGAATAACAAAGACCCCTAAAACCTTGTAACTATTTTGAACGAAGGAAAAAAGATTTTTATGGGTGCTCAAGTCAGCACTTATAATTAGGAGCTTTCCGTTATGCAAGAAAAAAACACAGGATTTCTAGACTTTACCTAGACGTGCTTCAAAGAGATAAGAGGGCAGAATAATTTCCACAACTGCTTGCCTTGAAGCAAAACTTCTAAGTCTGGCTTCTCATAACAACTAGTAAATTATGGACAGAAATACAAAAATAATAAGCTAAGTCAAAGGGTGATCTTTATCATCTTAAATAAAAAGAGTGCATGATTAACTTTTTAAGATTTGTAATGCCAATTCTTGGCATGCTCTGCTCTTCTCATTTTGAATAATTGAGATATTACTGATGGATGATGTGAATCACATCTGGGATATAAATATAATGCTTATCATTATAAAAATTGTATTGCCCTTATTGAATATTTTATATATTTATAATTTTAATTTACTTAATAAAGTAATTTTATTCAGAATATTTGGCAAAAGAAAAAAAATGTGTATATTTATCACTCATGACAATTTTTAAGAAGTTTTTTTAAAAAATAAAGCCTTTGGCCTGAGGCTAACCAATGGCAAATTTCCAGATGAAAGGTGAAATATTCTTCATTCTCAGAACATGGAAATTGTGATATAGAAAGAGATCTTTTTGCAGCTGTAACTACACCTGTCACTGCACATGGCAGATATAATGAGTGTGGTCCCCCCGGGTCCCAGGGAAAATGAAATAGAAACCTCAAAAGATCTTATCATTTATAAGAAACTTAAAAGGTTGACAGGTATTTTTATCAAATGTGTATAATTTTCCTATTCTCCACTATGATTTTTCATTCAGCATTGTTATCATTAATAATGTCATTTATTGCAAACAAAAGTGTTATAGGCCCACGCTGTCCAGCAGAAATAGAATGTGAACCACACAATGAGTCATAAAATGTGAACCATTGTATGTGAACCCCACAATGTGAGTCGTGTGTAATTTTTGATTAAATGTATCTTCTTAAATTAAAGTTTCTTTAAGTTTAAATAAATTTTAAATTTACAAATCGTTCTACTATAAGGACACGTGTACACGAATGTTCATTGCAGCACTGTTTACAATAGCAAGGACCTGGAACCAACCCAAATGCCCATCGACGATAGACTGGATAGGGAAAATGTGGCACATATACACCATGGAATATTATGCAGCCATCAAAAACGATGAGTTTGGGTCCTTTGTGGGGACATGGATGAACCTGGAAACCATCATTCTCAGCAAACTGACAGAGGAGCAGAAGATCAAACACTGCATGTTCTCACTCATAGGCGGGTGTTGAACGATGAGAGCACATGGACAAAGGGAGGGGAGCACTACACACTGGGGTCAGTTGGGGGGAAATAGGGGAGGGACGGTGGGGGGTGGGGAGGTGGGGGGGGATAGCAGGGGGAGAAATGCCAGATGTAGGTGATGGGGAGGAAGGCAGCAAATCACACTGCCATGTGTGTTCCTATGCAACAATTTTGCATGTTCTTCACATGTACCCCAAAACCTAAAATACAATAAAATAAATAAATGGGAAAAAAAAAATAAATAAAAAAAAATAAATTTTAAAATTAGTTTCAAAATTAAATAAATCACAATAGAGAAAAATAATTTTAGTAATATATATTTTTAACTCTATATATCTAAATATAATATTTTACTATGTAACCAATCTAAAATATTAATTATATATTGCTTTATTTTTATGAGCCATGACTTTGCAATTAGCACATATTTTATACCACTTACAGCAAATCTCAATTCAGTTAGCTGCATTGAATAGCCACATGTGGGTACTGGTTACTATTGTGCAGTGTAGTCCTGGTGAATGCAGACTATTTATTCAGACTGAGCCATTGCAGTATGTGATCACTGAAATTATCCACGGTTTGCAGTTATAAGTATTCTGATAGAGATACGACAGCATAGTAAAAACACTCATGAATTTTTTAACCCAGTTTACCAAGAATTTACATTTCAGTTCTAATATTTTCTAGAAATAATGTTGCAGATTTTACTTTAATAAATTATTCTTTAGATTCATTTCAAAAATATGATGTTAACTAAGCTTTATTATATAGAAACTTGAAAATCACATTTGATAACTTATATAAAATGTCCAGTATAAGTTAATGACATACAACTAACATTATTAAATAAATAATAAATAAACATTAATAATTATTAAATAAATTATATTTCCCATGCAAGGTTAATTATTTGCTAATATCATTACAGATTTTTTTGTCATTGTTTTGGGTGAAGCCATTTAAACAATAAAACCCTGAATACTAATAACAGGTAAAGAGCAGAGTGAATCTAACATGGGAAGGTAAAAAAATAATCTTTATTAAGCCACCCTCTTCTTGTCTTCGGTACCTATGTAAATTGTAAAAGTAAATGAGCATAGATCAAGAATAAGCAAAGATATTTTTCAAGATGACCATTTAATTGCCTTCCGTAATTTGATTATGACTTTTATAGAGAATCATGTCATACATGCATACATAACACCAATAAATTTCAATTCTTTAAACATAAACTTTTTTCAAGCACTTTTCTTCAGGAATTTTTTTAAATAATAAGTTTTGAATATTTTAGATATAAAGATGAAATAGTTGATGGGATGGAAGATCCTTCAACACCTTTTCTAGATCTCTTTTTTGATGACTAGGTAATTTATGTTTTAAATTAACCTTATTTATCAAAAAGGGTCATGTAAAGGACAGAGGAAAAAGTTGTATTCCAAGTATTTTCAGAAAGAGATCAGTTGAGAAAATCTGGGAATTATTTTATTTGTTTTATTTCCTCACTTTAGTGAACATCTTTTCTTCATTTCAGTTTCTGTTTCAATACAGTTGGACTTAAGGGTTCAAATTATCTCAGAATGGTTTTATGAGTAGTCTAAAATACTCCTGTATTTGTTTGAATATAAGTGAGGGGGTATAACTCAAAGATTGGTCCAATTTGCTGCCCTCTTCCTGAACAACCTTGTAAATGAAATAAACCACATTGTAATGAATGACAACAAATAAAATTTCATATGCAATTAATTTTGTGGTCAGTCTTTTTACAGAATTAGACATGGGAGGAGAAGAGGTAAAATGCATTCTAACTGGCAAGTGAGATAGAAGCAGGAAACCACTCACAGAGCCCTGGGTGACAAGCAAAGAAGGAAATCAGTAAACCTTCACTCATCATAATCTTACCCATTATTGATCATAAACCTGCCTTTAAATTAAGGCATTGGAGACTCTGTGTCAAAACATATCATTCAAATAGTTAAAAGAAACTTCACCAATTCAAACAGGAAACCTGTGCAATCATTTATGAATTTAAAAGAAAAAAAATGTGCTGCAAAGTTCCAAAGTTTTGATAAACATAGTAGAGACTGATTATTCTTGCCTTCATTAAAAGTATTCCAAATCAAAACAAGATGTGCCTTGGGAAACTACTCATTATTAGAGCCTTTATTTATTTTTCCCGTTGGGAGGCTGTAGGGTGTTCAGTGAGGCAAAGAAAGATGGTGGTTTTCAGAGAGAGACATACAGCTATGGTTTTGATTTACCACATAATACTTAGAAAACATGATATTTACATTTAGAATTTCTTTTCTGTTTAATATATCTGAATAAAGTCAGCTTAGAACAATTAATATAGAAAAGGTATTATTTTTAAATATGAAATAAGCTATGGCAAGCCCAAAAATTTGATGATATTTGAAAGTACACCTATGTTATCAAGGAAGTAATGTTTTAGAAGCATGGTTGAAAAACATATTTATGGAACTGCTAAACATATAATTAGGTAGAATTAAAGTGGGGTACTTTGTTATGCACAAGCAAACATGGTCTCAATAAGGTGAGCTGAACAGATTTAATTTTGTTTTATGAACTTGTAAAAATAATCAATTAGTCCTGAACTTTCTAATAAGCATAATTTATACTTGCTGAATAAAATAGAATTTGGAAAATCTATCTGCTTAAATGATTTTTACCTGTTAGAATTAATTTGATTTATTATATCAGTGCTTAAATCTGCTTTTTGGTGTTTATATCACAAAAAAAGTAATCATCATCCTAAACAGTGGTTTGATTGTTTTGACATTTAGGAATTATGCCAGGCAGTACTTAAGAATATTAAAAAAAAAAAAAAAAACAAAAACAAAACACCTTTATACACAGAAAAAAAAATAAAAGAAAACAAATAAAAACAGCAACAAAAATGATCCTTTCATATATTTAAAGTATAGGAGGTTCTCCAAGCCCCAGGCCACTAACCAGTATCAGTCCGTGGCCTATTAGGGGCCAGCTGCACAGCAAGAGGTGAGCAGTGGGCTAACAAGCATTACTGTCTGAGCTCTGTCTCCTGTCACCTCAGCTGAGGCATTACATTCTCATGGGAGCATGAACCGTGTTGTGAACTGTGCATGCCAGGGATCCAGGTTGTGTGCTTTTTATGAGAATCTAACTAATGAGGCCGGGTGTGGTGGCTCATGCCTGTAATCCAAGCACTTTGGAGGCCAAGGTGGGCGGATCACCTGAGCTCAGGAGTTCAAGACCAGCCTGACCAATATGGTGAAACCCCATATTTAAAAAAAAAAAAAAAAAGAGAATCTAACTAATGCCTGATGATCTGAGGTGGAGCAGTTTCATCAGGAAACTGTACCCTCCTCCCAACCCCAACCCCCGATCCCCATCCCCCATCCATGGAAAAATTGTCATCTGTGAAACTGGTGTCTGGTGCCAAAAAGGCAAAAAGGTTGAGGGGACTGCTGAGGCACAGAACTGTCACTTAATATTTGTAGCTCATATATTGGATGACACGTTATAAGATATCAAGTGATTAGATTCAGCTAGTTTTATACATAAGTTTGTGCCATAGTAATAATTAATACATTCAAATCAAATGATCATTGCTTTTGTTTTTATAACACATTGGATGCTCTGAACATCCATGGTCATATTTAGGAGTGCCCTGCTCTTTTCCCCTTTCAGGTCACTCATGTCTTTCTCTGTCCTGTTTTCACACAGCTCCCACTAGCCGCCTAAATAATCAGATTATATAATAGTGGAGATTATTGAACGTAATTTATCGGTCACCACTTGATTCAGTAAGAACTTGCTGAAACATAGTCATATCATCTTGGAACATGTAGGAGAATGGATTAATGTCAGAGATTTAGGAACCTCAGAGGTCAGTGGGAAGTCTTTAACAGAAGGTAGTGCCTGTGCTCTTTATTACATAATGCAAATACAAACTCTACAACTAGAAAACAGTTCTCCACTTTATTTTCTTTTGTTTAAGAAATGTTCCAAAGTACATTGGAAATAGAATATATCTATTATTTTTATATACTAAAAGACAGAAAGCCCAAGCAAGAAACAAGACACTCTTTTTTTTTTTTTTTTTGAGGCAGAGTCTTGCTCTATCACCAGGTTGGAGTTTAGTGGCAAAATCTCGGCTCACTGCAAACTCTGCCTCCAGGGCTCAAGTGATTCTCCTGCCTCAGCCTCCCAAGTAGCTGGGACTATAGGTGCACACCACCACGCCCAGCTAATTTTTTGTATTTTAGTACAGATGGGGTTTCACCATGTTGGCCAGAATGGTCTCTATCTTCTGGTCTCGTGATCCACCCTCTTCAGCCTCCCAAAGTGCTGGGATTACAAATGTGAGCCACTGTGCCTGACTGCCACAAGATACTCTTTAATTTGACTTATAAATTCTTTTGGTGTCATTGTCACAAATTAAAAGAGATTACAGAATGTATACATGGCACTTAAACATAATTCATTAAGGTTCAATCCCTCGGGTCCTCTACCTTGCTTCATAAAAGTTGCCTGTGATTCCCACATTGCTGAATTCGTGGTCATTTATTGCTCCTCCTCCTGCTTGTCCTGCCAGCAACATCTGACAATGTCTCACTCTTCTTCTCACTTTCTTCACTGAGGTTCTGTTTCCTGTAAGTCTCTGTTCTCTTGAGTTCCCTTGTGTTTCTCCACCTGTTAATTTCCACTTTTCTTTCCTGGCTTTTCCTTTTATTCCCAAAGATTAGGTCCACATCCTGTTTTCTCAGTCTCTGCACTAATTCCTTTGAAAATCTGTTTGTTCTATGGCTTTTGATACCATCTATGGGATAATTCTCACATGTTTAACTCCAAGCACGTCTTGTTCCCAAATTCTAAACTCATATCCAGCAGCATTCTTGATTTCTCCATCTTGGCTGTCTAATAGATTAAACAAACAAACAATTTCCTAACTGCACTCCTGTTCTTCCCAATTTATTCTACCCATTACCTTACACTCATTGATGACAATCACATTCCAGTTGCTCAAGCTAACAATCTGGCAGAATCTTCCTTGACCCTTCTTACAGCCCATCTTGTACCTGCCAGGATATCTCTTTGTAATACCTGGAATCCAAGCATTTCTCACCACGTCTACTGCAGTCAGCCTCCTCTGCTTTGCCCTCATCTGTTCCTTGGATTACTGTCATAACCTCCATCTGTGCTAATTGCTTCTGCCCTTTCCTTTCTCCAGCCTACTTGCAAGACAGCAGCCAGAATGCTCTTTTTAAAACAATCACTAAATACAGAATTCCTCTGCTTTCCATCCTTGGGAATAACTTCCCATTTCACTGTGTGCGAAAGCTGATTTCTTAACACTAGTCAGCAAGGCCCATGAGCTCTCTTCCCGTTACTGCTCTGGCCTTATCCTATTTCACCTCCAATTGAGATCATTCAGGCCCAACATGCATTGGCCTCCTCATTCTTTCTCGAATATTCCAGGCATGATTCACCTTAGCACCTTTAAATTGGCTTTTCTAGCTATCTAGTATGTTATTCCCCAAGGTATCTGTGTAAGGAAACTTCACACTTTTTTAAGATTTGCCGAGAAGTCATCTTCTTAGTGAAGACAATTTTACCCACTGTGTGAAATGTCTAACTATATCTGTGCTCAGCACCCCTGACCCCTTCAACTTGCCTATGTTTTTCTTTTCAACAAATGATTTGTCACCTTCCAATACACAAATAACTTACTTATATATTGTTTTTGTTATTTACTGTTTAACTTACCTCCATGACAGCTGGAGTCTGTCTTTGGCTCACTACTATACCGTCTCATGTGCTTTGAACAATAATTAGCACACGGTACTCACAATAAGTACTTAATTATTAATAAATATTTGATAAAGTATAAATGTAAAATAATGAGTGAAAGTCAAATTACCTATTTTTAATTTTCTTCACTTAAATGCATTTTAGTCATATTTTGTTGAATTTGATTTATATTAGAATACAGAATGTTTTAGGATTCTCCAGAGAATTTGTTTATTGCAAGGAATTGACTCATGCAGTGATGACTCTGTACTCAGCAAGCTGGAGGCCCAGGAGTGGCAGTGGTGTAGTTCCAGTTTTCATCTGATGGCTTGAGAACTAAGAAAGCTGATGAGATAGTTCCAGTCTGAGAAGTCAACAGCCTTGAGAACGAGGAGGATCTAGTATTTCCCCTTGAGCCTGAAGACAGGAAAACAAATCAATGTCTCAGCATGAAGATAGATAGGGAGAAGAAATTGTCTTCCTCAGACTTTTCCATCCAGGCATTCAACTGATTGGATGAGGCCCACCCACATTAGGGAGGGCCATCTGCTGAATCTACTGATTCAAATCCTAATCTTACCCAGAAGCTCCCTGAGAGTCACACCCAGAATAATATTTGATCAAATACTGGGGCATATCCGGGTCCAAGGTGACACACAGAATTTACAATTACATCGAGCTTTAAGCATGGCTATGGCTGCCTCTCTTTTCCTTAGCAGCCTTTCTTCAGAGGCTCACAGTCATTATTCCCAAGTGTTACCATTCCATAGAGTTATAAATAACAGTTATGGAATGCTTGAATGATAATAGAGAATACATAGACCTATGTGCTGCTTGATTGTATTTTCTGTAACAACAACAACAAAAAAGGCTTCCTGAATTAGTTGATACTTACCAAATGAGACTCTAGTTTTCTTTAGCCACTTGTTCTGGTGTCTCAAAATCTCACTAACCCCAAATTAAGACCGTTGAGCTGCTTCTGTTAAAACATAAAAAATAAAAATAAAAGTTCACTCAAATTGTTTTATCTCTAACCTGTCGATAGCAATATTTAAACAAAAATGAATCCAAATATAAATAAACTACAAAGAATCATTATAGTCTAGTTACTACTGCTCCATATGATTACAGGTGTTAACTGACTAGGTGACAGTTACCAAAACAGTAAGTCATTTCTTCAATGATCAGTTAATAAGCGAATTGAATAAACTGATAACATAAAAGAATAAAACAGTGTGGTTTTTTGATACCCTGTAAACTTGCCTATGAGTTGTCTGGAAGGTCACAGTGAATTCTTTTCACCATGATATGGATTTCGTAGATAATGCTTACTTACTTACAAAATAAATATTTTAAAAATATATGATTGTTACATTTGATGCAATAAACAATTGGCAAATGAGTACACACTTTTGTAATATCTGTAAACTTCTCAAAAATTTGGAGTGAAGTTATCGCTATTGCTAATCAAGTTACACAGGGGATCTTGAAATTATCACACACATGAAAATAACACAAGCACATTAGAAACTGATGACATTGGCAGCTTAGTATTTTCCATTTGGTTTTACAGTTGAATATTTGATTTTGAAACTTGCATTAGTCTTCAGAAAATGGACATATTAATATGTTGGAACATTCTGGTCTAAAATTTAAATTGTTACTATAAATAAATATTAGAAATATGCACAGCAGTCCAAATCATGCAAAGAAAGAAATATCTGTGTTAAATATGAAATCAAGAAAAGCAATCTAGAGACAATTTCAGAGTTTCCAGTGGTGGGTACTAAAGGAGAAGAATAAGCTTTGGCTTACAAAGATTATTTTGGCAGTAGGTGAAGGAGAAAATTGAAGTGATTGTGATTACAAACACTTAATAGCTGTTAGTAGACCACTGCAGAAGGCCAGACAACAAAAGATAAGGACACTCTTGAAATGCAAATGTTGGACTGGGGACGGAAGAAGAAAGATCCTATGTTAAGGATCAAATATAATCTTGATAATATTATCTCCCATAATATTACATAAAATATGTAACCTATGGCTCTCTATTTGTTAAACATGCACCAGAGTACGCAGGAATATCAGAGGTGCAATCTATTTTACTGCCTCATAATCTGCTACAGTATACTGGAATCCTTTGGTTATGAGGAAAACAGCTAAATGTTAGTGACTAGAGCCACAATGATCTGGTAGAGTATTTGTCCAGTTGGATGGTATCTACACTTGGAATCTGGTGCACTAACTTTTAATATGACTAAAATGTTCTAAGTGTCACATTTAAATTCCCATATTAAAAAAAAATGAAAGCTAACATGTAAGTTTTGTTCCGTTTCTTTGTGTGTGCATATGTGTGTTTATTTTTTTACTCTTATGAGGATTAAGCTCTGATTTTTTATTTTTACCCAAATTTCTTTCTAAGGGATCTGGGAAGCCATGCCCTACAAATCATAAATTCTCATCAGATGGATTTTATTTAGCCCTGTATATCGTGGCTTACTTTCCAATCTCACTCTGGCATAGCAAACAAGAAAATCAAAATGTTTTACCCCAAAGTATATTTCCTTGCCATACCTTGAAATTGTGCAAAGTCTCTTGTGGAAAAAAATTGCATTCTATAGAGAATCCCCTTCCTAGTTTGTCTTCCTTCCTTCCTTCCCAGATCCAGAAGATAATCAACTAAGAGCCAGGCACCATTTTAAATCCCATATATGGATTCATTGTGAAATTATTAAATTAAATCAAGCTTTTTAATGGCAAAAAAAAAAAAAAAAAAAAAAAAAAGACCATTTACAACCTGCTCTCTGAAGTCTGCCCTCTGAGAGCTTCCTCTGAACAATAAAACTTGGTCTCCACAATCCTTTAATTCCTTTCTACCATCAATGCCAGGCCTTTAGGCAAACTCAATTGTCAACCAGAAAATGTTTAAATTTACCTATAGCCAGGAAGCCCCCACTTTGAGTTGTCCCGCTTTTCTGAACCAAGCCAATGTCCTTCCTAGATGTATTTGATTGATGTCTCACGCCTTCTGAGAATATATAAAACCAAGCTGTACCTCAACCACCTTGGGCACATGTTCTTAGGACCTCCTGAGGGCTGTGTCACGGGCCATGGTCACTCATATTTGGATCAGAATAAATCTCTTAAAATATTTTAGAGAGTTTGACTCTTTTCATCAACACATTCTTTTTCAAAAATAATACTATAAGAATAAAGTGTTATCACTTTATGAGTGATAGGGATAAAAGAGCTTCTCTAGTTACAGAGAATGGTGAGACTATCACTTCTTTTTTCTGAGAAATTTTGCTTTGAGACTTGCCAGAATTCTGCTTATTGTATTCCTCATTTATTTTATGAGCATGATTTAATGATTTACTTTTAAGAAATATTTTAAGGGTAGGAATCTTTTATATTCTTCTAAGTGTTCAGGTAAACACAGAAACTTAATGCTACGAAACAGTTACCCAACATCATAAAAAGATATAAAAAATCCATGGACTTACAACTTATTCCTCTAGGAAACTGCTTACCTATCTTGACTAGTATACACTATATTCTTGTGAAATAAATTTACTTTGACCAATATTTACAGAGATAGGCAATTAATAAAATGATCAATTACATGTATTGAGTACTATCACTGCAGACTAATACTTCAATTGCTATGACGGTTTACAAATGAAGTTAAAGATTTTCACTCTTTCTCAAGAAATTTAAAAATTCAGAGATAAAGTAAAACAAATACAGCTGAATATAGAAAAAACAAAACAAATACCCAAATCAAAATACAAAGGAATATAATGAATCACGTGGTACAATGGATATACCTAACTCACTATGGTTCACAAAAATGGATGTATTGGTGCTTAAGATATGTTGTATAATTATAGTCAATAAACTTGTATTATTTTATAGCTTTAAGACCTTTGAAAGGAGTTAATGGCACATAGAATTAAGTCAATTTAATTTTTACTTGAGCTAGTAAAAGAGATAGGCTTACAAATATTTGGTTGTAATTCTTTGTTACCATGAGCTAATATTTTTATTATCAGCCATTTGCAAGTCACTGTATTAATATACATTGGGGGGTTAAAAATGCATGAAATGGCTTTGTCCCCATGAGTTTATAATCTAATTACAGAAACAGAACACACACACACACACATGCAGTACATGGGGAGATATTAAAGGATATATTAATAGGTAGGCAGTAAATATTTGTAAACAGTAAAGTCAATATTGAGGTTAGAGTAGTTAAATCTCTCACTTCTCTCCCAACCACTTCCTGTCAACTGAAGCCAATGCTACCCGGCTATGATGAGGGTCGAGACATTAGCACTTCATGAATGTACAGACTGCCTACCTGCCTAGGGAAGGCAGGAGTGTGGTGAGTCCAGAACCATGAAGAGAGTGAATCAGATAGAAAGAAATTAATTTTTAAAAAGATGTGTAGATTTAAGAGTGAAAAAGGGGGTTGTTTCAACATAATTGTAGGGTAATCAGAGTTGTTGGCAAGTGACTGACATGCAAACGGAACCAGATCTAGAAACCTGGCTGTCGTGTTGAATGATTTCACTAAGAAGTGGTCAGCTGGTTGAGTGCAGGTTGTGACTTTAGCCAATCATGCCATGTCCCCACAAACTGGTATTCTTTATTTATTGGAGGGAGATCATCACGTGTCTCTTAATATTAAAATGTATAGTTTCTGTTTGATTAATATTAATTACCTGTATTTATTATACTCTATGTTTTGAATAAAATGTTTTATGACTATGAGGCACACAAAAAAATCATTTTAAATTTAGTTAAACAAATCCCTCATTCCCACTTAACAGCATTATGTCACAAACTATTGGCTTCTGTATTTTAACTAACTGCAGATTGCTGGGCCGGTTGATAGATCAGGGTTTGTTGATCAGACCCGGGTTGCATCTTCCACTTCATAAGGAAAAAAGAAAAAACACAAAATCCAAAATCTGGAGATCTACACTTGGAAGAAGTAATTCTTTCTGTTTTGCTTTCTTCCAGTTGAAGGATTTATCTACCTTAGCGGGAAAAAAAAAAATTATGTTTTGTCATCTCGAAGTTTCTTGTGGAAACATGAACTGAGTGAAACGGTACTTCAGAGTTGTTTTCTGCGATGTTTGCACAGCACATGCGGCTTGTTGCTCTACATGACCATTACTGCGGCTCTAAGTATGGGCAGGTCAAGTAGCCCTCTCTGGAAGAATGTGCGGTACCCACAGCCAGTGAGCCTCAGGCCTGGCCTTGAGTGTCGACCAGTTGTAAAAAGAGAAAAGACTTGGAGAATTCAGTTCAGGGCCTCCCACAGAGGCAAGAGCGCCCATAAGCATCCCAGAGAGTCATAATGAACCATCTAAGAGAAAAATAATTTAAGATAGAGTTAGTTAGACCTCAGTTCTTTTTGTGACTAAAAGCAATTAACATTTCTTGGCCCTCAACATGCTTTAAATGTCATAAACACACACCCACACAAAGGCATATATGTACACCTGCAGAGGTTGGAAAATTCGGAGAGCCTATTACTTGATTCTAAGAAAACACAGTCTAGGTTTGCTTACATCTCTTTTCTTTTCTTCTTTATTACCTGCTCGCTGTTCACACTCTAAACTCTCACGTTGCACATGCTGCAGAAATCATCCCTGTACCCTCCTTTCTATCTTTCTCACAAAGTGATTCCGTTCAATCCCATCACTCTATCTGCTGGTGTTTTCCAAGCAACCCTCTCTTGTTCAGACCATATATCTATTGCTAAACAATGACATTAATGTACTGGATTTTAATAAGCCTCTTAAGCTAAATAAAACAGCTCTTCAAAAATGCTTTCTCCAGTCTCTCAGGCTAAATACTGTAAGTGGACCCCATCTTCGACAGCTCTTTGCAGCAAATGTCCAAAGGGTTTTCTCGATCTTTTCTTTTTCCTCATTCCTCAGATCCAACCTGTCAGAATATCCTATTGCTTCCGGCATTCATTTTCTTCATCTTTATTACCATCCTCTATTCCAAGTTTTAACCAGCTCTCAATTCAGTTCTACAAGGGTCACTTCATGTTCTCCCTGCTTCTGCCCTGCCGAATAGCTGTTGTAAATCATAGCATGCTAACCCCTTTACTTAACAACTTCATTGCTTTTGAAAATATACTAGTTATAAAAGTCAAATTTTCCATTACTGCAGTGTTTAATATTACACAACCCCCAAGAATCTCTATAATATCTTTTATTAAAATACTGCTTCCTCCTTAATCATTATATTCCAAGCAAAAAACCCTCATCATTTTAGTCTCTTGAATTACTCTGTCCTCAGGCTGGAGAGCAGTGGCATGATCTTGGCTCACTATAACCGCCACCTCCCAGGTTCAAGCAATTTTTGCGCCTCGCCCTCACGGAAAGCTGGGATTACAGGCATGCGACCCTGTGACCCACTAATTTTTGTATTTTTAGTAGAGATGGAGTTTCGCCATTTTGGCCAGGCTGGTCTTTAACTCTGTGCCTCAAGGAATACACCTGCCATGGCCTCCCAAAGTGTTGAAGTTACAGGTGTGAGCTGCCACTCCCAGCCTCCATCTTTCAAATCTCAGACAGCCCTATCTGATACTATATGCTAAGTAATCTCCTGCCTCACTGTGCCCATGGTGACCTTTCAGGTTGAAAATTCCTTATCAAAAATGCTGATGACCAAAAGTGTTTTGGATTTTGGAGTTGCTTGGTTTTTGGAATATTTGTGTATGCATAAGATATCTTAAGGATGGTAGCCAAGTCTAAACTTAAAATGTTTAATATATACCTTGTACATTTACCCTGAAGGTAATTTTATACAATATTTTTAATAATTGTGTGCATGAAATAAAGTTTTGACTGTGACCTATCACATGAGGTCTGGTATGGAATTATCCACTTGTGACCTCATGTTATCACTTGAAATGTTTTAGATTTTAGAGCATTTTGGATTTTGGAGCATTTTGCATTTGGGATTAGGTTGCTCAACCTGTAAGTTACTTAATAAAATTACGATAATAAAAATACCATAGAGAATATGGTCTCTATCCCAAAAGAAAAGAAATTGTCTAAGTAAAGTGTGGTTTATTAAACACTGAATCTAGAGATGACAATTTGACTCATGCGTGGTATGGTTTGGGAAGATATTTAATGAGCGATTCCAAATTTTTGCTACATATCTCAGGCTACATACCTGGCATTTACTTTAGACTTCCTAAATGCAAATTATCACTGTTATGATGATGAAGATTCCAATGATGAAGAAGGAAGAGAAGGAAGAAGGAGATGGATAACTATATAGAGAGAGGAACTAGTTCATGAGGTAGAAAGGCCTCAGTAGGTTGCCTGAATTGGAAGAGAAAAACAACACCAAAAGTAAGCCACCTAAGGAAACAGCATAAGAGGGTGGTATAAAAATGCATTAAGATGAATAAACTAGGTTTGAATTCCAAGTTTATCATTTATTTATATGACCTTGGGCAATTTACTTAAATTATGAGTGAATAAATTATGACTGAGTCATAATTTTCTTCTTGAAAATGTTCTAATTATGTGATGATTTAGTATAATCTCTTATAATTCTAGGGATTTAACTGGGCTCTGCTGCATGGTTTCCACCTGGGTGAAGCCACAGTTGGATAATGAGTGGAGCATTCAGTGGTTATCTGAAGGCTTTGTTGCATCTCTTCATGGCTACCTTGAGGTTCCTCACAGTATGGTGGTCTCAGGGATGTGAACTCCTTCCATGCCAGCTACCTTCACACAGAGCAAGCTTTCCAAGAGACCCAGGTGGCTGCTGTTGTAGAGCTCCCAGAATGGCAATTTATCAATAATGGGCATTAAAATGTTATTTGAAAAGCAGTTAATTTTATGAGAATCTCAAAGAAATTATTTTCATCAATTTTGTATATTTCTTTCTGTGGACCAGTAAGGTTCTTTGTTTCTCAATCTATTATCTCTTTTATTTCACAAAGAGCAATCATAATTCTCTTTAAGAGTTATTACTCTATTTTAAGGTAAGATATAATTTGGGAGTTTCTGATTTCCCTATCTATTTTGATTTATTCAGCCAATAAATAGGCCAGTCATTTGCTTTAGTCAATTTTCTTTTTATGCTCTCTCTTTAGTGTAAGGTTAATGAATAACAAGTCAGAAGCGAAAATTACTTCAGAAGTGAGAAATAGAGATGAGACATTTAACTAAGGTGTAAGTTTAAGTGAAGTCATGAGGAATAATTACTAATACAGGCACAAAATTGTAACTATTTCCCAATGAATGGAGTATGGGATAAGACATTTCATATAGAGTTCAGTATAAATAAAAACGCCTCCATAGTTTCCAAAACTCTCTTCCTTAACTCTCATGAATTAAATGAATTTCTCCACATGTTAATTTTCTGCATGATCCATAGGAATAAATATATTTAGCAACTTCTTTTTAAAATTACACTTTAAGTTCTGGGGTACATATGCAGAACGTGCAGGTATTTACATAGGTATACAGCTAGTGCTCGACTTAACGACCGCGATTGGTTCCAACGGACCAGTCATAACAAGATTTGGTCATAAGTTGAGTAGGCTATATGTACAGTACTGTGAAATGATGTTATAAAAATCTTTAAGTCATATTTTATCATAATTTTCTTTCATTATTGTTATATATCATAATTTTCTTTGTTCATTTTATGCCATTTGTATCATCTCTACACCATTTTGTTTCTTATTTTTACATTCATCAGGTTTAAGTAAAACACTGCGTTACCAGTACAACTGGTTTAATATTTGCAAAACATACAAAATTACAAAATACAGGTGCATACAAAAATACAAAATACAGGTGTAAAAAATACCATAGGAAACATTTTCCCAATTGCAAAACATATCAAAAGATATAAACATGTACGAAACATTTTATTGGCTGCTGGTGCTTGGCTGCGAATCATTGATGTCGTCAACTGAGGCAGCAGTTGGGGTTACAGGAGCTGGTTTTTTCATAAACGTGGTGAGCTTTGTCTGAATTGTATGTTTCTTTTTTTCTTCATAAATTTCACGATACGGACGAAACACATCGTGCACCATCCATTCAATCCTTGCAAATCGTTCGATGTTTGGGTCCATTGCTTCGAAATGTATAAGGAGTTTATTGGGAGGGGTTTGATGAACACAAATTGCTGTACCGAGTCTGGGATAACAGTTGAAATGGTGCACGTGGAGATGGTAGTGCTGCCAGAAGCTGGTCCGCACTGTCGTACGCCCAGCTGGGCAACGTTTGCGCTGCCAGACGCGGAGCAGTCGTGGCTAGCGATTGTGGTTGTAAAGTCGAATGGTCGTAAGTTGCATAGGTCATAAGGCGATCAATATCTGTGCATATGCTATGATGGTTTGCTGCATCCATCCCCCCATCATCTACATTAGGTATTTCTTTAGTTTATATTTTTTGTAGGCATAACCTCTTGTACCAGGATCTGCAAATGGAAAATCCTCAAAATATGTAATGATGTATGGGAGGAGGAGTAGGCTGGATAATGGCTATCCAAAGATACCAAGTCTTAATATTTGCAACCTGGAAGTGTTAACGAATTAGGAGAAAATGCCTTTGCAGGTGTGAGTGAGTTAAGGATTTTGACGTAGGGAGATTATACTGGATTATCTAAACAGTCCATTAATCCAATCACTAGAGTCTTTATAAGACACTTACAAGAGAAAAGGAGAGAACTTTGACACATAAACTCACCGGGGAGAGCCTATCTAATGATGGGGGCAGATATTGGGGTGATGCATCCACAAGCTAAGCAGTGACAGAGAATGCTGGCAGCCAGCAGAAGTTGGAGGCAGCAAGAAACAGTGTCTGCCCGAGAGCCTCAAGAGCGGACTACACTGCCATACCTTAATTTCAAATTTCTGCCCTTCAGAACTGTGAGACAATCAATATTCCTGTTGTTTTAAGCCATTAAGTTTGTGATTGTTTGGTACAGCAAACACAGGAATCTAATCCAGGAAGAAAATAAGTTGAGATGTGGAAGAAATTAAAATAGAAAATAGAGGAAACCTTTATGATGCCTGGATTTGGGAAAAAAACATGAGAAACCACAACCTACTAAACTGTGTTAATTTTTTTTTTTTTTTTTTTTTTTGAGCTGGAGTCTCACTCTGTCATCCAGACTGGAGTGTAATGGTGCCCACTGCACCTCTGCCTCCGAGGTTCAAGTGATTCTCCTGCCTCAGCCCTCAGAGTAGCTGGGATTACAGGTGTCTTCCACTGCAACTTCTGCCCCTAAGGTTCAAGCGATTCTCCTGCCTCAGCCCTCAGAGTAGCTGGGATTACAGGTGCCTGCCACCATGCCTGAATGCTTTTTGTATTTTTAGTAGAGATGGGATTCCACCATGTTGGCCAGGCTGGTCTTGAACTCTTGAGGTTGTAATCCCCAGGGAAGGTGTTATCTTTCCAGGTCCACAAGGGGGTGTAGTATTAAGGGTGAGAACTTTCCAGCACCATGCCCCACTTCCATCTCTTTCCATCTGGGAGATTTAACGGTCTCTCTTTTAATTTTTGTGGGAAGAATCAAAGTCAACCACTCCAGCGGAAGTTCCAAGGAACTCCTTTCATAGGCCAGAGGTCTTGAAAAAGGTGGGGGTTCCTCCCAGGTTAAAAGTCCCCTTCTTCCACACCCCTTTGGACTCCATGTTTGGATCCCCTTCCACACACTGTCTCTCTCTCATGTGGAAGTTCTCTATCTTCTTCTCCTTTTTAAAATCTTTCTCTACCTAAATAAAACTTGTTTTCTGCAACTCTGTTTGGGGTCCACTATTTACTTTGCAAGAGTACCTGGTTCCCTCTCTCGAAACAGCCTCTCAGGGGAGCTGAGGGCACCCCTGAACCCGGAAACAATTCACCCACCTCAGCCTCCCAAAGTGCCGGGATTGCAGGCATGAGCCATCGCACCCAGCTAAACTGTGTTAAAATTTTTAATCATATTTTCCTATTTCCTTTTGATCCATCAATCCATCCTCCTAAACACATTGATTTATTTATATAACAAATATTTATCGAAAGAAAATACAAGGAAAGATTCTGGAGAATACAAAGTGGCCATGGATAGAGCACACAAACATTAGGCAAAAATTTTAAAAATTATGCCTTATTGATTAAATTGACTTATTTTAAGTACTATAAAAAAGGAGTTGTTGAGCAACTTAATGAAATTCACGGAGCCTTTGCATTTTCTTGTTCTGATCTGTTTGACTTACTTGGCAAGATTTGTAGGAGGTTTAGGTGGCATTACCTGTCTGGCACACAGTAGCTGTTAAATGAAATAAGCAAGAGGTCATTAGTCTTACTTAGAGTTACTAATTAACAAACAGCAATTTGACTTAGCATGTAAACAAACCAAAACCTAATTTGGGAATACATGTTGCTGCATTTTTTCACAAAATATCCAGAAGCATGACAAACAGTCATGCTTCAGCCAATCATAGGCAGCCAGCTAATCACGACATACACAATCAAGGTGAATGCCTGGCTGTAGCCACTAAGGCAGTTTCTCTACTTTGCTTCCAAGGCTTACTGCTCACATGCTGGAACGAGCCATCTGAACGTCTTCTGGTTCCGAGTGCTGCCTGACTTATTAATTGTTATTCTTCTCAAAAAACTCTGTTACATTTGTCTAAAGTTTTTCTTTTAACATATCTTATAAAAAAATTCTTCTTGATGTATTGTTTTATTCTATCCAGATTAGCTTTTTCTCCCTAATAAGATAGAATATACAGCTGTGGTATTAAAATTATTTACCTTCTTTATAAACATGAATGCTTTTATGTCATTCTCAATTCATAACCTTATCAAAGGAATGTAATTATGCTGCATAACTTTAATTTTTTATACCAAGTCCCTCAGTGTTTATTCTTTCAGGACTATAAGTTGCATGGCAGTATATTGTGGGTCCCTTATAAATTACCAGGTACAGCGGTCTGTAAGGTGAGGCTGTTTGCCATATTTTCTGGTTAAAAATAACATCTTGGTAATAAGGTATTATTCTTCTCTTTCATAATTAGTGAATACTTTTAGCAAATTCTAAATTCAAATCTAAAGTACAGATATTTTAATCCAAAAATCATCAGATATGGGGTAACTTCGACTGAGCAATTTGTATTTCAAAAAATCCAAGGAATATGTTTCTTAATCTGAACACTTACCAGTGAGCATACATTTTTTTAAAATTGCTGAGGTAAATCAACATTTTAGAGAACTCAACAATTGTGAAAATTTTGTATTTGAATTAATATGCAACTAACATTCTTTTTCTAGTTAAATCAGTCTTGTAAAATCAATATATTTTTAGTTTAACATCTATCTAAGGCCAAGCTGGGTCAAAATAATGAGAAAATATATTCAAAATAATATAGCTAACTTTTGATTAAAGTATTCTATTTCCATTTCCTTTTTGCACTATTATATTAGTTTACATAAGCTAAACAGACATAGCATATTCATAGATGTATTAGCAAACCACCTGCTTTTATATCCAGTAGTGTCTTATAATATGTTCAACACATTTGAAATCTCTTTTCTCCAGGTCATGCACACTATTTCTAGAGCTGCTCTAGGTGCTAAAATAATACATTGTGCCACCAATAAAAACTCAGTGACTATCTACCAACACAGACTCAGATCAAATTCATTTTCTTTAAAAACTTATGGTTTTTTAAGTGGAAACTTAAATGCAAACCAAAATTTCTTTTTTAGGTTTAAACAAGAATTTGGTTAAGTGTTTAACTGTAATTATTGAGGGGAAAACTATGACTGTAACTTGAAAAATATTTATGTTAAAAAATATAGAAAAAAGAACATACTTTTTTTTACTATGGATTAGGGAATCAGAAGAATAAGAAGTAAAAACATTTCAAATAAATAAGAAAAAGTCCCACTCCACAGTAGATTTATGTTTTTTTCTTACAATGGGAACAAATATGTAACTAAATTATAATTAAAAACATGCTATTTAAATTGATAAAAATTAGTTCATGTTTTCAGAAAAATTGTATTAGATGTTTTTGTTTGCACTGCATATATTCTACTTAATAGAATTTAGAGAAAAAAATTAAATAACCATTTTAATGATCTATCCCTATGTAGCAATTAATTGAATCTACTCATCTTCAAGGGTATAAAAAGAAGATATTTTATTCTTCTAGTTAGCTAGAGATCAAACAAATTAGAGTTACTCTGAGTTCATATTTTTTCTGAACCAAAGTAATGTGCAAATGCATTTATTTTGTTAGTAGATAAAAGATAAAAACAAGAAAGAAATATTCAGTTTAACTCAGGCCCTGCAATATATTTTTCTCCAAAGCATAGCAACTAGTTTTAAAAGGAAAAATAGTATAGGTAAACTACCTTTAAGAACTCTAACAATATCTATAATAAATAATGATTATAATAAAACAAAACAAAGCTTTAAGTCCCAGTTGGAAACAAAGTAAATTATTTTTTAATTTTTTTAGAATAATACAGATTTAGAATTCCTGGCCAGGCATGGTGGCTCATGCCTGTAATCCCAGCACTTTGGGAAGTTGAGGTGGGTGGATCACCTGAGGTCAGCAGTTTGACACCAGCCTGACCAATATTGTGAAACCCCATCTCTATTAAAAATACACACAAAAAGTTAGCCAAGTGTGGTGGTGGGTGCCTGTAATCCTAGCAACTCGGGAAACTGAGGCAGGAGAATTGCTTGCAATTGTTTGCACCCAGGAGGCGGGGGGGTTGCAGTGAACTGAGATTGTGCCATTGCACTCCAGCCTAGGCAGCAAGTGTGAGTGAGACTCCATCTAAAAAAAATACAAGAATTTAGAATTTCTAAGGCAAACCATTGTTCCTTTGTATCTGAATTCTGGTCAGTACAAGGTGTTGTAGACACTTTTTTCCTTGCCTCTTCCAACTAAGTACAATTCTAAACCCAGGAAATAATGTAAGACATGAGCACAGGAGAACAGAGAAAGGAGGAGGGAGGAAGGTGAACTGTGTAGGAAGCTCAGGACTGGGAAAAGAAGAGAAGGGCAGGACATCTTAAGACCCTTCAACCACAAGCAGAAAACAACCTAGATCTCAGGTTCCTTGACTCCCAAAGTAACAACAGAAAGCAGCCCAGGTAGGCTTATTTCTACCCTGTATTGAATAGGAGTTTCACCCACAGCAGCTGGACCATACCAGCAAAGGAGTTCAATCTGGGACCTGCTAGCAATATGTGGCCAGAGTATCAGGTTAAAACTCTTTCCACTCATAGCCTGAGACCCTCTTTTTCAGTCAGAGATATTGTGTGACTATGGAATCTCCAAGGCAGATCTTGCCACAAAAAAGCACCTGGTCTGAAAGCCTCTTTGTTCTCTTGGTACTGAGAGTCCTCCTCCCTACTGAGAAATACCAGGTACCTGAGGGTCACCTGCAAGAGGATGTTGTCAGAGCAAGTGCTGTGACCCAGGAAGCCCCTTCGTCCTTTGTAGGCCTGTGCCTCTCCTAACCTATGGAGACACACATGGGCAGCAAAGTGGCACTGGCAAAGGAGATTCCACAAGAAACTCCAACCTAAGCAGCAGTCCCTCATCCACAAAAAGTGAGTATCCAGCTCCAAAAAATGCCCAGCCTGAGAAATGCTCTTCTCCACCAGTCTTGGAACTCCCTCCTTCACTCACAAATACTGCTTGAACTGGCAACAAGTTGAATCCTATTTTCAATCATATTTTTCAAGTGCTGTAAACCACAATAAGCCACCCAGACTGGGGAGCTTTTTATTCTTGTGGTCCAGAGACTTGCTTCCCGCACATATAGGAACCAGTCTACCTCACCTGACAAATCACCTTTGACTATCTAAGGCAGCAATTAGTGGGGACCAGTGGGGACCCCAGTAGTATCAGGTAAACTGCACAGACAAAAATAACACCACGAAGTCTGAAAAATTAATTTGTCATTAAAACCACAGGTCCCCCTTTTCCAAATAGTCCAGGATCTGCATGCCAATGCAAAACAAGATAACTGTCTACTAAAATAAAGTACTTTTGTAGAACCTAATATCTTCCAAACTAATAGCCAACTATATGCATACAAGTAAAATTAGCTATCATTGCAAGAACAAAGTAAATCACAACTTACGTAAGAAAATATGAAAATTGATGACAACACTGAAAAGCAGCAGATATTATAAAACTGTTTCAACAGTAATTAAAAATCCTCTTGAAACAAATAAAAAACAGAAAATCTCCATCAAGCCATAGAAATTATAAAATAAGAACCAAATGAAAATATAGAACTGAAAAATACAATAACCAAACTAAAAACTTATAGGATAGGCTTAATAATAGAATAGAGATATAGAGTATAGAATTGGTGACCTTGAGAACAAATAAAGAAAATTGACCAATCTGAACAAGGAAAAAACAAAATTTAAAATAAGAAGAAGGAGGAGGAGGAAGAAGAAGAATGAGGAAGAGAAGGAAGATGATGACCAGGGAGGAGGAGGAAGAAGCAAGGAGAAGAGAAAGAACAAAGGAGAAGAAGAAGAAGGAGAAGGAGAAGGAGGAGGAGGAGGAGGAGGAGGAAGAAGAAGAGGATGAGAAGGAGGAGAAGGAAGAGGAAGGAGAAAGAGGAAGAGGAGGAGGAGAGGGAGGAGGAGGGGGGGAGTAGGAGGAGTAGGAGGAGGACGGGGAGGAGGAGTAGGAGGAAGAAGAACAAGAAGGAGGAGGAAGAGGAGGAGGGGGAGGAGGAGGAAGAAGGAGGAGGAGGAAGAAGAAGAAAGAAGAAGGAGGAGGAGGAGGAAGAGGAGGAAGAGGAGAAGGAGGAAGATGATGACCATGGAGGAGGAGGAGGAGGAAGGAAAAGGAAGAAGAGGAGGAGGGGGAGGAAGAAGAAGAAGAAAAGAAAAAGAAGAGTAGGAGGAAGAGGAAAGAAGGAAGAAGAAGTAGAAGAAGGAGAAGGAGGAAAAAAGAAGAGGAAAGGAGGAGGAGGAGGAAATAATGGATAAGGTGAAATAGTAACTAAAGATTTAAATTTTGTTTCATGAGGTTTTAAAAACATAGGTGAATGCACACGGAGCTAAATGACCGTTCATAGCAAAACAGTCCAAATTTTCTCAAATTTGGTGGGAAGCTGAGTCAACACAAAAGAGAATAAACCTCAAGAAATTCACACCAAGACATATAACTAAACTTTTGAAAACTAAAGACTTGAGAAAAATCTTAAAAGTAGCTAGAGAGAAACAATGCACTAATTATAGGTAATCAATTCAAATGATAGAAGATTTCTCATCTGAATTTATGGAGGCCAGAAGGAAGTGACATATTTTTCAAGTGCTGAAAAAAGAATTATCAACTACAAATTCTATATATTCATAACTGGTGAAACTGTCCTTCAAGAATGAAGAGAAAGTAAATATAGCCTCAAAAGAAAACCAAAATAATTTATATTTTTTTGCATTTTTTAAATTATACTTTAAGTTCTGGGGTACATGTGCAGAACATGCAGGGCTGTTACATAGGTATACATGTGTCACGGTGGCTTGCTGCATCCATCACCCCATCATCTACATTAGGTACTTCTCCTAATGCTATCCCTCCCAAAACCCCCCACCCCCTGCTTTTCCTTCCCTAATCCCCCCACCATCCACCATGACAGACCCTGGTGTGTGATGTTTCCCTCTCTGTGTCCATGTGTTCTCATTGTTCAACACCCACTTATGAGTGAGAACATGCGGTGTTTGGTTTTCTGTACTTATGCCAGTTTGCTGAAAATGATGGTTTCCAGTTTCATCCACATCCCTGCAAAGGACATGAACTCATTATTTTTATGGCTACATAGTGTTCCATGATGTATATGTGCCACATTTTCTTCATCCAGTCTATCACTGATGGGCATCTGGGTTGGTCCCAAGTCTTTGATCTTGTAAACAGTTCTCCAGATCCTGAACTGCATGGTTTACTGTTTCTTAATAGTGATCTCTCTAAAAATAGAGTCTGTGATTTGTTCCTTCTTCTTTTCATCTTTTATTTTTTAAAAAACCTTTATCCAGCTTTATAAAATAGATACCTGTCAGTTACCATCCCAAAATATTGATGTGGAGTACTGATACAGGGTAAAATACCACTGGTGATTCAAAGTGACAAATGTCAAGAAAGCATACCTCATGGCAGCTTAGCAAAGCTGGTTTCTGTAAGGAATACTGAGGTTATTGCTTTATTTATCTATCTTTCTCATCATCTTTGGTGGACATCTTTGGATTATAATTCAGAATGAGATTGTATTTATGGGCATACTTATTTAGATCAGTTAATAATGTTGGGCTTTTTGTGACAGAATATAAATTTGGCTGATCTGTTTAACAATAAAAACTGACTGGTAATTAAATTATATGGTGGACAGTTCCCCAAAATTGAATGAATCAAGGTGAAAAACCAATGTTTGTCAAAAATATAGAGAATGGATGTATTATGTATTTAATATGCCAGAAAATACACAATGTATAACCTCTAAGTTTATTGTTAAATTTTTATATTAGTATGAACATTTAGATGTCAAATTTAGGATTCATGTGAACCACAAATATATTTACTACTGATAGCTTTAGTAATACAATGATGTGAGTTTTACTATGGTGTAGCCATTAGGAAGGAAAAGAATATACATCTAATATGCATGTGTGTGTGTATATACATAAATATATATATATATATATATATGAGAGAAAGTGTGTATTAATATATTACAGTTTGCTTAATGCACACTGTTATAGTAATCACAAGGACATTTGTTATGAAAATTTAAAGATGAAAACTGAACACTTAACAATAAAAATTAAAATTTATACATTTAATTTCATATGACTATGATCTATATTAAATTAAATAACCCATTTTTCACACATTCCTACCACGTGATAATTTTCATGCAATTTTAGTAACCCTAGAACCTCCCTCAACTTAGCCAGAGATCCACAATAAGAAATCCTTTGAAGCTAATATGTGAATTAACAAACATTAGCAAGGCTTGGTGTGCACATAATAAAGGAAAAAAGGACAAATAATTACTATAAAGTAGTTTTCTTCAAATTCAAAAAAATCAATAATGTGGATGAGTGCTAATAAATGAGCATTGCCCAATTTTCTAGGTCTCCTTTGATCAACAAAATATTAAAACTAGAAAAAACAACATATCAGCAAAACTAGAAAGTTACATTTTATCCATATGTATAAACTCTCAAGAAAGTTATCAAAATATAATATAGATAGAACTAAACTGTAGGAAAAAACTATCTTAAGAAATAGGTATTTTTCCAAAGTAAAGAGAAAAGAAATCATTCTTGTAGGTGAGAGTTGATATCAAAGGCAGGAAAGAGAATGAGATCTGAAATCTTACTTAATGTTTTGTAGCTACAGAAGTCAATTCCAGAAACCCAAGTATTAGCTCAGTCAAGGAGGCAGAAATCAGCAGGGTTTGGGATGAAATTCATCTTTTCATGTTAAAAGAGAAAACCTTGAGTGAACTCTTCTAACACCACTGGAAGGGAAGATCAAGTATAGGGGAGAAAAAACTGGTACATAATTTTTAATACTCAATGGAAATATCTGAAATGAGAATAATTGAAAGTCTAGGATAACTAAACTGAATAACGATACCAAATATAAAAAGGGAAACTGAAGCATAATCAGGCTTAAAAGGGAGCATCAATAAGGGATTACTGACTGAAGAAAGCTACAGTTTGTATCTTACCTGAAAGCCTGTTCTAAAGTTAGTATTTGAAAATACCACTTAACCAAGAAGAGAGAAGAAATAAGAGACAGATTATCTTTTTAACGAGCACTGCAAATTTTTAGCAGAATATTATTCTGGACTTCTGGCAGGACATAGCTCACTGAAGCCTCAAACCCTGGGCTGAAGCCATCCTCCCACCTCAGCCTCCTGAGCAGCTGGAATTACAGGCACAAGCAAGTGCTCCCTGTTCCAATTTCTGGTTCTAAGCTATGACTAAGGGACACGTTTTAGTCCTTCTTATGTTCCAAGTAGTTAATAAAATGACGAAAACTATAAAAAAGGAAAAATCTAATTCCATGTTAGAAACTATGGAAGTATTTTTGTTATATGACAATCTCTAATATACATGTACAGCTGAAACTAGATTTGGGAAAAACAAATATATTTATATTTTATCTCATTAGACAATGAAACAACTCTGGAAAGTAATTTGAAGAGATTCTTTGTGAACGCATCAATCTAATTTAGCACAATGTAACAGAACTTTGAAATGAAGAAAAGGTAAAATCCAGTTACTTAGGTGTTGGTGGGCAAGATCTTGATCTTAGTACTAAAACTGGTGTAGCTTCAGGATATCAGTAAGCACACATTCAGAAATAAATAACTGAAAATCCAATTCGAGCAGGCTTAGACAATAAATAGATTACCTATTACTTCTAATTGACTTCTGCTGGGCATTTAGCATGTAGTCTTGTGTTAAAATAGAAAGTGCACTCCTTTTGAGCGCTATTGCTTTTGGTCTACCCTTTATGCATCACGTGTTTCAAATTCTTTTTTTTTTTTCTTTTTCTTTTCTTTTTTTATTTTTTTGAGACAGAGTCTCGCTCTGTCACCCAGGCTAGAGTGCAGTGGAGCAATCTTGGCTCAGTGCAACCTCTGCCTCCTGGGTTCAAGCTATTCTCCTGCCTCAGCCTCCTGAGTAGCTGAGACTACGGGCGCGCCACCATGCCCGGCTAATTTTTGTATTTTTCATAGAGACAGGGTTTTACCCCATCAGGCTGGTCTCGAACTCCTGACCTCATGATCCACCTGCCTTGGCTTCCCAAAGTGCTGGGATTACAGGCGTGAGTCACCACGCCTGGCCTCAAAGTCTTTTAATAATAATAATAGCTTGTGTTTCTCTCCCTACTTGTTCTTGGGTCTTCTCTTGCTCTGTTTCCCAGAGTTACATGGTATATCTCTCAGCAAAGAAACATTCAGCTGTCATTGTTATCGAACTTGGTACTGTGGTGAAGGGGTTGAGTGAACAGGATGTAGTTGGATGTGCCAATTCAGTCTGTCTTAGATTCCGTTGTGCAAGGGTCTCAATGCTGGGGACTTCAGGAGTCTTCCTGCCCCTTCTCCATATGTAATGCTCAGCCTAACCTCTCTCCATTTGTAGAAATACATGCCTATTTTTATTTTTTTATGTACTAAACCTCTCTCTATACTACCGTTTTGTAGGTCAAGGCCTTTTGTTGCTTAGATGAGATAAAGATGGCTCTGAGTGGTGTTTTTGGTGGGGGTTGACATTTCTTTTCCCCAGTTTTAGTGATTTTCCAACATTTTCCTCAGGCTACAGGTTTTGATAACCTTCCCATATAAAGTCTTTTGTTCCTTAGGAATCTTGTATTATTGTAGAGTTTTGATTGTGGTGACAATTCTTCTCCAGCAGTGCTTGAAGCAAGCTTTCTCAAGATGTTTTCCAATCTTCCCTGTGAGCAACTAACACGGTTCCTGGAGGAAAAATGTCTGAGTGGATGCAGTCCCTCTTATGGATCTTTATGCCAGCAAAATCTCCACCTTTGCACATCTGTTAAACATTGCTAGATGAATCTTTCATTGCAGTATATGGTGTTCAGTGGTGTCTATCCAAGGTAAGCAAATGTTTGCTCCTGTTTCTGCTTATGTGGGTCACTCTCTATTTTTGATGGTAATTGCTTTATGTTCTCCATTCTCTGAATGTTTCAGAAAATGTCATTATTTTGCGGATTGTTCAGCAATTTTATTATAAGGGAGCAAATGATGCTCTTTTCAGTTCTCTAAATTCTCGAGCTGAAACGAGACAGCCATTATTATTATTATTATTAATTATACATATCTGACTGGTTTTAGTTTTTTACTGGAACAGTAAGTAACAATGGTATAATGTTTTGGAGAGGCTAATCGAAGCTAATACATGCACTTCCCAAGATAAAAAATTGTGTGCGAATACATTCTTTACTAAGCCTTTGGTTGAATCTAATAAATTTAGATTGGTAGCTTTGTTTTGTTTATACTGCAAATTATTTCTTTGCTTTAAACATCACATACAGACCTTTTCCTGCAACTATATCTTTCATACTTGATTCTTAAAACCATGTTCACTTCTCTTTCTCTTTGGAAGCAATGGAGTATTGGGAATTTTTAAACTATGGACGACTCTCCTGTTTCAAAGAGAAAAACAAAACAAAACTTACAATTAGCCTTACACCTCTGGCTATGCGGCTTATGTAAGTAAGAAAGTTGTACTTTTTCAGGCTTTCTGATATTTATAGTCACAGTGTATTCTATTCAGATGATCCTACATATCTCTTTGACATTCATGCCTATTAGAATTATGTACTCTAGTTCCATGGGCAAATAAATTTGTGTTTCTAATTCTTTTCTGATTGTCTTTATTTTAAAAAAAATTCAAAGAAAGGGCAATTTTACCACATTAAAATCAGAACTTTATCAATTTAAATGTTATACAATTTGATGTTTTCTACAAAAAATTTTGCTAAATATATTTGTCAAAGGAGTAAATGAGATTTTCTTTT
>NW_016107456.1:400366-453156 GCF_001604975.1 Cebus imitator
TTTTTTTTGAGACAGAGTCTTGCTCCATGGCCAGGTGCCAGGCTGGGGTGCAGTGGCGTGATCTGGGGTCACTGCAACCTCCGCCTCCCGGGTTCAAGCCATTCTCCTGCCTCAGCCTCCTGAGTAGCTGGGACTACAGGTGCACGCCACCATGCCCAGCTAATTTTTGTATTTTTTTAGTAGAGACAGGGTTTCACCATGTTGGCCAGGATCGTCTCGATCTCTTGACGTCGTGATCCACCCGCCTTGGCCTCCCAAAGTGAGATTTTCTTTTATCAATTCCTTTGGCAAAAATATATGTCAATATGTGACGTGCTCTTTAACAGAATATTAGGTAAACAATAATGCTTTTTAACACTTACATTTATTTAAATATGAAGGAAATTACATTATTTATGATGTGTACTTTTATTTCTGAAGGCCATCTCCTCATGGGTGTTTTAAAATTATTTTTTCCTTTACATGTTCTAATTTAAAAATTCATTTATAATATTTTTATGGGCATCAATGCATTATTAATATTTCAAAAAGTGTTTCATAGCATTATGATTCTTTCAATGTTTATTGCATGACTTAAAGGACTGTTTTGGCACAAACATCTTGAAAAGAAATATTTTAAGGAATCTTTGCAGTATCTTGCATTCTTTTTTAGTTTTTAAAAATATTTTAATGTTTTAGTATCCTGGTTTTTTAATATTTTGATGCTTTTATGTTTTGATGTTTTAATTAAGGCTGTGATTTGTTATATCTTCACAAATCCCAATGAGATTTGACTGTCCTTACATTATTTATTAAATACTTTTACTTTCTCTCATAACATGAAATCTGAACAACATTATGCAGTAAATTCATCCATGTGTTTTAACCTATTTAAAGATTTCCTTCTATACTCTATTGACCCATCCTTCCTAAACAAAATGGGGATGATTTATATAATTTTATCTTTAGAATGTTATATAAATAACTAGTTAGGTACAGTTATTTTGCTTTTGCTGTAATTTCTTACCCTTAATGTATATATGTGGTGAAACTTTGATGGTTTAGTTCTAGTTCTAAAAATATATATCATCATTATTTATATTGGGATAGTTTTAAATATGTAATTTAAATAAAATAAATATATTGAAAGAGCATGTCTTTGTATAGGTAACAGCATATTGGTACCTTCCTTTTTTTCTTTTTTTACTTCATTTTTGTCTCTGTATCATTTAAAGTGTCATTTTTAAAGTATAATCAATACACCTATTTTGTTAATTTTATTTTTATATAATCGTTTTTAATACTATAAATGGACAAGTTGTCCTGCTTTTACTGTAAGAATTAACTTCTACATATATGAAAGCTACTCTGTTTCTATACCAATAATATAAACAACTAGCTATTTTAATAAATGCTGCTATTTTAATGGCTTTAAGTGGTTACTCTTGACTTTTAAACCTCACTTAATCACAAAATATTGTTTATTAAACAACTATTTTAAGCCACCATCTGTTGTAAGCACTAGAAGCATATTAGCTGATAAGACGAATTATTCCAAGCTTTTACTAGGTTGGTGGTAGACTATGGCAAATGAAAAGTAAAATGCTTATTTGATTGGGTGTTTATCTGCTTCAAACACCTGAAAAAATGAAATAAGATTGTACATATCTATTGTGTTATGCAACAAGGAGTTTATTGATAACCTTGAAAAGAGAACTTACATATGACAAAATACAGGGATAAAATCAATAGATAAGGTTTCCAATCATTATAGGGAAAAGAAAACAAATATAACAAATATAAAATCTTTTTAACTTTTTTTTTCTACAAATGAAATCAGAATTGTAATGGTAATGAGTAGTTTTGTACATGTGTGTGAAATGCCAGAACATGTTCATCTATTGGAAAAACATCTAGAGAGATACAATCTGGTGATTAAGAATGGGAGAGATGGCACCTACAGCAGTAAAAGCCTTCAGAAACTTAGAAAAGACAAGATCTGCCAGGCATGGTGGCTCACGCCTGTAATTCCAGCTCTTTGGAAGGCCAAAGCAGGCAGATCACCTGAGGCCAGGAGTTCAAGACCAGTCTGGCCAACATGGGAAAACCTCATCTCTACTAAAAATACAAAAATTAGTCAGTTGTGGTGGTGGGCACCTGTCATCCCAGATCCTCAAGAGGCTGAGGTGGAATAATCTCTTGAACCCAGGAGGTAGAGGTTTCAGTGAGCCAAGGTCATACCATTGCACTCCAGCCTGGATGACAGAACCAGACTCTGTCTGNAAAAAAAAAAAAAAAAAAAAAAAAAAAAAGGAAAGAAAAAAAGAAAACATAGGATCCTATGGAAAAGTAACTTTATAACTTAGGTCAAAAATCAAGTTATAACTTTTAAACATAATAATTCGAACAGAAAAAGAAAGATGAAAAGAGGCAGTGTTGTCCAAATTAAGAGTACGTTGTACTTATTAAGGTAGAAAAATAAGAAAACTCCTATTGGATTGTTTCTGTTTTCTCAATGAAGTAATTATTAAAGTCATCCTCTGAGAGCGAGAGGCAAGGAAAAGGGGTACATGTAGAATGACAAATAGATTTCTGAGGTCGTGATCCTGTGAGCTGTTGGATGAGGAAGCATAGATAAGGAACACATTTCCCAAATCTCTATTTGAGATCTTCTCAATGCAATAAAAAAAATTTAGCTTTTTGTCCCAAATTTTGAGTTGTAATATTATGTTCAGCAAATTAAGCTTTCAGTAATATAGTTTTTTTGTGTGTTTTTTTTTTCCCTGCCCTAAGAGAGAGTCTTGCTGTTTCCCAGGCTGGAGTGCAGTGGTATGATCTCAGCTCACTGCAACCTCCGCCTCTTGAGTTCAAGCAATTATCCTCCCTCAGCCTCCTGAGTGCTGGGATTACAGGCACATGCCACCATGCATGTATGTATTCTTTAGTAGATATGAGGTTTCACCATGTTGTCCAGGCTGGTCTCAAACTCCTGACCTCATGATCTGCCCACCTTGGCCTCCCAAAGTGCTGAGATTAAAGTTGTGTGCCATTGCACCTGGCCCAGATTTCTCTTTTCTTTTCTTTTCTTTTCTTTCTTTCTTTCTTTTCTTTTTTTTTTTTAACACTGTCATTCCATAGGAAACTCAGAGAAACAGGCATACTAACTTTAAGCCCTGTGGACAAACTACAAGCATCTTCTTGATCATCTGCTAGGTGAATCTGTTTCAACAATTTTCTGTGCTAATTTATTTTCCGTGAGTTAACTCAATCTTTTGTTTTGGAGGTGGACCATTTGATACATTATTGTGCCAAGTGTGTTTTACTTCCCTTGCTTTCTATTTATCTAATTGTAGACATTATTATCTCAGATGTTTTTATGTTATCTTGATAATTTGAAGTCATCTAATTGCATAAAGATAAGCTTAAAATGGAGCACATAGAAAAAGAGGACCAATCAACTTGAATGCAGCCTCCAAGACTGATGGTTGTAGATACTTTAGAGTAATAACCATTTTGTGAAAAGTCAATCATATTTTGCCTTTGGTACCTCAACAATATTGAGGTCACCCTTGTTTTGTCAAATTATTAAGAAATATTACCTTGTATACCTTGTGTTTTTGGGTCATGTAGCTCATTGATCATATGGCCACTTCGGAGACTATTTTGTAATGGAGGCAAGACATGGTTCACAATTACACACTTTTGACCAATTATAGGGGCCTCTATCCTATTTGTCATGTGATCATTCATATCAAAGCTCCCATGTCTTCCTGACAAACCTGCTTACTAAGTGTAATTTCATTATAATCTTAATGCTTGTGCTTTCCTTGGTAAATGACAAAATTTTACAAATGATGACTTTACATAATAAGAAGTCCACTGTGATAAAAAGTTCATAAGGAAAAATCCTTCTGATATCAGAAAGATGTTTTCTGGAGAGAAGCTAATGACAACATTATTGATAAACAGTTTGCCCAATGATTCTGGAAATAATTTCAGAAATAACAATTTGTATGATACGTAAGAATAGCTCTTACGTATTGTAATAGCCAGGACACTTGCCTAGGAAAACATGAAAATCTCTATACTTTTTGTCAAAATCTTCTATAAGAACTCAGTGGTGATGAAATGGTGGAAGTATCAAACAAAACCAGATAGAAACATTTTCAAGAAGGGCAGTAGACATGCCAATTCAAACTTCATTTATAGTCAACATAATCCTGGAAATACTGTAAAGATTAAACATAAACCGGAACCACACCCAGAGGGACTTTTTAAACAGCACAAAATAATAGCCTTCCTCTAGGGATACAATAATTCACTAACAACATGTTTATTTTCTAGTTAAAAGTATTCTTCTGCTACAAAACTACTGTACTCTCAGGGGCTAAAACTGTCATGTTGCATTTTCCTCTAGCTAGTAGTACATTTCAACTTATTTCTCTACTGATAGAGAAACACATTTTACTATGATGGTTATGATGTAAAGTTGTGTCTCTTATTCAGCTACTTAATGTCCAAACCATCCACAAATCTTGGGAAAAGTGAAACAACAAATGATATATTAAAGCTAAAGTTATCTAAACTGTCATATGTCCTTAATTTCTGATGACCCAGCATACTATAGTTCACTTTCATATCCTTTCATTCTTGACTGTCCCATGTAAATAAAAATAAGCCCTTCTGTACTCGTTTTCAGTCCTTTGCAAGTTGGTTAGCTAAACATGTTAAAGCACTAAGTCAAATCGGTCCTATCATGGCATCCTTTCTTTCAGCCACCAAATCGTCCCCTGTATAACCTATATCAGGTGATCTGTTATTCTGGAAAAGACATCGGAGAAATACTGATTTTGGACATTGCTGGAGAAACATACTCTGTCAGATACCCTTGATTAATTCATAAACAATTAAAGTACAAGGAATTCGTACTTGGATATGTGTTAATCAATTAAAACAACTTCACGCATTATCAAAGTAAAAGAACTACAAAATCACACCCATGAAAGATTAAAGTGAGTTTCTCTGGCTAGAGAGGTAAACTACAGACTCAAATCCTTGGAGTATACATAGGGTAGGCAGTTCTTGATCAATGTCAACTAGAACAAGAGGGTCCTTGTACCATAATTGTCATAACTTATCTGTATACATTTGCATTTTACATTTTTAGCTGTATTTTTCCTCTGTCCTTGTTTAAGGCTATCCGTTTAACCCCAGATGCTTCTTATTATAAATAATAACTTGCTTAGGTTTAAGCTTTATTAATAGTAGTCTATAATTTTGACTTCTCAAACTATTGCTAGTGTGTGCAATTTATATAATTCTATGTATACTAACTCTGAGAAATGTCAAATGAACCAATAATGGTAGGTTGCATTGGTTCAAAGTGTTCAAGCATAGAACAGAATGAAAATATCAAGGTGTATCAGGCAACCTTACCTATAATTGTACCCTTTTTAACACAAAGAAAGTTACATTTGCAATGGAATAGGATAAATAAACATACTTAGGTTGTAATAGTGACTGTTTTTCATAAAACTCCCAGAGATAATATACCTAGAAAGTTACTAAAAAGAGTTACATCTCTTGTGCATTTCCTGGTTTCTTTTCTTTTTTAAAATGTGAGTATCATGTCATTTTTAATGTCAGTCCAGGAGCAAGGATTACTTTCCTGTGGGATAAAAAGCTAGACCATGGCAAATATATGACTCCCTAACTTTCTCAGACAACTGTCTTCTTGCAGAGATAGGAAAAATAATATTCTTTTCTCATTGCATAACTAATAGTCTTTACAATAGACTCCTGAGGATGGTCATCTTACCATAGCAGTTAATGACACAAGGTGATAATAAAAAATATATTCCTTACCTGACCTAACATAATAAATACCTAATATAATAAATAGTATAGCTTATGTCCTGGAGAATAACCCATGAGTTTAATTTCTTAGTTCAATTACTTATGGATGAAATAATTTCTGTTTTTTTTTTCTTATTTTTTATTTGTTGGTCAGCCAGCAGGAAGCCTGTATTATTGATGAATCTAAGTACCTGAATGAATACCACTATTAAGATAGAAAATCCAGATACGTATTAATGGGGAGGTAGCTTGTCTAAAGCTTATTTCATTAAAAAGAAAGTAGGTAGATGAAAGAAAATACAGACCTAGGGAGTCCTTGTCACTTGTTTTCTTCAGCAAGACTGAAAAATGTTGTAATACTTTCAATTATTCTTGCTCAGTTTATATCTATTTGATATGTTACACAGGGCCTTTTGTTCAGCTGTCATCACTGTGTGGTTCTGTATGTGATTCAAAGAAAAAAGCAGTGTGAAATAATGCTAATCAACACACAAACTGAAAAATCAGAATTTCAGAAAGGAAGCATTTGTCTTCTGGTCGAATGAATGACAGGGATCTAGGCAAAACCTGATGATAGTTCCTGGAGTTTTGGCTAGGAGAGACGAAGAGTCTTGACTGAGAATAAAAGGTTTCCGACCTACTATGGAAGGACTGATTCTTCTTCAGCTGTAGTAACACGTACCATTGCAAATGATCCGTGTCAATTTGGCATCAGTAGCCAAGCTTTTGAGCATCATCCTCATGCTTACGAAAGTCAGCCAACCCATAAAGCAGCACTCCAGTTAACCTATTTGAAATCTTTCAATTTCACAATCCTAAGTATCAACAGCCCACTTTGCTCAGACAAACAGTGCCTTACAAGTGTGCCATACAGCACTCTCTTTATTATTGAATAATACATTCACCTTGCCTGCTTGCCTTCCTGCCTTCCTTTCTTTTTTTTCCTGTTTTTCTTTGATAGATATTTAAATTTGGCTGCCTGACATCCACATTTAACTATGCGACTTAGTTCACATAAGGTTATAGCCTTCCAAAACAAACATGAAAGTATATGCTACCCATTCATTGTTTTTATATTTATATGCATACATATATTCAAGATTTTGACATCTGTGATAAATATTATGGAAGTTACATAATATAATTAAAGCATGATACTCTGTTTTGTTTTTATAAATTGAAGAACTATATTTCTTGATTCTGTTTCAAAAGAGCTATAGGTCAGCAGTCTTGAGAATGCCAATGAGATACATCAAAGCAGACCACAGGAAAGAGAAGGTGGGTTTTTATTTTGCTAACATTGGCTACTTGAAATTTAGAGTAATTATTGAAAAAGAAAGGAAAAAATCAGCCCTTGACATATTTTAACATCTCATTGACATCCCATTGACACCTCATTAAGAAGATCTATTTGTTCTCCCTTCAGGATTTTCTCAGAAAATCTATTTTCCTCCTTAAATGAGAACATTTGCCACAAAAATAAAGAGCTCTGTATAAAAATGTATGAAAGCTGAAAATGCTTAGGGGCCATGCGTGGGTTGGGAATGAAGAGGATATCTGGCAAGGAATTTGTTCATGTTATTGTGCTTGAAAGCTGAAATACATCAAAGGAAATAGAATCTCATGATCTTATCCTAGAGAGATGCCAGCTACAGGAGGAGAAAACACTTAAGGGCTTTAGTTAGACTCACAGTATAGGTCAGTTAAATGCAAATTGTAAAACACAAAGGTTGGTTTTAATCCACTTTGCTTGCTTGGAAGAAAGCTTTAAGCCTCTCAAAATTCAGAGAGGCTCATATATTTAGAGCTAGTTTAAATCCTATTAAACCAAAAAGGGATTATAGATTAATAAAAACGGGGGTATTTTTGTTTGTTTATTTGAACATAATAGTCTCTGAACCATTCTTAATTACCGAAGCCTTCAGTTTGAGTTCTCAGTTTCAGCTGATTCTAAAATTTTACCATTTAGACAACTCTTATAAACTGGATGAAGAAGATGGAGAGTCAACACTTTTACGTGGAACATTTTACCCAGAGTAAAGTCATTAAAATATTTTGCTTATAGCTGTATATAATACAAGAACATATTAAGAATAAAAATTAATTTTACAGATATAACTACATAGGCCAGATTCACCAAAGTATTTGCACATGACGGGAAAGTTTACAAACTTGATTTCATGTTCTTAGCTTAATTGCTGCAGCATTTTATTTATTTGTCAAAAGGGATGTATGTGTGTGTGTGTGTATCATATAAATAGATACAGTATGTATATTTGTAGAACAAACCTCAAAACAATATATTAATATTAAAATTATACATTAATTATATTAACATTAATAATGAATTGATAATACTTAAAGGGATTTTCATTCTTCAAAACCATTATATGACTTGCTTTTTATAGTGGAATAAGGCCTAATAAACTCAGGGAATATGGAGAGAGATATATACACACACACACACACACACACACATATATATACACACAAACATATATATAAGCAACATATATATACACACACACACACACACACACACACACACATATATATATATATATATATATATGGAGAGAGAGATTTCTGTATCTAATATTTATTTAAAACCAAAATAGACAAAAAGGAAATGGTGTATTTTGATTCTTATCAGGAAACAGAATGAAAAAGTGTAGTCTATTTATTTAGATATTATTATAAGACCCTACTACGCCTCAGGAATGGTGCTATTCATTATGAACAAAATGGATTTTGCCCTTGTACCATCCAGTAATGGCAGTTGATACTGATTTTTTCATTGTGACATAAATAAGGGTCTGGACATACAGAAAGATACAGAGGTATGAGCTGGTGGCGATAAGTATCCATATTGGCACAGATTCAGTGTAGAAAGCACTCATAAAGTATGAATATATATCTATAAGCATGATATACAGATATACTAAAACATTTAAATGCATTCAGTGTTTAAAATCAAGTTGTGCTCTTCTCTTAACTCTCTTCCTGGGTTGTATTGTAACCATGGGAAGGTACCCAGTTCCCAGAGCTTGGAGGTTCTTGGCCTCTCTTACCCTGAAGAATGGGGAAAGGGGCCTCAGAGGCATGGTGAGTTTATGGTTCGAATAAATATCGCAGACCCAAAGAGTTTTGAGGAAAAGCGATTTATTAGACGGGGGGTGGGGAGAGAACTTCCACGCTGTTGTGATAGAGGAACCTAGAGCAGGAAATCTGTTCAGGTAGGAGCAGCTGAGGTTTTAACCCTTGAGTTATTCCCTGCCCATTCATGTTCTCATCCAATGAGAGGAGCTCTTTCAAACTTCTTCTGGAGTGATTGATCTTTGACTCTGATACCGGATTGGCTACTTAGTCCACAGCCCTGATTTACAGAGCCCCCTCTTCCCAGAGCACTCCTGGGATTTGGGGACAAAGGATCTCCCCCTGGCTTTGCCTACCTGGCCTGCAAGGGAAACCCAGACAAAGAACTTTACATTTGAAACCCCTCTGGTCTCTGGATGGAGGCCTGGAGCTGGGAAATTCCTGCCTTTGAAACCATGCCCCTTGCAGACCCAGGAAGAGAAGTTTCTTGAACACATTCCCTCAGTGCTGTATCTAAAGAGGACCATGATTTAAGGCTTATATTTAAAAATATCTCCCGAAAAAGACATTGTTATTAAAACGTGACTGTAGAGGCCAAGTTGGGAAAAATGGTAGAAAGAAATACCTTAGAGGACAATTTTGTTGTACACCATTTGGCCTTAAATAAATGCATGGGCCTGCTACTGACAATGTATTGCTTATGTCAAAGGAACAGTAATTAAACTGCTCCCTCTAAGCTTTTTTGATAAGCCATTTTCAGGATAAATGGTTGAGGCTGAGAAAGGGCACTTGGCATTTAAGATCCTTACCTTTAGGATATTATTCTCCCTGATTTTTCTATTCTCTATCATATAATTTTTGCACTTTTACGCCATTTTGTAAGAAAGTTTTCTGCTATTTTAGCAAAACCACATAGAAATTGTATGCTGTTCCTAAGGTATATTTAATGACTTTGACAACTGAATTTGGTCATTAAATAGAAATGAGAAATGATTAATGGAGAGGATACAAACAAAGAAAGATGACAGATTTAGGAAGTTATCAAGGTAAAGGGCATATTTTATATTCTGACACTGAATAATAAAAAAATCATAAAGTCAGGGTTTTATAAAATGATTTAAAATAATTATTATCTGTTTAGAGTTGTGTGTATATAAAATATAAATATAAATACATTTTACGTATGGATTTGTAAATATGTGTGTGTATTACACTTTCTGATCATGACCTACAATTTTCTTTTTAAAGAACAAATAATTCACAAGCTAAATCCTGGCAAATTTTTAAAGGAACAGATAAAGTTGGATTAATTCTTTACTTAACAGTAATTATTAATCACTTCTAAAACTCTCTTAAAAAATCAAATTTAATTGATTTTTCCATTAACTTGCTGGTTTATCTTCATTGTGTCTTTGCATACATGTCTATAGCATGCACAAAACTTGCTGCACTCAAAGTGACATTTTTGTAACATTTGTGATAGTACCAATTTTTAATTTGAAAGCCTATTAGCAGCAGATCTGAAAAAGAAAGGAATTTGTCTCATACGAAATAGTTATTAGACCTCGGAATTTCCACCTGTGTACACTCCTGCCACATTTTCTTTTTTAGAATCCTTCCATTTCCCTTTTCATTCCTTCCTTAACATGCTTTATATTTTGTTTCAAACTCTGTAACTATTTTCAGTCTGCCTGCATCTTTTCCCCTCACTGTGTGTTTACAAATTATGAAGCAAATTTTAAAGATTAGCTCATGAAAGCATCATTCACACTGGCCAGGTGCAAAGCAGTTAATCACATAGACATTTTACTATTGTATTCCTTTCTTCACTTATTCATTCTACAAATGCTTATTAAGGACCTACTACGTACTAATCACTGTGATATCAGGAAAAAATAACAAATAACACAGCGTCTGCCCTCAAAGAACTTGCAGTCTCATGAGAAATAGAGGAACATAGGTAGTTAATATAATACAACATGATTAACCAATTATGGTAATAATGGAGCCCGGAAGAGGGTGTATGACTAAATAAGGGAGTAACAAGGGAAAAAGAGTGAAAGTCAGGAAAATACAAGGGTTTACATTTGATCTGAATCTTAATAGATGATTGATAAGTACAAAATAAAAAGAAATGGATGAGAATAATCATTTCCAGGCAATAGAGAGAGAATGAATATAGGAAAGGAGGCCAAAGAAATGCACAGAATTCCATAAATATTTCAGAGGAGGGTACATTAATAACAAGAAGTAAATATCAAGGCAATTGACAAATATCTGTAGGTATGCCACTTCCTGAAATATACACATTGGGCTTTTTAAATGAGTAGACAGGAAAAGAAACTAATATAACACATGTAAATTTGACAAATCTTGTTTTCTAATTGAAATGTCATAATTCGCTGGGCGCAGTGACTCAAGCCTGTAATCCCAGCACTTTGGGAGGCCGAGGTGGGTGGATCAGGAGGTCAAGATATCGAGACCATCCTGGTCAACATGGTGAAACCCCGTCTCTACTAAAAATATGAAACAGCTGGGCATGGTGGCGCGTGCCTATAATCCCAGCTACTCAGGAGGTTGAGGCAGGAGAATTGCCTGAACCCAGGAGGCGGAGGTTGCAGTGAGCCGAGATCGTGCCATTGCACTCCAGCCTGGGTAACAAGAGTGAAACTCCGTCTCAAAGAAAAGAAAATAAAAAAAGAAATGTCATAATTCAAGGGAATCTCCATGCCATATTATATCATGAAAAATATAAACTTTTAAAAGATTGACGTGATGAAGACTTAGATGATAAAAACTACTTAAATGTATAAAGTTATGAGAAATGACCTTAGAATTATCAACCTCACTTCTATATTTGTAATGTAAAAAACCTTTATTTAATGAAACAATCATTATTTTATTGTAAGATGCTTCAAAAGACATACCTACTTATGAATAAATAAATGGAAGAGTCACCTGGTTACAGAGTAAGTATTCACATTGCTTGTAACTGGAGACCTTGGTTTTAAAAATATACTTTAATCTCACACTTTCTTTTTCCCCCTTTCCTTTCCTTCTCACCTTTCCTCTCTAAATACTCCCCTCTGGCAATATATGCCTATCCAATTATGGTTTTGCTTAAGGCATTTCAGAGGCTAATCTTGAGCACACTAGGCATGGAGCTCTGATTGCCCAATCCTTGCCCATTTGTTTGGAAGAGTTGCAAACAATTAGTTCAGCACTATCCTGAGAAAGTCAAGATAACACCAGCCAAACCTGTGGATGGTTGATAACCCAAGATAGCCATTGGAACAAAGAGACACAGATCTTGGACTCTGCACTACTCCTTCATGTTTTCCATACCAAGTTTCCCTTTATACACTCTATAGTAAAATTTAAAATTTAAATTTTTTGCAACTGTAGTTCACCATCATCTCAGTTTGCTTGGCTTTCTGAATAAGCCTTATTTTCTTCCCACCAACCCTTCTCTCTCATGTCTGGATTTCAAGCACTGAGCAGCTAAACCTGGGTTCAGTTACAAGATGCCTAATATTCCAAGAAACATATTACTAAGAAGTAGCTAATTGGTTGAGCTAAAATATTAAATAAGACAGTCTGGTTTCAGAGCACATGCCATCTTTTGTTACTCAAATTACCTAGCTTCAAGCCTAAAGGAGTGTGTTTTTCAACTCCTACATGTGTAGGTGAGGTGTAGTGGTCAGCAAGGAGATTCCTATAGTGAAATGATATGGGGAGTCACACTCTATAAACAGACACAATTGATACTCCTCCAGTTGAAAGAAGATTGGAACCTGCTTGTCAGGAATCATGACTTAACCTCTGAAGTTCGTGATTAAGAATCCAAAGTTCACTAAGAAGTACATATCACTATCCTCATTTTTTTAACAGTATTACTCTAAAAGTATCACGGTTTTGGTTACTATTTTTTCACAATTTACACCTTTGTATAGCACAAGTAAGATACAACTTACATGCAATAACAAGTTTTTTTTTTATGTTCTGCTAATTGACAATGACAAAATGTAATGCTTCAAAATTTATCAGTTGTAATTGATTTAATAAAAAATGTCAATTATTACTTCATTTTTAAACAACAAAATTTTATAGACTATATGCTACTTCTTTGCTTATACAAGGTAATAATTCTATTTATTGCCTTTGTCCAAAAACCCCACAGTAAACCTTATAGATTAGCCCATTACTTTTTAGGAAATGTTTATAGCGTTTAATTATCAACTGATTCATTAACGCAAGGATAAAATTATATTGTTTTATCTTAAACACTTAAATATGAGAAATTCCCCCAGCCAAAATACTTCAACAGTGGTTACTGATTTTAATATAATGTTTTCAACACATAGTCAGATTTTTAATAGTCAACAGTTATAGTAATACAACTTTGTGTAGCATGTAGTTATTGAAAAAGAAGTCTTAAGAAGAGAAATTATAATCATTGACCTCTATTTGTTTACAATCTAATTAAAGATACTGAAAATCATTTGAGTTCATTTGGAAATCACTGTGGATAGTCACAGATTTAGTTTACACTTGAAGTGTTGTCCATTTGTTTCTAGCAAACAAGATGGTCGTTAACAGAAAAGTTGTCTTGCCTTAAATATCTGTCTGTAATGTGAAGTAAAAGGTGCATGGCATCATTTATAATTCATATCATGAGCATGAATTTTCTGTTTGAGGTAATATTTTAAGAAATAAAGCAAGTCTTTGAAATGTTAAATATAATTTTAATTATATAAAATCCTTGTATTAAAGCAAAGGCATTTAAATGGTAGATTTTAAACTGATGAGCACATACAGAGAATGTATTCACTTATTATGTTGTAGGAAATGTAGTATTTAGGGAGGCATCTTAAGTACCTCACAGTATTAAAATGCCCTGTTATGATTTCTATCACGTATCACACATTTGGTCATCATAAAAAGCTCGATTCAAACAAATTTAGGCAGAACAGGAGAATTTATTAACTTGACACTGGTATTTTGTAATACTCAAAGACAGAAATATACGCCTATTTCAAAAATAACTGGACCTAAGCACTAGGATGTCAGGATGCCTTAACGCCACTGTCTCTTTAGTCTTTTTGAGCTTTTGCCTCTTTTTCTTTTATTTCTCTTAGTAAAGATGGCTTTATTCACATAAGAAAAGCCATCCCTATGGATATACTTCAAATAATATAATAATCATGTATTCTTAATAATATCTACCAAGCATATTTTAAACTGAATAAAAATATGGAATTTTAAATTAACAAAGGAATATAGATTAATCAATACATATTTACAGATGACTGGTACAACATGTGTTGAAAATTACTGCTGGATCCATATCTCTAAAAACTCTTTGGTAAAATTTAAAAGCTTCATATCATGCATTGCATTAAAATACTACTAAGTGAACTCATGATTTATTTTGATGGGCAGTATGGGGCAAAAATATGTAAAGATTTTTCCAAAGAGTTACCCAACTACATTAGCATTTTTTTGAATAATGTTGAACCTTAGTTTGTTTGGATTGTTGTAACAAGGTACCATAGCCTGAGTAGCCTATAAACGAGAGAAATTTATTTCTCACAGTACTGAAATCTGAAAAGTCCAATGTCAAGATACCAGTAGATTTGGTGTTGGGTAAAGACCCACATTCTAGTTCATAGATAGTTCCTTTTGCAGTGTCCTCATATTGTGGAAGGGGTGAATAAGCTCTCTGGGGTTTCTTTTATAAGAGCACTAATCCCATTCATAAAGGTTCCACCCTCATGACCAAATTACCTCCCAAAGTCTCCCACCTCCTAATACTGTCACCTTGGTAGTTAAGATTTCAACATATACATTTTGGGATGTCCATTGCATTCTTCATCTGGTCTCCCAAAATACACATCCTTGCATGCAAAATATATTCATCTATAGTTCCAAAAGATTTACTTGCCTCAACACCAACTTAAAACTTGAAACTTAAATTCTCATCCAGATATTATGTTAATCAGAAATGGAAAAGACTCCAGACATGTATGATTCATCCTGAGGCAAATTTCTCTCTAGTCTGTGAACCTATAAAATTAAGCACATTCTGTGCTTCCAAAACTCCATGGTGAGATAGGCATACAAGTATATACTCTATCCCAGCCAACTCATAGTGGCACAGAGTACGCATTTTCATTCAGAAGGGAGAACTAGAACAAAATAACCAATTTGTTTTAATAAGTCCAAAACACAACAGGGCAAACAAAATTAAATCTTAAGGCATAAGAATCATCTTCTTTGGCTCAGTGTTTTGCCCACCAGGTCCACTGGACTATAGTTCCACCTTCTGGATACATGGAAGTGGAGGTGCTATCTTCCTGACACACTCAGGTGATGATCCCATGTTCCAGAATCACTGTGGCAGCAGCTTGGTCCCCATGGCTTGGGTGGCTCTGTCTCTTCAGTGGCTTTATACTTAGGCTCTGCCTCCTTGGTGGTTCTCCATGATGGCCCTACCTGTGTGATGGCTCGATGCTTGGGTTAGGTATCTTCATCTCTTCTGAGCTGGACTCCTGTGCAGATGGTTCTGTAGGTCTGGGGTCACAGAGCAGCCTACTCCCATAATTTGCTGGGCATTTCCCTAATGGGGACTGTCTATGGTTGCCTTGTGCCCAACGGGGCTTTTGCACTTTGGGCTTGTGATGGAGGTAGCAGCCCTGTTGATTACTCAATTGGCTTTGGGGTCGTTCTTTCTTTGCCTTGCTCATAGGTTGGACAAATCTCTTTAGTGAATTGTCAATTTTTTGACCATATACTTGGTGCCCTCTCGCAAACACACTTGCTTATTCTTTACAATATAGTTGAGCTGTGACTTTTCCAAATCTTTAATTTCTGATTTTCTTTTGATTAGAAGTGCATCTTTAAATCATGTCTCTCTTTATGCATTTTACTATAGGTAGTCAAAAGAAGCCAAGCTGAACCTTCGATATTTTGTTTAGAAATTTCCTCAGCCAGATATATCTTTCACAAAACACTGGAACATAAACAGAGTTCAGCCCAGTTTCTTTGCTCTTGTAATAAGGATGGCCTTTCCTCCATTGTCCAATAACATTTTCCCTATTTGTGGATTATCGTAGTGGTCCTTGCCATCTATATGACTACGAAAATCCTGTTAAGTCCACTTAAGTATTGCCTAAGAAGACTGACGATCTCTCTATATCTCTCCTCTCCTTCTAAACCCTCATGAGAAGCATTCTTAACTGGTCTTTCATGATAATGTTTTTCCTAGAATAAAACTCAAAACTCTTTCAGCCTGTATTCATTACCCAGTTCCAAAGCCACTCCCATATTTTTAGATATTTATTATAGCAACATACCACTCCTGGTAACAATGTTCTGTCTTAGTCCATTTGGGTTGCTATACAAAATATCATGAACTAGCAGCATAAAAACAACATAAATTTATTTCTTACAGTCATGGAGTATGGGATGTCCAAAATCAAGATTATTGGCATATTCTGTGTCTAGTGAAGGCCAGTTTCTTTCTGGTTCATAGATGGTGCCCTCTCACTGTGTCTTCACATGGTATAAAGGAAGAATGAGCCCTTGGGGTATAAGGGCTCATTCTTCCTTCAATACTAGCCTGACCAACATGGAGAAATCCCGTCTCTACTAAAAATACAAAATTAGTCAGGCATGGTGGTGCATGCCTGTAATCCCAGCTACCCAGGAGGGCTTATAAGGGCAGTAATGGCACTCATGAGGCCTCTGTCCTTATGATTTATTCACCCTCAAAATCTCCCTCTCCCTATACCATCATTTTCTGTGTTAAAGTTTCAGCATAACACATTTTTGGGGTCATAAACATTCAATCCATTGCAGTTACTTATCTCTAAGCATGCCAGTTCCATGGAATGCACTAAGATCTGTTTCCAGGCTGGGTTCGGTGGCTCCTGCCTGTAATCCCAGCACTTTGGGAGGCCAAGGTGGGTGGATCACAAGGTCAGGCGTTCAAGACAATCCTGGCCAACATGGTGAAATGCCGTCTCTACTAAAAATCCAAAAATTAGCCAGATGTGGTGGTGCGAGCCTGTAGTCCCAGCTACTGGGGAGGCTGAGGAAGGAGAATCCCTTGAATCCAGGAGGTGGAGGTTTCAGTGAGCTGAGATCGGGCCACTGCACACCAGCCTGGGTGACAGAGAGAGACTCCATCTCAAAAAAAGAAAAAAAGTTCTCTTTCTGTTTCTTTTTTGTGCCTATGCAACATTTTGTTATCTACAGTTAGGAGATTCCTGAGAAGTTAATAAAGCATTAAAAAAGCTTTATTTTAAAAATATGCCATAGTCATCATAATAGAGTTTTTAAAATATTTTATAACAAAATGGTAAGTTAAAAATAAGCAAAAACATTTTGATAAATTTATGTTATTAGATAAAATTGAAAAATAGTGAATTTCAACAAGAAAGGCCTATCATAATCACATAGGCACTTTTAAAATCACCTGTTCATTTGCTAACATACACTGTATTTATTGAACTATTGATTTATTTTGGCTTTACCACTGGCTTAAAGCCATATACCTGTGCAGTTAACATTTGAATATTTAACTGGGCCTAACTTTATTCTTATTAATTATATTTTAAAAATAAAATATATTTTATTTCATTTTACTTTTTGAATCTATAATAATCAAGAATGCTATGAGTATATCCGAATTTCTATTTCTGCCCGTGTAATTCAGTTGAATTTCCAATATCAATTCTCTAACAGTTCTATTTTCATACTGTTATTTAGTGAATAAAGTTTCAAGCCTGGTGTAACGTCATTTGAACTTGCAAGTTTACCAGATTTCTTTTGACTGGTGTTTTCCTTTTATACAATAGTTGCCCTCAATCCTAAAGATTCATTAGAATCAACTGAAAATCTAAAAAAAAATAAAAAATAAAAAAAATAAGAAAGAAAAAAAAATAATAAGGAAGCCTAGGTCATACCCTAGGCCAAGGCCTAGCAGATTAGTTTCTCTGGGAGGAGGCTAGGGATTACACTTTGTAAAAATGTCCACAGATAAATTTAACATTTAAATTTGTGACAGTCACTGTCCTAGTACATGCTTACTCTTTCTCTTCTTGTGGCACATTTTGCTTAATTGTGTTTCATATAAACAGAACATAATTGTTTTTCAGGATAGACTATAGGACATTTGTTATTTTTTATAAATTGTAGATTATATAAACTATAAATTAAGTTTGAACAACAATTGAAACTCAATTTTTTAAAATTCCCTTTTAAATTATTTTTCACATTTGATTGTCTTTAAAATTTTTCTATTCTTTCATATTTTTAAAAGTACAAAATTATTCTAAAAGCTACTATGTAGGATAATCATTTGATGATCTTACAAGGATCTTTTATTGGACTCCATTGTTAGAATCTGTTTCAGCAGATCTGAGGTGAAAGCCCAGAGCCGTAACTTATTAAACAAATATGGTGGTCCTGGTGCAGGTGAAGATCTAAAGTGACAAGCGCTGGCCAAAGGCACACCTCCTATCTCTTTTAATCAGAGCTCAGAAGTTTCACCATTTAGAAATAGAAATCCCAACGGGAAGGAACTGCTGGCCAGAAAGTTGTTCTTTGCAGCAGTTCTATTTCAGTTACTAGATGAAAACTGCTCTATTTAAGGCTATATATCAAGTTGTTTCCTCTTAGGAAAGACTAGAATGTTTGGAACAATCAACATAATTTATTAAACATGAAAAAAGAACAATGAGGCAATGTATACAAACTGTAAACAGCTGTGTTCTCATTCTATGCTTTGAGATTTTCCTCTCTCCTACTTGAACACATGTTAACTTTGAGTATTCCACCTTGTATACATTTAAGCAGAATCCTTTCCCAGACTCTTTCAAGTATTATTTTTTTTGGATACAAGATTTCTAGCACATTCACTCTCATTGTGTACCAGTAAGAAACGTGCTATGTGAGGAGTATATGATCTTAGAATAAACCTTCTGACAACCATACTTCATTTCACTATCTTATTTGTTGCAATAGGACTATGTTTATGTACCTTCTTAAAATTGTATGTTCAGCATTTCATATCAAAATGGTATTTCATTTCTGTCTGAATAGAAAATGCCCCTATTTTAATCTAAATATATGTCTTCTTGGGTTATTATATCACAAAACAGGGATTAAATTGCCTTCATACATTTTTGAGTCTATTATTTTAAATATTATCAACGTGTGTAGAGACATACATGTTTATTTATCCAATTAGAACCTGATTATTCATATTGCTAATGAACACATGCACATTTCCTCTTTGTTAATTTATACATGTATAATTCTGAGATAATCATGTTAGTACTCTTTAACCAAATGTAATTTTTAAATTAAAATACTTTTAAAATAATAATGACAAAGATTTTTAGTTCTAAATATGAAAAATGCCCATCATCACTGATTATTAGAGAAATGCAAATCAAAACCACATTGAGATAGCACCTCACACCAGTTAGAATGGCGATCATTAAAAAATCTGGAGACAACAGATGCTGAAGAGGATGTGGAGAAATAGGAATACTTTTACACTGCTGGTGGGAGTGTAAACTAGTTCAACCATTGTGGAAGACAGCGTGACGCTTCCTCAAGGACCTAGAAATAGAAATTCCATTTTACCCAGCAATCCCATTACTGGGTGTATACCCCAAAAATTATAAATCATTCTATTATAAAGGCACATGCACATATATATTCATAGCAGCACTGTTTACCATAGCAAAGACCTGGAACCAACCCAAATGCCCATCAACAATAGATTGGACAAGGAAAATGTGGCACATATACACCATGGAATACTATGCAGCCATAAAAAACGATGAGTTCGTGTCCTTTGTGGGGACATGGATGAACCTGGAAACCATCATTCCCAGCAAACTGACACAAGAACAGAAAATCAAACACTGCATGTTCTCACTCACAGGTGGGTGTTGAACAATGAGAACACATGGACACAGGGAGGGGAGCATCACACACTGGGGACTGTTGGGGGTGGCCAAGGGAGGGACAGCAGGGGGTGGGGAGGTCAGGGAGGGATAACATGGGGAGAAATGCCAGATCTAGGTGACAGGGGGATGGAGGCAGCAAACCACATTGCCACGTGTGTACCTATGCAACAATCCTGCATGATCTGCACATGTACTCCAGAACCTAAAGTACAAAAAAAAAAATAAAAAATAAAAAAAGAAAGTATTTTCACTGTCTGCCAATTTTCAAGAGAAACTTTTATTAATAAAGTTCTTAATGAAAGCGCATGCCAGAGGTATATTTTTATGTTCTAATTATGTTCAGTGCAAATACAGAACATTCAGTAATGTTTTCCTTTATTCTTTAAAATGTGTGTGTTTTTATGTGTATATATATGTGTATATCTGTAAATGTACATATATAAAAAACTATACTTTATGCTTGTTGCCCAGTAATATTGCTAACTGTAAAAAGTGGAACTGTGCTTTCTCGAATAATGAAGAAAATAATTTATCATAACTAATAGTAAAATTAATCATTATTATAAACTTTATTTGTAGGGATCAGCTTTCCTTTTTTTTTTTATACTTTAAGTTCTGGGGTACATGTGCACATTGTGCAGGTTTGTTATGTAGGTATACATGTGCTGTGGTGGCTTGCTGCATCCATCCCCCCATTATCTAACTTAGGTGTTTCTCCTAATGTTATCCCTCCCAATCCTCCCACCCCCTGCTACCCCTCCCCTATTTCCCACCCCCGGACAGGCCCCAGTGTGTAATGTTCCCCTCCCTGTGTCCACGTGTTCTTATTGTTCAACACCGACTTTTGAGTAAGAACACGCAGTGTTTGCTTTTCTGTTCTTGTGTCAGTTTGCTGAGAATGAGCTTTACTATTATAACTTGAAGCTTTTTTTTCTTTCAAGAAATAGACTTGAAAAATTGCAATGCTGTTACTTTAATAATGCAAAGTTCTTTTATATACTTATTTATTTTTATTTTTTGTTTTTATTTTTTTGAGATGGAGTCTCACTCTGTCACTCAGGCTGGAGTGAGCTGGTGCCACCTTGGCTCACTGCAACCTCCACCTCCCAGATTTAAGGGATTCTCCTGTCTCAGCCTCCTGAGTAGCTGGGATTACAGGCACCCACCACCATGCCCGGCTAATTTTTGCAGTCGGGGCTTCACCATGTTGGCTAGCCTGCTCTTGAACTCCTGACCTCAGGTGATCCACCCACCTTGGCCTCCCAAATTGCTGGGATTGACAGGCGTGAACCACCACGCCTGGTCGCAAAGTTCTTTTATAAATACTGAAAAATCAGAAAGCATAATAAATGCATCCCTTCCTTTTTCATGCCAAAGTGCACTTTCCTATAATAATAGATGAAATTTTACATAAAACAGAACTTATGCACATGAATAAAGAGAGCTTTACTGTATTCTAGAGGGTAATCACCCACCATGTTCTATAAAACTTGCTTACTACTGAACTGAATTTTATTGTAGGCATAATGATAAAATGTACAATGACAGTGTGGGGAATGAAGAAAATATGTTGAATATTAAATGAGTCAACAGAGATGAATTAAATCAAATAATATCAAATATGACAGAAACAAAGTCAAATGAATCCTTCCTACATCCAAGAAAACAAAATGAAATCTGGAAAGTCAGAAGAGAGAAGACATGACTTACCAAGAAAATTGAGAAGAAACAATTATAGACTGAATAAAGTTCAAAATTGGTTTTAAAAATACAGTGTTACTAAGAAAGGATAATTTTTAGTTTAGAGTGTGTCAATACAAGTAGATTCAAGTCAATGAACTGATGATCCTTGGGGTTATAATGGAATGTGCTGAGTAACACTATTACTAATTCCAAAATTGGAACTGAAATCTGGTTCCTTGGGGTAATTGAGAATTGAGGTTGTTAAAATATAGTCTCTACCTTGCAGCAAGTTTAACCTGTCAATCTCAGGCTTTTTGCATCCCTCATTTTATTTTTTCTGTGCCCTGTGTACTCTGGAAAGCCTATTAAAAAGCAAGTGTCCACATGTTCTCACTCATAAGTGGGTGTTGAATAATGAGAACACACGGACACGGGGAGGAGAACATCACATACCAGGGCCTGCAGGGTGGGGGACTACGGGAAGAATAGCAGGGGTTGTGGGGGTTGGGGAGGGATGGCATTAGGAGAAATACCTAATGTAGATGATGGGGTGATGGATGCAGCAAACCACCACCATGGCATGTGTATACCTATGCAACAAACCTGCACGATCTGCACATGTACCCCAGAACTTAAAGTATAATAAATAAATTTTCAAAAATAAGCAAGTGTCATATACGAATCCATAACATCTAACACAAATTTCTCTGGAATTTGTTATTGGTGTTTTCTATCCCTTCATCTTTGTTCAGAAATTTAGCAACAAGATCAAGGAAACATTATATTCCACTCTAACTAAAAAAAAAAAAAAAAAAAAATTAAAATGTCCTTGCTATGATCATCCAGGTTGAACATTCCCTTCAGTGTCTAATGCTTAAAATCTGTTCAGTGACCATCATCCTAATAGTGGCTGTTAAAATGAGAAAAAGAAGCGGTGATTACTTTGAATATACTATGTCCATTTCTTCATTTTGGTGTTGGTCATATATTATTTCACAAAGAAATCTGAATGATTTGTTTACTGCTTTCCGCTAAAATGTGGCCATTATTACATTTATGATTAAATACCAGATTTTTGAGATCTTGACTTTCAGAATTCTCACCTGAAGTCATCATTTGAATGATGTAATTAATCTTTATGCACATCTATGCAAAAGATGCATAATTTTAGAGTCCACTCCATTTCTTCTATAATTTGATCATTCCACATACTTATCTTTCTTTTAAAAAAAAATTCTGCCACCTCTTCTACTCAGGTTTTACTAGACTGGAGGCAGAGCACATTGTCTTGGTGCTCTTGTGATCTTGTCAACAGTGAAGATACCAATCCCTCGGCCATTTCTCACAAGTGTAGGCTCATCATTATCTGCACCTGCAGAGGAGCTCGAACTGAGGCGTGCTCAGCGGCTCTTTGCCCTCAAGCTGTATTCTACATAGCAGACACTGCCTCAGCCACTGCAGCCTGACTCCCCCCACCACTTACATAGTCTTATGGACCCACTAAAATTCTGTATCATCAGTTCTTTGAAAGATACCAAGAGGATGGTGAAGACACTGGGCTAACAGCACCTGGCCTATTAACAAAATACACAAACAGTTTCATTGTCAAAACTTTGCCATTTTTTTTGTGAGCTTCTGCGGTGGGGCATACCTCTACCTCAGGCTGCCTGTCCTCACGGGATACAATCATACTGAGTGACTAAAGCTGCAGACTCTTCATGGCAGAGCTCTAAGGTCACATTTTTGGAGCTGGTGTACAGACCTGCCTCCCCTATCCCTAAACCCTGGGTTTTCCCCATTCTTTCTTCTTAAGGGAAGTAGTGATATTTCTTTTAATGGCAAGAACCGCAATTACTTTTGGACCAACCTAATAAAAGCTGGAGAGATTTTCTTTCTGCTTTTTCCCAGAATTTCCCTTGCCATCTCTCCCCATGCCTGGCTCCCTTCTTTCAGCACTCTGTTTCAATGTCAGCTTCCTGGGGCAATCCGCCATGAGCATCACATGCACAATAGCAGCCTGCTAGCCACTCCTTATTCTCTTTTTCTGTTACACTTTTCTACCTCACACTTATAACCTAAGATATCGTTTACATATTTACATTTTTTTTCTGTCTCCCCTTAGTGGGATGCAAATATAAAAATTATAGGTATTATTGTTTTGTTTAGTGCAGATTCCTCACATTTCTAAATGATCCAAGCTCATATTAGTTAAAAAATTAGTTGGTCAAGAACTTTTGCTTTAAGAATGGCTACAGGAACATACCAGGAAAGCCTAGAGAATCCACAGACCATTTGAAGGAAGCATATTGCTCCTGCAGGACCCAAAAGGCAGCCTAAATACTGTGAGTGCCCAAAGTGTGAAAGTGAGAAAGGGGGCTCGTCTACCCCAAACACACACCTTCATTGTGGAACCTGAAGGTCCAGATCACCAGAGAAGGATTTGACATTACTTGAAGCTGAGATAATTTAGAGAGCTGAGCTAAATACAGGAGAAGAGGAAGCAGCGGGAAGAGAACTTTGGGCTCTCCGGGTCCCCAGGGAAGCCATTTCTGACTTTGTCCCACTGAGGTCCTTGGGGAGGGCTGACAGAGGAACTGGGAAAAGACCACAGGGAGAAAGAAACCTTTAGCTGAACTTGGTAACAATTCCAACTGAATGCAAAGTTTCTCGGACAGAACTTGGGGGAGGAGGTGAATCTGTAGTGCAGACGCAGGCAGGCAGGGAGGTATGAAACTTGAAAGATCTGCTTGCTTTCTCAGCCAGGAGGCAGGTATCCCAGAGCAAGTTCTCAGCCCTGCTCACCCACTGCTTGGAAATAAACTCAGCGCTGTTGGGGTCATCATGGAAGTGAAACCAGCCTTTTGGTTTGCATGGGAACTGGGTGAGGTCTGTAACTGCTGACCTTTCCCAACTTCACCAGCAACATGCATGACACAGCAGAGGCAGCCATAATCCATTGACCTGGGAACCACACTCCCATCCCCCCACAAGCAGGTAAAGAGTTTGAAAACATTAGACTTTATTTAATGTGTGTCAAAACTGTGAAAACAAATCAAATACATATAAACTGCATAATGTGCACACAAGAAAAGAAAAATGAAAATGAAAACCATTTAAAAATCCATTAATCCAAAAGAAGTCAAATAAGAAAGAAGTAAAATTTTTATAAAGGGGCGTACTGACAAATATGATTCCATAATACATTGTTAGAGTTAAATCTACAAATAACCATAATCATAATAAATATAAATGGGCAGAATTGCCTAGCTATGTTACAAAAAACATCTAATAAAATCCTACTTGCATAAGAAACATCGTAAACATAAGGATACAGAATGGATGAGAAGAGATAGATTGAGTAATGTTTAATCTTTAATAAAACCTTATATAGCTTTAGGTATGACACACAATATAAATAAAGGCAAAACTATTACATGGAATAAAGTTTTCATTATAAAATTCAAATGTTTGACTTATCAGGATGATATGCATTTCTGAACTTGTATAATACCCCAAATCAGTAATATGCTTAGACTTACTTAAGAAGGGAAGCAAGCCTCAGGCATGCACATTGGAGGACCTGTCTTTCCTTCTCTACAATGACCTTGTCCCTATTAGGGGAAGAGTCCACTGGGCCAAGAGGCTGCACTCAAACGTAGTTCATGTCCACACTCACAACCACCTACCTACAGGTTATGTCTTCTCTAAGTCATATTCCAAGGCCCAGTGGCCTCTTGAGTAATTCAATCTTCTGGAGAACTCACCATGATGGAAGCAAGGGTGAAACACAGCCAAAGCTGTGCTGTCTACACGAGTGAACAGCCAGTGTCATGGAGCTCGTGGCGAAAAGATAGAGAAGGGGGACAGAGACTAGACTTCAGGGTCTGATCTGACCCTCCTCATAGGCCCTCTTCCCAGAAAGAAACTTCATGAAATCCAAGAATTTTAAAATTTTCTCTGCCTTTCCAGTTATTTAAGAATGTAATAATTTGTCAAGAGAGAAGTTTGGAAATTTTTTTGTATAAGAGTTTATTTGTTAATTTTATATGTTTTAATATTGAGGTTTAATATATGGCCCTCTATTGCTGACCCAGGCAAATATCAGTGACAGTTTCTGTGATACAAATATTCATGACTTTTATTAAACAAAAATTAACAGAAGTTAATGGAGAGGTTAACAAATTTTGCACAATTTAATACATTTCCTTTAATAATTGATAGATCAACTAAATGTAACAACCCATAACAATTAAACAATTTGGGCTGGGTACAGTGACTCACGCCTGTCACCAATTCTAGCACTTTGGGAGGCTGAGGCAGGTGGATCATTTGAACTCAGGAGTTCCAGACCAGCCTGGGCAACATGGAGAAACCCCATCTGTACAAAAAATACAAAAATTAACCAGGTGTGGTGGCCCAAGCCTATAGTCAAACCTACTTCTGGGGCTGAGGTATGAGAATCACTTGAGCCCTGGAGGCAGAGGTTGTATCTAAGCCAAGCTTAAACCACTGCACTGTAGCCTGGGTGACAGAATGAGACTCCATTTAAAACAAAACAAAACCAGCAACAGCAACAACAAAAATTAAACAATTTGAACAGAATCAGCCAGGATGTTCTCAGGGATACATTTTACAATGTAGGTAACAGTTGTGACATTAAGGAACTTTAAAAAATTAACCATGATAATAGTTGCACAGCAGTGTAAATGTATTTGATGCCACCAAACCATAGTCTAAAGAATTGTTAAAATGGTAAATTTTATGTTATGTGAACTTTACTATAATAAAAGTAAATTAAGAACCTTAAAAAATATCCATGAACTACTAAGTCTTTGATTAAGCCTTAACAAAAGTTAAAGGTCTGTTATGACCTTTTCACAAGCTGACCACAATAAAATAAGTTGTACATCAGTAAAGGCAGAAAACCCACTCTCCCAAAAAACAATATGTTTGAGAAATTAAAACCTTACTAAATATATGTCATGTATCATTCAATAAAGCATCGTGAGACTTAGAAAATATTTGGAAAAATAATAACTATGACAAATACTAAATTTCAAATTTGAGGATTGTAGATAAATTGCAATTGAACACACACACACGCACAGACACATGTATGTATGTTTGAGTGTGCATTTGTATATATGTATGCTTATATGTATTTATGTAAGTATTTATTTTACATATAGAAACATCTAAAATTAATTAGCTAGGCTTTCATTTTAAGAAGTTATAACAATTATAACAAGAATAACCCTAAAGAAACAAAAAGAGAAAAAGTAGATAAATCCAAATATCTTCTTTTGGAAGATCAAAAATATTAGTATCCCTTAATGGAGAAATGAATAAATCATGAGTAATATGAGGAGTAAATAAATAGATTATGGGAATATTTTTGCAGTTGAATACTCTACAGCATGGAAAAATGTGTTATTTTCAGCTACAATTTTCAGCATGGATGGAATTACAAGCAGATGAAACTTAAGAGACAATATTATACAAATTACAGAAAAATACGATGCTGTAGATAAACAAAATTTTGCTTTGCTGAAAATTGTAAAATTGTGCACTATTGGTATTAAAAATAAGCAAAACAAAATAATATGTATTTGTAGCCATTTACATATAGACTAAAACTAGAAAGCAAAGCAAAATATAAATCACAAAAACCAGGATCGCTAGGGTGGAGAGAAGAAGATGTAATCTAAGCATATAGAGGACCTTAAATCTTCATGAACATTCCATTTTTTAAGTTTGTTAGTGTGTATCCAAGTATTTTTTTATTGTTATTCTTTAAACTATATAAGTATTTTACACGTTTGGTAGACATATTTTATAGTAAGTTATTTTTAAAGAAACAAAATTGAAATTTGAAAATAAGCACGTAGATTACGAAGAATATAAACAAAACTAACAAAAACTCAGGAAAAAAGTTCAAAGAAATATATTCTGAACTGAATAGAACAGTGAAATTCTGAACAAACTAAATATAAGATAATTTTTAATAAAAAAGGTGGAACTAAGAATTTGGTTCTGCCTTTTTACATTCTGTGTCTACTAATAAACTGAGCTTATTTATTAATTGGAAATTTTATTTTAAAAATAAATACAAATATATAAAATTATACTTTACTCTGTGCCAACAAAACAAGTAATGATGTTACTTTTTACGTTGCCTTTTATATTCAGCAGCAAAATTGGAAGTCCTCCATGTACACTTTCCTAGTTTCTAAAAAAATTACTTAGGTGTTTAAATTGTTTCATTTTCCCAGGAGTATTGCTTATAAGATACTTTGCCAAATTTTTAATGAGATCAATGTCTGTGCCAGTAGTGTTTTACAGCAGCTGTACTAGACTAATTATCTGGTTTCCTCCAATGCCTAGTTTTGAAATAATTATGGCCTTTGAACACAAAATAGACACTATGCCTGGGATAGACAAGAGTCCTGACTAATCCCTTCTTTAAAAAGTTGGCACATCATTTTCATATACATATTTCATTAGTCTATTTTCACCTAGACCACAACTATCTTGCCCCTTTCATTATATGTGCAAATTTTATGTTTGAATATGTATACTCCTAACTTCATTAAAGGCATGCTTTGGCTGCGTAGAGAATATGTTTTACCTTGCTACATGGTAATTACAATATTTTATATCTCCCATAAGTTAAAAACTATCATGTCTAAGAAAAATTTTGAAAGGCCAATCGGTAACTGCACTATGTGGTAGACTAGTTATTTTACCACTCTGAATTTTCATAACATATCTTCTTTTGTTATGTGAAATAAATTTAAGCCAAGTGGAATGGAATCTAATAGTGAAAGTAACTTCCACTTAGTAGTTGACTTAACATATGCACAGACACAACTTACACACACATACCCTACAGTGATGAGGATACTAAACAATTAGGAAATTGTAGAAACCTAATGGCTTCATAGAATCTAAAGTCCTAATATTTCAACATTTCAAGAATATTGAATATGAGAACATCATAGAAACAAATCAGTCCTTATTTTTTCCCATTCGGTTCTGAACAACTTTTTATGATTAACATATGACTTCATTGCAGAATACATTTGTAAATACATTGCATCAAATGACTCATCATACACACATTATTTTGAAATTTTGACACTGAAAAGCTATTTAAAGTTTTAAAACTTGATAGCAAATGAAATCATTCAAGTCATTTCACCCAGGATAACACTTTGATGCCCAAGACATCATTCTATTATTTCTCTCCCTTAGTAATTTTCAGTATGACTGATAATATTACATTAATGTCTTTAACTAAATAATATTCAGCCTTTTTATTTTCTCATTTTAATGTAGTACTATGAACAAGAAGCTAAGAATTTGGTTCTGCCTTTTTACTTTCTGTGTCTACTAATAAACTGAGCTTATTTATTAATTGGAAATTTTATTTTTAAAATAAATATAAATATCTAAAATTATACTTTACTCTGTGCTACATCAATCAGTCATGTTCTATTCCCTATGATTTAATTTTATAGTTTAGGTTCTTCTTTGAATATTTTATGCCATATACAACATACCGTATTAAAAAATAGCAGCCACAAGCTTGAAGAATTTAAACATGAGAAATGACACCAAAGAATTCAGTCAGAGGGGGCTGGGTGCAAGCGGGTACTCCCAGCACTTTGGGAGGCCAACGTGGGCAAATCACAAGGTCAGAAGTTTCAGACCAGCTTGGCCAACGTAGTGAAACCTCATCTCTACTAAAAATACAAAAATTAGTTGGGCATGGTGGCAGGTGCCTGTAGTCTCAGCTACTCGGGAGGCTGAGGCAGGAGAATTTCTTGAACCTGGGAGGCAGAGGTTGTGGTGAGTCAAAATCAGGTCACTACACTCTAGCCTGGGCAACAAAGAGTGACTCCATCTCAAGAAAAAAAAAAAAAAAAAAGAATTCAATCGAGGAAATTCTACGGACACACATTTTATTTATTTGTAAAGAGAGAGATAATGCAATAATTAGGTAGCATATTTATTTTATTTTAATATTTATCTACCTAAGTGGATGCACTTTCATTGATAAAGTGGAAATTGAAGTAGCTGGAAAAATACTGATAAAGAAATAACTGTAAATTGTTGTATTATGAATTAAGGGATTTTACCAAATAGAAGCAACTCAAAATGTTTTTCAAATTTCATGGCAGCTTGTGAAGCAAAAATAAAAGTCAAAAGTACTGCATCCCAATCTTGCACTTGTATTTATAATCTCCAGTTTCTCTGTCTCTAAAGTGATGTTAGCTGAACTAGTTGATTTCCAATACCCGCTCAAAAAAGAAAAATGACTCCTTATTGTTCATTATACCACATATTCCCTATATGTGAATTTCACATCAGATATTCATTTTTTATATTATTTTCATCTACAATTTCATAACCTATAAAACTCTCACTAATCCATTTTTGCTTGAAGATAAAGCTGTTTACTAATAACTTATTTATTAACAATAATTTGTAAATTTTTCCTCTTTTCCAGCAATCTAAAACTTTCTTGAATCAATTGTGGATGTAATTTCTAAGTAGAATTATAAAAAGATCTCTCGCTATATTTTATATTCAATTTCTGGAGGCAATTGAAAATACAGTAGTTTATGAAGGAATGGGCTGTGATTGATTTTAAAACATTTTTTAAAAAATTTGTATTTCTCACTTCTACTGTTCATTTCATTTGTGCTGTATGTTTTTGAGAGAAGCTGAGACTGAAGTCTAGGCCTCCTATTCAATAGTTTTCATTTCTCATCTCAATAAACCATGAAGTCTAATATTTCTAGCACTAAACCTGACTCTATTATGATTATCGTTAATTTATTTGAGGTTTTTAAAAATTTTAAGTTTAGGAAACTTTTGCATAGTTGCTATATTTCCAGTGGGTTACTTTTCATTTGTTATTTTGGGTTAATGTAGATTCATTTGCATCTCTCTTTGGTCATGTATTTAGCTGTGATTAGTTCTGTGAGAAATTGTTACCAAAGATTCTTTACTCCAAAGTCAATGTAACGCTTCATATACTTACACAAGAACAGATCTTTATGTTTCTTTTTTTTTTTTTCCGTAGTTAGCTCTTTTTTTTCCCCTAAGGCTGTGATAGGCAAACTTCTTTTGTAAAGATCCAGGTAGTGAACACTTTAGGCTGTGAGGACCACATGTTTCTGTAACAGCTATTCAAGATGGCCATCGAACGTAGCAGCTACAGACACTATGAAAAACAATGAAACCCTCCTTAAGCCCAAAGAGACAACAAGAAAACCAGGGCTGTGTTCCTATAAAACATGGACATTGACATTTGAATGTCCTATAATTTTTGCATGCCATTACTGTTTTTATTTTGAGCCTTAAAACTATAAAAAATATTCTTCATTTTGGAGTTCACAAAAATAGGTGCCAGGCTAGACTCAGTCTATGGGTTGTAATTTTCCAGCCTGTAATTTAGCATAAGAACAGTATGACCAGTGACATGTGATTCAATGCCCTTAGACAAAATTAAAGATTGTTTTAATTAGAATGTTAATTATGCATTTATAACACAGCAATATCTTACCATTTAATGAGATGCCTCTACTTTAAATATGCATTTATTTAAATGATTTTAAAAATATTTCATGAAAAAAATGTTTTCTCTAGTTTTACCCTCATTCAGTAACTAAAAAAAAAAAAAAAAAAAATGCACTTAAGTAAAATGTGTTTATCATTTCCCCAATCTGTAAATTATATGTGTATGTGAATGAGTGAGTGTGAATGTATGTATACATTCATGTATAAACTTTGGCTGGCTGGTGAGGCTCTTTTTTTTTCTTTTAGCAAATTGCATATATATATCTTAGGCACAAAATATCACCAGAAGTATCACTAAAGACATTGCTTAGAGGAAAAGTATAGGAATTCAATGATGTTATAACAAAGCTATTTAAACTTACGTGTTGTTTTTCGGTAGCCATAATAATGTGAAAATGAATTTGGTTTACAAAAATAATTTCTATCAATATTTTCTATCAATTCAATAGTTTCTATCAATAATTTCAAACATTTATTTATAATAATGGTTTTAGAAATTGCTGAAACATCTTAACTTATTTTCTTGGCTTGTAAATAACTGACTATCTTTAAGTAAGATAGTAAAGTATGCTAATTTTGTGGTTTTCAAACTGAAAAATCACCATGTTCCATACTTTTGAGTGACAATCTATCATGACATTTCTTCACTTCCTTTGATCCAGATGATCTTTCTGAAGATGATTGTATAGGAAATAGCCAGGGCAATGGCAGGACAGGTGGGCTAGCAACCTTCTTTAAAAAGAAAAAAGAGCTTTCCTAAATTCAAATTTCCACAGCAATGACACACGATCACCACCCACACAGCATCTGTATGGCTGCCTCTGTATCGTCTCCAAGGGACTTTGGGGACAGTGAAAAAACAGTGTGAACATGAAGCTCATGCTGTTTGCTGTGCTGTAAGTAATAAAGTTCTTTATATTTGACCTAGGAGTCTTATTCCTTCTGCCAGCAACTACAGAACTGTGACAGTCTGACTTGTTATTTTTTTTTAATCATCTTTTTTTAAATTGTAATTTAGGTTCTGGGGTACATGTGCAGATCATGCTTGCATAGGTACACACATGGCAAGGTGGTTTGCTGCCTTCATCTCCCCATCACCTATATGTGGTATTTTTCCCCTCATTACCCCTCCCCACCCTCCCCACCCCTGCTGTCCCTCCCCCAGCCTCCCCACTACTGACTACAGTGTGTGATGCTCCCCTCCCTGTGTCCACATGTTCTAATTATTCAACATCCGCCTTTGGGTGATAACGTACAGTGTTTGGTTTCCTCTTCTTGTGTCAGTTTGCTGAGAATGATGTTTTCCAGATTCATCCATATCCCTATGAAGGACACAAACTCATCGGTTTTTATGGCTGCATAGTATTCCATGGTGTATATGTGCCACATTTTCTTTATCCAGCCTATCAATGATGGACATCTGTGTTGGTTCCAGGTCTTTGCTATTGTAAACAGTGCCACAATGAACATACATGTGAATGTGTCTTTATAATATAACAATTTATAATTTTGGGGGTATATACCCAAGAATGGAATTTCTGGGTCAAATGGTGTTTCTATTTCTAGGTCCTTGAGGAATCGCCACACTGTCTTCCACAATGGTTGAACTAATTTACACTCCCACCAACAGCATAAAAGTGTTCCTATTTCTACACATCCTCTCCAACATCTGTTGTCTCCAGACTTTTTAATGATCACCATTCTAACTGGTGTGAGATGGTATCTCAATGTAGTTTTGATTTGCATTTCTCTAATAACCAGTGATGATGACCATTTTTTCATATGTTTGTTGGCCTCATATATGTCTTCTTTTGTAAAGTGTCTGTTCATATCCTTTGCCCACTTTTGAATGGGCTTGTTTGTTTTTTTCTTGTAAACCAGTTTTAGTTCTTTGTAGATTCTGGATATTAGCCCTTTGTCAGATGGGTAGATTGCAATTTTTTTTCCCATTCTGTTGGTTACCGCTTCACTCTACTGATTGTTTCCTTTGCTGTACAGAAGCTCTGAAATTTAATTAGATCCCATTTGTCTATTTTCGCTTTTGCTGCCGTTGCTTTTGATGTTTTAGCCATGACGTCCTTGCCTATGCCTATGTCCTGAATGGTTTTGCTTAAGTTTTCTTCTAGGGTTTTTATGGTGTTAGGTCTTATGTTTAGATCTTTAATCCATTTGGAGTTAATTTTAGTGTAAGATGTCAGGAAGGGGTCCAGTTTCTGCTTTCTGCACATGGCTAGCCAGTTTTCCCAACACCATTTATTAAACAGGGAATCCTTTCCCCATTGCTTGTTTTCCTTGGGTTTGTCAAAGATCAGTTGATTGTAGATGTGTGGTGTTGCTTCTGAGGCCTCTGTTCTGTTCCATTGGTCTATGTCTCTGTTTTGGTACCAGTATCATCCTGTTTTGATTACTGTGGCCTTGTAGTATAGTTTTAAGTCAGTAAGCGTGATGCCTCCAGCTTTGCTTAGGATTGTTTTGGCTATGCAGGCTCTCTTTTGGTTCCATATGAAGTTTGAAGTGGTTTTTTCCAGCTCTGTGAAGAAGGTCATTGGTAGCTTGATGGGAATAGCATTGAATCTACAAATTACTTTGGGCAGTATGGCCATTTTCATGATGTTGATTTTTCCTAACTATGAGTATAGGATGTTTCTCCATCTGTTTGTGTCCTCTTTTACTCCATTGAGTAGTAGTTTGTTGTCCTCCTTAAAGAGGTCCTTTACATCCTTCGTTTGTTGTATTTCTAGGTATTTTATTCTCTTTGTAGCAATTGTAAATGAGAGTTCACTTTTGATTTGGCTCTCTGCTTGTCTGTTACTGGTATCTAGAAATGCTTGTGATTTCTGCACATTGATTTTGTATCCCGAGACTTTGCTGAAGTTGCTTATCAGTGAATATCACATTTAGAGATATTTTATAAGGAAAATAATGTTTAATTAGTAAAAATGTATTTTTTTACAGAAGTGTGTTATTGAAAGCTTGATGTAGGGATTAAACTCTTCTCAGACTTTTGATTTTTGACATAAAAACAATTATTGAGATGATTATTATAAATACTGTTTTCTTTTATGAGACTTTGTCTTTTCATTTGACATTTATTAGTAAAAAATGCTTACTATCTCAAAGTAATTAGATTTCTGAAAATTAGATATCTAAAATGATATCAGAAAGCAATTAGATATGTAAAATAGAAATTACACCTCTTACCTCATGTAAAATATACAATAATTTGGAGTCATTTTAACTAATTTCAGAGTATGTTTTGACTTTTTAAAATTTCTATTATTTTCATCAATTGCAGCTTTTTGCAATATTTTAGAGCTTATCATTAATAGAATATAATTGGATTTCCAAAAGAAATAGATATGCAAATATAGCTTTGAAGTTGTCTTTAATCACATAGGTCAGTGGTTCTTTGGGGAGAAGAGCAAAAGTGCTCTTTAGCGGGTGTCAGTTGGGTGTCTAGTGTGCTGGCAATGTTCTGTTTTTTAACTGGACTAGCGGTATGCTTAGTATTTAATAATTTATCATAATGCGTACACTGTCAAATAAAAGTGTGATATTTAAATTCTATGTGTGTATATTTATATAAAAAATATGTAATAAAGAATTTAATATTGACCAAAATGAAATTCTTTTTGTCCTCAACTTCTCAGAGGTATTGTCTAACCCCTTGGAATATCATGCCTGATAAGAGAACCTTTTATATTAATTTCTTGTATTTCATAAAAAGATATATTTATACTAATTTTACATATAGGAGATGGAAGTACCGGAGTGATTTGATAATATGTCCAAGGTCACTCAGTTGACAGGTGGCAGTGACTTGTTTGTATTTTATTAACTGGAAGAGTTAACAAACCCACTCCAGCAATCATCCCACCCACTTATACACACTGGGTAGAAGCCTGACTTTTAAATGAATTCTTAAGCAGCGGTTTTAAAATGCTTGGTGGTCATTGCAAATTAATGGACAGTTAGAAAAATGCAACTCCTCTTTTTCACTTTACACAGAATTATCACTGAAAATTAATGTTAGCCTTTGGATGAAATGCAGATGCATATTTGACCCAATGGTTATTAGCTAAGCTCATTATAAAGAACCATAGCTGCAATTTATGTTGTTAGTGAGCCTGAAAGGAAACCTTAATGTCAGATCCCCTATGTAACTAGTGTTGCTCTGTAGATTTCACGGTGACAAGTCTCCCTCATCTTTTGCTTCTTACTATCTGGCATTGTCTTGTCCTGTAGGACTTTAAATATCAAGGCCACTATGTGATCGCCTACTGTTGTCCCCAAATGCTATTCACAAATATGTAAATCAGGTTTGGTTACATCTATTTCTCAGCAGAGTGTGCAGAAATCAATGGGTCAGCAAAAGAGTTATCAAAATATAAACAAAAGTGTTAAAAATGGTAGTCAGTGTAGGCTATTTCTGGGGAAGAAATGGTTGTATGTGTGTCCTTGATGCCTTGGGGTCAGAAACCCTTGAGATCAGATTTGTTTTGCAGTTCAGGATGTATCAGATTTTTGGCACATAATACATTGATGCACCATATAGTGTTTAACATATCCAATTTGGTTTAGGGGAACACTCCACAATCAATATAAATATTTATGTACTGAAGTATATGAATATTCATAAGCTTGTATAAAGACGATAAATAGCCTCCCCATCCATTTCTATCATTCATCAATGTACAAATAATAAAAAATTTGATTTTTAACAAATTTTGGATCACAGATTTTGGATAAGCATTTGTAATCTATGTACGCACTGGGCTGTCCACACACACACACACACAAAAGCTGTCCTTGGCAGGATGTGGTGACTCACATCTGTAATCCCAGCACTTTTGGAGGTGGAGGCAGCTGGATCACACCGGAAGTATGGAGTTAGTGACCTAAAACCATAAAAACCCTAGAGAAAAACCTAGGCAATACCATTCAGGACATAGGCATGGGCAAGGACTTCATGACTAAAACACCAAAAGCAATGGCAACAAACACCAAAATTGACAAATGGATCTAATCAAACTAAAGAGTTTCTGCACAGCAAAAGAAACTATCAGTAGAGTGAACAAGAAACCTACAGAATGGGAAACAATTTTTGCAATCTATTCATCTGACAAAGGGCTGGTGTCCAGAATCTACAAGGAACTTAAGCAAATTTACAAAATAAAAACAAATCCATCAAAAAGTGGGCAAAAGATATGAACAGATATTTATCAAAAAAAGACATTTATGCAACCAACAAACATGAAAAAGAAAAAAGCTCATCATCACTGGCCATTAGAGAAATGCAAATCAAAACCACAATAAGATACCATCTCACGTCCTTTAGAATGGCGATCATTAAAAAGTGAGGAAACAATAGATGCCGGGGAAGATGCAGATCCTTAGGAACACTTTCACACTGTTTGTGGGAATCCAAATCAGTTCAACTATTGTGAAAGACAGTGTGGTGATTCCTCAAGGATCTAAAACTGGAGATAACACTTGGCCCGGTAATCTCGTTACTGAGTATATACTAAAAGGGATATAAGTCATTCTACAATAAAGACACATGCACACTTATGTTTACTGCAGCACTATTCACAATTGCAAAGACTTAGAACAAACATAAATACCCATCAATGATAGACTGGGCAAAAAAAATGTGACACATATACATATGGGGTACTATGCAGCCATAAAAAGTATGAGTTTATGTCCTTTGTAGGGACATGAATGAAGATGGAAACCATGATTCTCAGCAAACTTACACAGAAACAGAAACCAAAACACCACATGTTCTCACTTGTAAGTGGGAGTTGAACAATGAGAACACATGGACACAGAGAAGGGAATATCACACACCAGGGCCTTTCTGGGGATGGGAATTGGGGAGGGATAGCAGGGGGTGGGGGGTAAGGAAATGATAGCAGGGGTTGATAGGTAGGGGAGGAACAGCAAGGGGTGGGGGGTAGGGGAGGGTTAGCATTAGGAGAAATAACTAATGTAGACAATGGTTTGATGGGTGCAGCAAATCACCATGGCACATGTATACTTATGTAACAAACCTGCACGTTCTGCACATGTATCCCAGAACTTCAAGTATAATTTTTAAAAAGATAAATAAATAAATGTCTACTGGGTTTTATGCTCACTACCAGGAAGAGTGGATTCATGTTCCAAACCTCAGCATCATGCAGTATACCCATGTAACAAATCTTCATATGTACTCCCTGTATCTAAAATAAATTTGATTTTTTTAATGTAAAGAAAAAGACTGGTAGAAAATGCAAAAATTTAACTAGGTAAATACCAATTTAATTTTTTTTTTTTGAGGTGAAGTCTCACTCTGTCACCCAGGCTGGAGTGCAGTGACATGATTTCGGCTCAATGCAACCTCCCCTCCTAGGTTTAAGCTATTCTCCTGCCTCAGCCGCCCGAGTAGCTGGGATTACAGGCATGTGCCACCAAACCTGGCTATTTTTTTTTTTTTTTTAATTTCCAGTAGAGACAGTTTTCACCATGTTGGTCAGGCTGGCCTGGAACTCCTGACCTGGTAATCTGCATTCCTTGGCCTCCCAAAGTGCTGTGATTACAGGCCTGAACCACTGCTCCTGGCCTCGAATTTAATTTTATCAAGCAAAAACAGAGAGAAGTCCTTCATTGATATTTTTCTTATATAAAAGAAAAGTAGCCAACTCTTTAAAAAATGACAGATATTCTAAATGGGTTTATTGAGTGGATGCATAGAAAGAGATAAATAGATGTAAAGAAATAATACTTCCAACCTCTAAGATATTCATTAGCTCTATTTTTCTGGTATTGAGTCAGCACAGAATAGATTTAATTTTTTTCTTTAATTTATTAAACGTATAAAGTGAAAATTATTAACTTTTTATGACTCTTTTATAATTTTTAAGAACTTGGAATTATTTCATATGTATCTTTTATCACAAATGCATTTTGTAATGAGTCTTATTTTAATGCTGGCTTTCTTTCTCTTCTCTATGTCCAGTCAGAGGTATTGTGCTGATATGCACACATCCTACACTTTATTTTCTTATATACACATCTATTCATAGATGTATATATGGCCATATATCACTTTGTTCTTATACAAATAAAATTATATTGTGTATATGTTTCTACTTTTCGTTTTTCTCGCTCAGTAATACATCTAGAAGTTCATTTCAAAACCTTTATCTCATTTTCTCTGTATGCACATATAATTATGAATGTATATGTATATATACATTTAAAGAGTCAAATATGTCTCTCTTTTTTAAATACATTTTTATTCTACTACTTATTCTCACGTTTCCCTGAGCATGTTATACTTTCTCTTGCCGCAGCTTACCTTGCTGGCTTTGCCAGCAATGTCCTTTGATTTTTTCTTTACCTGGTAAATTAATATTTATCAATCAAGAGCCATTTCAAATATCATCTCTTATTTATAGATATATCTCACTATGTTCCCAGAGCTAAAGGGGAAGCTTATGCTTCGATAACACTTGTTCATGGTACACACAATCATACACTATTCTACCACTTACATATCTGCTATGTGATTATTCATTTACATGCCTTTGTTTAAGGTAGAAGCTTTCTTTAATGACAAGAATTACATTTTATTCTTAGAGTATCCCTAGTGTTTTCAATTGTTATATTTTTATTTTATGGTAGACGGCATCACTTTCATATTGGACATCTGAAATTTAATGACATTTAAATTGGACAAAATGAGATAGAGATAGGAGAAAAAAAACACTAAATATTTAACAGGATTGAAAGACAAGGAGGACTTCTTCAAGGAGAACTGCAAACCACTGCTTCAGGAACTCAAAAAGAACAAAGGCAAATGGAAAAACATTTCATACTCATGGATAGAAAGAATCAATGTCGTGAAAATGGCCATACTGCCTAAAGTAATTTGTAGATTTAATGCCATTCCCATTAAATTACCAATAATGTCCTCCACAAAATCAGGAAAAAAAAAGCTATTTTAAAATTCATATGGAACGAAAAAAGAGACTGAATTGCCAAGACAACCATAAGAAAAAGAACAAAGCTGGAGGCATTACCTTACCTCACTTCAAGCTGTACTACAAGGCTACAGTAACCAAAAGAGCATGGTACTGGTACAAAAACAAACACATAGACAAATGGAACAGAATAGAGAACTCAGAAATAAGACCACACACCTACAACCATCTGATCTTCAAAACACCCGACAAAACAAGCAAAGGAAAAATGATTCTCTATTTAATAAAAGGTGCTGTGAGAAGTGACTAACCATACGCAGAAAATTGAAACTTGATCCCTTCCTTACACCTTACCCAAAAATTATCTTAAGATGGATTAAAGACTGAACTGTAAAACCCCAAACTGTAAAAAACCTAGAAGAAAATCTAGGCAAAACCATTCAGGACATAGGCATAGGCAAAGATTTCATGATCAAAACACCAAAAACAATTGCAACAGAAGCAAAAATTGACAAATGGGATCTAATTTAACTAAAGAGCTTCTGCACAGCAAAAGGAACAGGCAACCTATAGAATGGGAGAAAAATTTTGCAATCTCCATCTGGCAACGCTGTAATATCCAGAATCTATAAGGAACTTAAATAAATTTACAAGAGAAAAAAACACCTCATTAAAAAATTGTCAAAAGACATGAACAGACGCTTCTCAAAAAAAGACATACATGGGGTCAATAAAGCACAGTATCACGGATGAAAATATGGGGTGAAAAAAAGCTCAATATCACGGGTCATTAGAGAAATGTAAATTAAAACCACGACTAGATACCATTTCACACCAATGGCTATAAATAAAAGGTCAACAAAACAAGAAGTGCTGGCAAGGTTGTGGAAAAAATGGAATGCATTTACACTGTTGGTGGTAGTGTAAATTAATTCAACCATTGTGGAAGACAGCATGGTAACTCCTCAAAAACCTAGAGGCAGAAATACCATTTGACCCAGCAATCCCATAAATGGGTATATACCGAAACAAATGTAAATAATTCTATTATAAAATGCACCTGTATGTTCAGTGAAGTACTATTCGCAACATAAATTGAACATTTAAATTGGACAAAATAAGATGCAAAGAAATGGAATTAACCAAATGCTCATCAATGATAGACTGAATAAAGAAAATATGGTACATATACACCATGGAATATTATGCAGCCACAAAAAGGAATGAGATTATGTCCTTTGAGGGGAAAATGGATGGAGCTGGAAGCTGTTATTCTCAGCAAACTCATGTAGAAGCAGAACATCAAATACCACATATTCTCACTGTTAAGTGGGAGCTGAATAATGAGAACACATGGACACATTGAGGGGAAGAACACACACTGTGGCCTGTCAGGGGGGTGAGGGAGAGGGTCAGGGAGAGCAACAGGAAGACTAGCTAATGGATGCTGGGCTAATACCTAGGTGATGAAATGATCTAATGAAATGCAGCAAACCACCATGGCACACATTTGCCTATGTAACAAACCTGCACATCCTGCACATTTACCCTGGAACTTAAAAGTTGAGGGAAAAAAATTAAAAAATAAAAAAGTAAAATATTTAAACCTATGATGTTGGTTGTGGGCTTGCAAATACAAAAAAAGTAGAAAAATATAAACTTAAAGTAAAATAAATTATATTAAAAACAAAAAAGAAAAAATCATCAGAAGGAAAATTGCAGATTACGTTTACTGCCATACTGTTTTGTTGATTAAAGTAAATCATATTTACTTCAAAAAAATGTAATATACAATGAATAAAATAGTTATCATTGATAATACCAGCACATAAGGCATGTCACTAGAATATACATATTTCTTACCTGTTAATAAATATATTAATTAACAAACTAGCAAAAACATTCTTGTATATTTTTCTGTAATTAAAATATTCTTTATCCTTAAATACTTTTAACATATATTCAAATGCTATTAATTTTAGTGATATTTAAAATTGCATATTCTGTATACAATATAAATTATCTATCATACCTTTGTTAGATACTGTTATCATTTAAGTTTATATGATAAATAATGATATCTGTGTGCCTTGCAAGTCTTCCCTCATAATATATTCCTATTAGTCAGATTATAAAATCAAGTGGTATTTTATTTCCTATTTTTATTAAAAAATATTGACTATAAGTGACCTGGACTCTGTGATTTGTAGAATCACTGTTCTCATTTTACAGACATATTTCATATTAGAACTAAATATTTTGTCCTATTCCAAAATGACAGATATTAATCATAAGCATCTTCATTTAGGGAAATATATTATAATCCATAAATCAGATATACTGTGTGCATTAAATAAATGATTGAACTAGCATAAGGATGATAGGCTTTAATTAATTTAATTTAGCAATAATATGAGTGTTCTATAATCTCATTTACAAAAAGACCTCTTCAGCATAAACAGTATTTTATATATTTTACTAACTTATTCACTGAAGCTTCCCCTGGAAAATAACGTTTGGATGTCAGACAAAATATATGCCAGATTAATATTCTTGGGCACAAACTGATTTATTCTCAGACAGAAGTTGATGATGAAATTGAAAGCATAGAAATACAAGGATCTAGAGTGGAAAATAAAAAGGGAAAGAATTAAGGCTATTTAATTATGTTATTAATTTTCCCGTCTTTATCCAACCTAATTCAAATAATTGGCAAGAATCTGGGAATACTTATGACTCAGCTGGCGCACAAATATCATTAATTTTGCCTGACAATCCTTTCTTGTGTCCATTTCCCAGCACCTATTTGTCACAGAGGCAGTCCTGCAGCACCAGCTATGAACCTTTCAAATTAAAGGCTTTGCTTTTTATATACTTATCACCTGAAAAGTCAGATGAAAAGATTGTGTTATTGTGATTATCCAGTTAACATATTTATCTACAATTATTACCCATCCACTGTACTTGGGCTTCAATATAAGTCATACATGCTAATAAGTCCACTCAATAATAGAATGGCCTTTCCTTTTATGTAAAATTATTATTTAAAAAAATCAACAGTAAAACGTCAACACATAGATGCTTCTCAAAAGAGACAATTGCAAATGTTGGTAGCCAATGAAAAACTGCTCAAAATCTTTACTCATTGGGGAAATGTGAATTGATTCTCTAATGAGATATCATTCTACTTCCAGGGTAATACCATTAATAGAATAGCTAAAACAAAGTGCTGGTAAAGATATTGAATAACTAGGATTCTCAGATGCTGCTAGTGAGTATCTAAATATATGTAACTATGTAACTACTTTAAAAAAGTATTTGGCAGTGTCTTCTCAACCTCAATATGTAGACATATGACACAGGAATTCAATTTCTAGGTATATGCCTAACAGAAATGAGTGGTTCTGCCACCAAAATATATGTTTTAAAAGTCTTAACAGTTATATTCATAATATATTCATTCCTAAATATTTCATGTTTGTATGCTATCAAATAGTTTTTAAACATTATTTTAAATTTCTAATACTTCTTGCTGTTACTCAAATTTATTTTGTATATTGATCTTGCATACAGAACGCTTGCTAAACTCCCTTATTAGCCATAGTTTTTTAAAAGATTCTTCAGGTTTTCTACATAAACAAGGCAGTTTTTGAATAAAGACAGTTTTATGTTTCTCTCTTCCATTTGAATGCTTTTCCTTTCCTTTTCTTTTTCCTTTCTTTTCTTTTTTCCCTGTCTTATTATGCTGGCTATAACCTCCACTACAATGCTGCATAGAAGTGATGAGAGAAGACATTCTTGCATTTCATTAATTATCAGTGGAAAAACAACACTGAACTTTCATCATCATGTATGTAAGTACTCTAATACTAAAATATAAATTAAGACGCCATTGTCTTCCGGATTCCATTTTTATGTATATGTGGTACTGACTGCGAATCTTATTTATTTATTTATTTATTTATTTTTGATACAAGAGTTTTGCTCTTGTCACCCAGGCTGCAGTCCAATGGCACAATCGTGACTCACTGCAACCTTCACCTTCTGGGTTCAAGTGATCCCCCTGCCTCAGTCTCCTGAGTAGCTGGAATTACAGGTTCCTGTCATCACACCTCGCTAATTTTTGTATTTTTAGTAGATGGGGTTTCAGCATGTTCACCAGGCTGGTCTTACACTCCTGACCTCAGGTGATCTGCTCCCCTTGGCCTCCTAAAGTGCTGGTTGCAGGCTTGATCCACCGGGCCCAGCCTGTAAATCTTATTTTGATACTTTGAAGTAAATGTGCCTTTGCTCTCTGAGTATGTTTAATATTTTCTCTTTGTCTTTGGTTTGAAGCAATTTTATTACAATGTACTTGGCTGTTATTTTTATAGTATGTACTTTATTTATGTTCATAGGGTTCATGAATCTGGAACTTAATGTTTCCTCTCTGTTTCAGAAAATTCTCAGCCAGTAGCTTTTACAATCTTGTATCTTTCATATTCTCTCTCTTAACCTTGATCACATTTTCTGATTCCTTTTTTGCTTTTTCAATATACCTTTTTCCTCTGACATATGTGTTGATCTTTCTTTGTTAATATCCCTTATTCACTCTCTTTGTTCTTTTCTTCTAAGGTGTTGTTGATACACCTCTCAATTTCAATAATTTTTTCAGTGGTATATTTTGCTGTGCAAGGAGTGAAAATGCCTGCCTCCTTTAATGTTATGATTATAAAATATAATCAGACTTTACGCAAATCTTAAGTGTTTTGCATTGCCTTCGATTCTTTTAAATTGGTTTATACTGTATCAGTCAATTTTCTATGTAATGTTAATTGGTGGGAAAATAAGTTTGGTTTAATGTCATCCAGGTTAGTTGAAAATTTGAGAGAAAAACAGACTTCAATACTTAGGTAATCAAAATACTGGATATTTTTCTTTTCCTAGTATGCCTTTTGAACTGTAGTAATAAAAAAATTCTGTTTTATTTTATAAATATTATTTTATTATGTTCATTGTTTTAATCAATAAACACTTATTTAACACCTAATTTGTGTCAGCATACACAATACACTCTCACTTTAAGGAGTGCGAGGACTATGGTATGATAGGAGGACATTAAGAGAAAATTGTCGGATTGTACAGTCTGATATATGGTTTATCTCAATTAATCCTCACCAAAAACATATTTGACTGAAAGGAGGATTATTATGATCAATTTTTAAAAATTTCCCTAAGACAGAATGTTAGATAATTTATGGATTTCCACTAGAGCAAGAAATCAATGCAGAAATTTCTATATTAGATCGAGTTATCTTTATTCCACTTGAAAAATAGTAGAAACAATTCATATTTATGGTCTGTTATCTTCAAATGTCATCCAGTACTTTAAGAGGTTTTAAATAAAATGTGAAGATCAGAATTGATAGTAAGTTAATAGAGGTTAATTGTATTATTCTAGTACATCTTGGAAGGGCATTTACTTCTTTAAATATATGTATAATGGATTAACTTTATTGTGTGATGATGCTTGTAACAAAAATCTTAAAAATTTGGCCATTTTTATGATTAAAGAAGTAACTTTAAATTTAATTTCAAATGTCATATAGATAAATACATGTTTTAATATACAATTTACATTTTGAAAATTAATCATAATTGATACTTTTTGTGGATAAAGTGTTGGTTACTATTTCAGGAGTATTCAATAAGTTAAATGTTAAATCTTTAATCAAAATTGGAATGGGCTCATTAAGATCATACACCTTCATAAATTTAAAAATAGCAGTTTATTAATTTAAACTGTTGATTTTAAAGTAGAATGATAATGTAAGTTCCATTGGATTATCAATATTTTCATTGATTTTTTTTCTTTCTTTATGTAGTCTTAATTTTTAGCCTAATGCATCTCATTTCACATGATAGGTGCTCAGAAAATATTTCTTAAATATAAGAAAGAGAAGAGCAGCCCCTTACATTCAAGAGTTGTCCTGATCATATCAGCCAAGACTTGGTTTTCCTTTGACCTGGCACAGCTCTCACAGTAAGGCCTTGGAGTTTTCCTGTTGAACATAAACTATTGCCCAGAATATCAGTATCAGATAAGGCCACGTTGTGGCTATGAAGGATTAAGGCAAAATCAAGATAATGTAGTCATGTGTGAGCCCAGAAAAGAAAACATTAAAACCACAAAATATAACCAAGTTTATCCCCTTGCTGGATAATATGAGTGATTCCTGCTTCTTTACCATTTGTAGCTTTACCTTTATTCTAGCCTTCCTTCCTTCTAGATAAGATTAATTAAGACAGCCAATTGTACTGTTTTCTTTGCTTTCTGACAAAATCCAATTTAGAGCAAAGCCTCACTTTCTCAAATCATTAGTAAAATCACCCACTAGAAGCACAAATCATATAGCATGTCTTTTCTAAAACAGTTTTACTGAGACATACCGTTTTCTGCCATATTGTATGGTATCCCTTTGCATAAGAAGCAAGGAATTCCACTTGTTAACCTACAGGAGTGTTCTGGGTGTTTTTTGGTTTAGCTAGAGAAGACTAATAAAATATGATTTTAGGTACTAGACACTGCCATATATTTATTGATGCTCTAATTTTCTCTTTATTTTCTCTCCATTTCTCCTTGTTTCTCTCTCTCTCAATCAGTCTCCCTCAACATACCTATGTAAACAAACAATACAACCACATACAAATTTGCATAAAAGTAGACTTCTAAAATTGTTCACATCTCCACCCACTCTATCATAGAGCTACTGCATTTAAATATAACTATGTTCTCCAAGAGAAAGGCCAATAGTATTAACTTGTAAACAGTGATGTGTTGTTAGCAACAATAAATGCCTTAGTTTGATTAACTATTGCCATTTGCAACTCATTTGTAAAAAGTAAATGGTAACTTAGGGAACATCTGGCTCCAAAGGGCAGTCACAGCAAGTGCTCATAAGCAGGTACGTGAAGTCAATCAGGAACTATGCTTCAGAGTGTGAAATAAGCATGCAATAACTCATTTAAAAGCCATGGGAAGAAGATGAAAGGGATGCCACCTCACATTACATATGTCCTGAGGAGAAAAATGAGAACAGTTGATGAGAGTTGTCACTTTTTACTAGGATCTCATGTGTGGTGATTATTGTAATTTGTGAAGACAATTTATAGAGCTGGTTTTTTTTTTTTTTTTTTTTTTTTCTCACCTCTGCACTTCATGCCACCCCCCTGCTATCCGACTTTCAAATTTGTTTCTTGTGTAATGTTTTTTGGTATATATGGCAAAAGCTGAGAGTAAAATATGCTGAAGTGTCTATCCAAGCATGTCGATAATTTTTAGAAAACATGAGAAATATTTCTAACTAAAGTATTTCACAATGCAACCAAAAATAAATCTGAAAGTATTTCATAAAAAGAAAGTTGTTGTAAATAGTTTTTCCCCACATATGTTAATTGGATAACAACTAAAGCTTATTACTTCCTACAGTTACACCATTTTATTAAAATTAATTTGAAAATGAAAAGCAGCCTTTGGTGATAAATCATTCATTACATATGATGAATGCGCTCTGACGTGGAATCTTCCTTCTTGTTCAATTTAAATATAAACAATCATGTTAGCGTACACTTTTACCTAATGTCTTACTTGAAGTTATTTCTTCTTTTTTTTTTTTTTTTTTTTTTTTTTTTTTTTTTTTTTTTTTTTTTGCACAACTGAGAAAATGAGTTGCAGGTAAAAACCCAGGGTGAAATGTGCCAGAGTGGAAAATAATCTATTTTATTTATGCATTTTTCTTAAAAGCCCATGTCTGTCTGGACATTTTCTGTGGAAGAATGTGCTATTTTTTTTTTCTTGCGATTTCTATTTATCATTGAGCTGTGGGACACCACCGGCAATTTAGAGAAGACTAATGTCCTACAGGTTAGAGACCAACAGCAGGAGTTGCTCCCATAAAGACAAATGTTCTAAAGATTTATCTGTTTACCTACATAATTTTTCCCTCCTTAAGATGCCTAGGGATTTTTGTGCATCATTTGGCACTGATTTGTAAGATGCTGTTGTCAGGATGGAAAAAAAAGAATGTTAAATTTTTCTCATAGAAAAGACCTCATTTTCTAGACATTTAAAGAGGAGTAGAACATTTTTTTTCTTGGTTCTGAATTCCAAAATGATACCACTAAAAGCTACTTATCTTTGAGAATCTAAGTAAATACATTAATAACTTTGTTCTAGATTTGCCATTGAGAAAACATCAGGCTTGATATTGATAGAGGCAAGAGGCAGAGAAATTCTAGGCCTTCAAGGCAGGTCCCTGGGGATGCCTCATCTTCAAGCCAAAAGTGGCCTGAAACACGCAGCTCAAAGTGAGAACTTCTATTCTTGTTTGTCCACTCTATCCTAGTTGGTTATTTCAGAATAATGTCTTTTTACCAATTGAATGTTGTCTTTTCCAAAACTACCTACCACCTGCCCTGCCCTACCATCCCAAGCCTATAAAGACCTCAGATTCAGCTGATGATGATAAGTGGCTGGGTATTGGTAGAGGCAACTTGACTTTAGAGATGAGGGGCTGGATGTAGGAGAAGGGCAATTTGACTTTGGAAGGGAGAGAGGCAACTTGACTTCAGAGGAGAGTGGCCTGTCTTTCCTGTCCCCTTTTCAGCTCTCCTCTTCAATGAGAGCACTTTCATGGCTCAATACAATTCTCCACATTCACCATGCTTCAATTTGTTCACGTGACTTCATTCTTCTTGAGAACTGGACAATTTGGGACCCACCATGGGTGAGTACCCAAAAAGTCTGTCACATTGGCCCTTTGCCCTCACTGGGGGAGGGCAGCCGCCACACGCAAAGTCAAGGGGCCCACTGAGCTGATAGCACACTGCTGTCCGCAGATGGTAGAGCTAGGAAAGCATTGTAACACAACCTCTGGGGCCTTGGGATTGCAGGCACCACAACCTGGATACCGCCACAGGGCCTGCAGGCAGTTTGCTCCTGCTGGTGCCAAAGCAGCTGGCTGGCTCCCTTATTCACTTGCCTACGCGCTCCCTCCCATGAGGGGTGGGGTGTGGCTGGCCTGAGCAAATGGAGTTTTCTCCTGCTGGCACAGAAGCAGCTGTCTAGTTACCACACTCATTCCCTCATGTGCTCCCTCACTCAAAGAGTCAAGCACCACAGGCTAAGTACATGGGGCACCCCTCTCATGAATCTCACAAAGCAGTCAAGAAAATATACTGCATCAATATCATTTCAGTACTAACTCAAAATTTGAAAATTCTTTACATTTCATATGTATAAATGACAAATCATTTTGAAATAGATACTATATAAAATTAGCATTTTTTGAAAATCAGTTATATAAATTGACATGAAATACACTAGACTTTTTTTAAAAATCATGTTATAAATAATTGGCACAAATTATAAATAATTCACCCTCTCACTTCCAAAGAAAATGCATAATTATCAAAATGATTTAAGTAATTTCTGCCATCGCATGTACTTAAATGCGTGCAGTGTGTCATATTGCAACATCAATACTTGCATTTTAAAAATAATCACATTGAATTCATTGAATTTAATACTGAAATATATAGTGATGTTCCAGGAATAGTGGTTATGGCTCATTAACTCCTCATAGAAATAATGTTGGCTGGGCGTGGTAGCTCACACCTGTAATCCCAGTACTTTGAAAGATTGAGGCAGGCAGATCACTTGAGGTTAGGAGTTCAAGAACAGCCTGACCAACATGGTAAAACTGTATCTTTGCTAAAAATTCAAAAAATAGCCAGGCCTGGTGGTGCATGTCTGCAGTCCCAGCTACTTAGGAGACTGAGGCAGGATAATTGCTTGCACCCAGGAATCAGAGATTTCAGTGAGCCAAGATCATGACACTATACTCCAGCCTGGGTGACAGAGCAAGATCCTGTTCCAAAACAAACAAACAAGCAAACAAACAAAAACAAAGCAACAACAACAAAAACAGTAATGTGAATAAGAATCTTTTCTTACCTTAGTGTTACAGATGTAGAACTAAGACATGGAAAATTGTTTATATTTATAGTAAATGTAGTTCTTTAAAAATAGTGTTATAAAACCTACAGTAATCCTTCCCTTCTAAAAAAAGTTAGGACAATAGAGCCTTTACATTGATTTAGTGTAAGAACTTCTCTAGTTTCATTTGTATATCTATTTTTGAGCCAATTAGCAATTATCTCCCTAATAAAAAGTTATCTATTTTATTGTTCTTATTTGGAAGATTACAACAAAGAATAAAGAAAATATCTTCATAAAGAAATAATTTTTCTCCCTCTGCTCTCTTTTAGTCTCACCCTCTGAAGATTTTATTATGGAAGAGATGATCTTTCCATAGTTGGATGGCATCCCGACCAAGTGGAAAGTTGTTTACACGTCCACATTCCTACCTTTGATAGCATATATGAAGCTCTTTATGTTCCATGGAAGAAAGGCCTGCTGTGCACTGTTATTAAACCCAGGGCACATGTTTAAAGAGCTGTCTTTAAGCAACTACAAGGCCCATTGAAAACTCTCTTTAGTTATGAACATACTTACAGTTTAACTTGGGATTACCCAAATCACCAATGTACTATTTGTATGATATAGTTCTGATTCAGTCTACATAGATTATTATTGACATCTAAAAATAGTTCAAAGAGATGTGAAATTTGGTCAGTATATGGTTAAATGAATCAAAAGATATAGTCATCAAGTAAATAATGAAACACTTTAATTCAATCAGACCCTTAAATATCAGGAAAAATAAAGATGAAACTATTTGCCTTGTATACTACAGTTACAACAATTGTAAACAGTATAAAAATAGTTCCTTGCGCTGCAAAATAACGGTTTTAAGTTGAAATCCATCACAAAGATTCAAGGAGTTCATGAAGTGAAATATAAGAAATATACCTTTGTGCTTTTATAAAATGTTTGTTTTGTTTTCTGCTGGAGGGGATCTAGAGTTTTAATCAAATCTCAAAGTTAACTATAGCTCTGAAATGTTTATATTCATGAATATAAATGGAGAATGTCCTCATGACAATCATTACAATTTACTAGAATAGCAGTTGAAATTTAACATCCTTATAGATATCTAATCAAAATATTTCTTGCATCTCTAGACTATTAAAAAGTTACCACATCTCTCTAACTCCAACTTAACTATGTAAAATCACAACTGGAAACGGAAGCACATTTTAATATTTAACATATTTTCATGTATTCCTGTAAAACTCAGGTTGTGACCTACTTGACAATTTGATTTGTAATTTCTTTTGGCTACTTCTAACTCCCCCTATCTCTACCTAGAACACTGTATAATAACTGTGCATTATCTATTATATGTCAGACATCAAGGGCACAGTTACCAAATAGCAACACAAACCCTGTTCACATTGAACACAGAGCCTAGCCTGAAAAAAAAATTAAAAAATTTCCAAATAATATTAAATACAGTTGTAAAAAATGACATAAAGAAGAAATATAAGATTTTATGCCAGTACATAATAGAATCTTAACTATGCAAATAGTGGAATGATCTCAGCATATGGGAATAAGTTTAGATAAGAAAGAACATGGTTTAATGACATTATGTGTAAGCTCAAGTAAACTGAAAAATTGTTTGAATTCTCACCTAATTAACTTAAAATATATTTTCATTTATACAATTACTATGTCAAAGTATCATCCAATGTCACCTTCCTGCTGGATGATGGACTCATCCATGATGTCTTTGTCAGACTGTGTACTTTCTGTTTGATTTCTAGACTATTGGAATTATGAGTACTATAATACCTTCTATATCTTTCAATAGTCATCTGTAAGTATATGTATCTTCTTATTTTTCCTTCTTAATCTAATTTATATTTTATACTGTTGCTAAGAGACTGTAGCCAAGCGTACATCAAAATACTTTTTAATTAATTGAAGTCTCAAACTCCTTGACCTACTGCCTTGAAATGAAAAGTTATGTAAAAATATCTAGAAATGTAATGGTTGTTATTCCATATTTTGAAATATTTAGATTTAATATTTGTGCAACTGTTCAGTGTTGAGATGTTGATGGAGACTCTATTGTCTTTATGAGTAAATTCCATGCTACAAAGGCCACAAAATATTATCTATCTGAAATGCACGTTTACCTTGTTTGCATTTAAAGGAGTATGTTGGCACCAATAGCTTTTCTAAAAGCCTGGGGTATACTGTATAATATACTAAGACATTGTGCATTTTTTATCAATACATTGTGCATTTTTTGTGGCTTTGGTATTTATAAATGATGCAGACACTGAGACAGTTTTTGTGTTTCCAAAATGCAATTTGCTGAATGAGTAATTTGGACATTGAAAAGAAACGGTCAAGCCAAAAACCTCAAAATAGAACAAAACCATAATTTACAATGTATAGCTTTTCAAAAATGTTGAAATTATTAACAAAGACCAGCATGGTGGCTCACACCTGTAATCCCAGCACTTTGGGAGGCTGAGGCCAAGAGATCGAGGCAAGCCTGGCCAACAGGGTGAAACCCTGTCTCCATTAAAAATATCAAAATTAGCCAGGCTTGGTGGTGGCCACCTGTAATCTCAGCTACTTGGGAAGCTGAGGTGCCAGATTTGCTTGAGCCCAGGAGGCAAAGTTTGCAATGAGCTGAGACTGTGTCACAGTATTCCAACTGGGTGACAGAGGAAGACTCTGTCTCAAAAAAAGGAAAAAATTTAAAAAAAAATGAAAAGAAAAGAAATTCTTAACAGAAATAAATCCTTTTAAAGAACAGTTATGTAACTTTTCTAACGAAACAACCAACCAATATTGGCATTTCTGAGACCTTAGTTACAACTTGTGATCATATGCATACATTTTTTATTCAAATTTTGACTGGCTAGTCATCCTAAGTTAAAGAAAACAAGCATAGTTTTAATTGTAATCCAATGAAAGATAGAAGCTTGAATGTTGAGGAAAAACTGCTTGTCTAAGTACTTTATCAAATGCATATTGTGCTTCAAATGAATGAAATAGCATGGTATTTCTCAAGGGCAATGAATATAAGAAAGTCGAGAACATAAGAAATGACAAGATTTTTTTTTTTCCTCCCTCCTTTTCTAGCACTTTTGTGAGAGCTTTCTTCTTTAAAGTATAGTGTGAAATAATTGATTTCTTACCGATTTGTGCCAGGGATTCTGCACATTCTGTGACCTAGATTCACAGATGTCTCAGGAGACAATCTATCCTCAGAATTGTTGAAAACCCTATTATGCAGTTATCTGGAGGGTAAGTGACAGAACTAAAATAATGCTTTGTTAAACGTTCGTATCATGTTTCATAGTTACTCAGACTCCCATCAGCTTTTTCTGCAAAATGGGAATAAAAACAGTGTTTATTTCCTAGAGTAGATATGAGGTTAAATAAAGGAATCTGTGTAAAACAATTGGCATAATGATTGGCAAAGAAGTCTAATAAATCAACTATTTATATTATTGTCCATGTTGTCACTTTTTCTACATTTGATGCCATCCCACTTTGAAATTCATGTAACTTTGTTTATTAAAAAAATCAGCAAAATCTAATTTTAAGCTATTGTGTGCATTAAAGATAAATCAAATACTTTTCCTTTTTTTTTTTTTTTTTTTTTTT
>NW_016107456.1:453266-461115 GCF_001604975.1 Cebus imitator
TTTTTTTAGTAGAGACGGGATTTCACCATGTTGACCAGGATGGTCTCAATCTCTTGACCTCGTATCCACCTGCCTCAGCCCCCCAAAGTGCTGGGATTACAGGCTCAAATACTTTAGATCTATTATGTAAATATAAAAACGGTATTAAGTTGTATAAAACTCACTTTGAAAAGAAAAATAGTTTTGATCTACCAGGTTTGTTTACCTAATATTCATTAAGCACCTGGTATGAAAACAAGATTAGTGTGTTAAGAAAACTAGAGTGAATATTAGATACTGTTTTTTATCAGTCAAAGATTCTCACACAACCCTTTGTGTTACCTTCTCATCCAAGCTGTCAGACAATGTTGTCTGCTCATATATTTAACTCTCACTTTTTATACATTTCTGGACATTGAAAAGAAATTCAAGATTTCTGGATCCTTGTCTTTATTTCAATTCTTTTTTTCCTTATTTTATTTTTTTATTTTCTTGAGAGTGGGCCTTACTCTGTTGTCCAAGTTAGAGAACAGTGGCTCAATTATAGCTCACCTTAGCCTTGACCTCCTGTGCTAAAGCAAGCCTTCCATCACAGCCTCCCAAGTAACTGGGACCACAGGTGTACGCCACCACGCCTGGCCTATTTCAATTATTCATTTAGATATACTTTAGTAATCTGAGATGCCTGATATTCATTTTCTTTTGATGTATTAATTTTGAATGAGTGATTTTTCCTACTGAAGTATCATTATATGTGCACATATATGTAATCATATATATTATTATTAACTATTACTTGTCAATTGTGCAGAATAATAGGTAAATTTTGCTTTGAAAAGGAATTTCAACTTATGAAAAACCACCATATCTGTTATTAAGACACTAGACTAACAAACCATAAACATAATAATCATTTATTTAAGATTGCAAATGAATTTTAAAAGCCTGGTTTTTTTTTTTTGTTTTGATTTTTGTTTTTTTTGAGTGGAAGAACCATATTGCAGTCAACTCATTCAGCCTGGTACTGCACAGCACAGGGATTGTATATAGCAATTTCTTAGTAAAATTAAATAAACGAATCTCTGTTCTCTACACCATTGCCTGCCTCTACCATAGGACAAGTCTTAGCATTGTTTTACTTCATATTCTCTGTCTTCCCATCTTGTGTCTTTCTGCTAACATGATCCTATTTTAGATAGCATTCTAAAACATTATTCTGATTTTATCATTTCAGTAATTAAAAATCCTTCATGTCACCAAAATTTCTCAGCTTGTTGTGATAGATTACTTATACAATAGGCCTAATTATAAATTCTTTTCTTGTTACTCTCCCTCTGTAATTCAGAGTTCCATTCTCTCAGAATGCCTTAGATTCTGCTCTTCCCCAGGCCTTCTCTATTTGAGAAATAAAAAAAACACATATTCCAGTTGTTCACCTCAGAAAGGTGGCATCAATTTCAATTCCTCTCCTTTGTTCACACCTGAAAATCCAATCTATCTTCATGTACCATGGGCTTGATTTTCAATACGTATTATAAATTAAAATACTTTACCATCACTGTTGCCACCATTTTATTCCAAAACCTCATCATTTTAACTTTTGATGTATACTACTATGGTAGCCTCTCCTAGGTAGAAGTAGGAACCACCTACTTTCATTCTTCCTCTTTTGGAATATATTTTCCATACAGAGTCCAGGTAATCCTTGCTCAACACACAAATTCGATACCATTCCAATATGCTTACTCTAACATCCAAGGCCTTGTTTTGGCTTGCCCTGTTATGTCTTCTGTGATATCACTTCCTCTGTTCCATGGCACTCCAACAGTACCACTTTTTATCAGTTAAATACAGCAAAGTTTGAATTGGTAAAGTTTAGACATTTCATGAAGGAATGGGTGATAGAAATTTTAAAAATGTAAAGAAAGGAAAGTCGACAAAAAGAAAGATTATATTTATATGTGTGTGTGTGTGTGTGTGTTCACTGAATTTCTAAAGATTTGTATTCTGCCTTCGACCAGAAATTCCTTTGCTTATTTTCCTACCTGACTACTGGCGAACTTCCATGCACCTTTCATGGCCCCAGTCTAATGTTAGTTCCTTTGAAAAGCAATTTCTGACACAAATTGTCACAATCTAAGTGTCCTTGTATCTGTTTTCCCACAGCACTTGTTTATTTTTATTTTTTTATTTTTATTTTTGAGACGGAGTCTTGCTTTGTCACCCAGGCTGGAGTGCAGTGACTTGATCTTGGCTCCCTGCAACCTTCACTTCCACGGTTCAAGCGATCTTCTGCCTCACCCTCCCAAGTAGCTGGGACTACAGGTTTACACCACCACCCCCAGATAATTTTTGAATTTTTAGTAAAGAGGAGATTTCAACATATTGGCCAGACTTGTCTCGAACTCCTGACCTTGTGATCCACCCGCCTCGGCCTCTCAAAGTGCTGGGATTACAGGCATAAGCAACCGTGCCAGGCCTTGTTTATATGTATATTGCACTGAATTACATATATGCCTGAGTTTTGGTTCCTTTCCCTCTAGAAAGTTGGCTTTTGAAAATTTAGGACCCATGTTCTCTTGATCACCTTCCTGTTGGATGACACCTCTCACAATAAAAGTGATCAATTATTGATCAGAGAGATTATGAGAATTGAGGTCCTTGCTTATCTTTTTAAAGATAAAATAAAAACATTTCCTAGTTGTTTTCCTTGTGACTCTTTTATTATTTAACTACTTCTGTACACAGGAGAACAGAAGAGCACATTAAAATGAAAAACAAATCAACCTCAAATATGTAATCTGTTTTTCCAACTAAGAAGATGTAAAAACCTTGAAAAAATTTTCAAGGACACAAACAGATTTATATAAATACATACATATTTAAACTCACACATTTAGAAATAATGCTTTTCTCTAATTTTCTTTAATGAAACATATTGTTCAAGCTTTTAGATGGACTTTAATATCAGCGTTCATCATCCCTAGTGCCACTTCTTGGGTCATCTAACACCATTTCCTGGAGTATTATATTTGTCAGGAGTTCCGCTGAGCGGGAAAGAGCTGAGCTGCCAGTCGTTGGGCGGTTTGTTAAGAAAACACCTAACATGCAAAGGAAAGGTCAGGCTTTGTCACTCAGTGTGATAAAGGCCAAGCTGAAGAAAACATCAACCCCCGACACCCACTCCACTCCATTTTTCCCTCAGACAGCGGTAGCAGTGGAGGGCCAGGTGGGTTCTAAGGACTGAAAGTGAAGAAAGTGTTTATTTTTCCAACAAAATAGGTCTATCAAAATATGAAACCAGATTCACCTTTTTGATTTTTGGTTTCTGATTTCTGATCATGAGCCATTATTGCGAATACAATGGCCATTCATCTATACTATCTATAATTTGAATGCTCTACAAATATATTTTACTGAACTAGAACAGTGGTTCCTGAGCTAGTCATAATAATAGGTTTTATTTATGAGGTTTTAATATTTATGAGCAGCGTGTTTGGTATTTTTACAAACACTGTATTAATTCATTAGATATCATAATAACCACATCAGATAGGTACAATTTTTATCGATAGCTTCAGACAAGAAAAAAACAGAGTTAATAGTTACCTGTTTTACAAAGATTACTGACTAGTGCTACTTTTAGTAAGTGTTCAAAAGCTAATGTTAAGTTGTCTGCATATTTATCTACTATGAAATAAATAATTTAAAGTAATGTCTATCTACAGTGACAGAAACTGTTCAACAGTATATAAATTCAAATTTCCCTACAGAGCTCTAAAATAATGCATACCAATTTTTGTCACCTTACCCCCATCCTATTAAGTGAAATGAACAAAAATCAGAATTAATTTTTTAAATCTTCCATTCCCTAGAGTATTTGATTCTGTCCCTGCTCCCCTCCACCACAACAGAAACCTTCTTTTCAAATAGTAAGGTTGCCATAAATATCCTAGAGTATTTACGTCAAGTAGAGCCAAGCATTCTGTGCTGTCATCTATATCTGGCATAGAGTGTTTAAAAAGATTTATACAGAGTTACATATTTTCTATAAATGTCAAAAGATAATGTCCACCATTGGTTTTCAAAACATTGAAGTCTGTAATGTAAAATAATGGTTTCTCTATAATTTTTGACAAATAGTAACATTTCTTAATCTAGTTGAAGCCCTAGTGCTCTGTTTTAGAAGCAATTGATAATCTACATTTTCTTGTCGAATTGATAATCTACATTTTCTTGTCAGACTGAACACTAGATTGCATACGATTTTTTGGCTATTTAGCTAATGGGAGAATGGAATAAACTATGTAGCAGGTCATTTAAGTCCTCTTTCTTGTTGGGAAAAATGATAAATTTTGAGACTTGAATCCCTGTTATTGTGGTCTTTCATTATTTTGATACTATTAAGTTGTAGTGAGTGTTTTGAAATATTTCCAGAAGATACTTAGTGATATTACAAACACTACTGATAATAGACCATGATACTAAGAAAATAGAATAGAAGGTGGCTGAAAGTCATAGAACTGTAAATAACGTGGTCTTACCAGAAACGTCATCCATCCATCCACTTTCTCATTTGTAAAGTGCCTGATGCCACTATAATATATTACTATAATGGGATGTCGTACCAGAATTCTTAAAGAATGTGGGTCCCAAGGTTTTGCAGAGACGTCTCAGTAATGCAAAGATACTTTACATTTGAGAGCAGGGGTAGCAGTGTAGACACCAGGCATATATTGAAAATCAAGTAATTTCCAAACACTATAATCTTTTAGAAATAACCCAGTCTTTGAACTCATTGCCCCATGGCAAATGGATAAAAATGTTTCAACAATACTATGAATAAGAGGTCAGATAAAGTGTTTTGAGAATTTCAAGGATAAGATTTAAAAGAAATGCCTGGAATAGGGATCCTGTATCCAAGGTTCTATTCATAGAAACAAGGTCTAATTATTTCATGTCTCTCGGTATTCATTGTTAAGATTGATATGTGAGATGTCAAATAAAGAAAATATAAAACCTAATTTATGTTTTTTCAGATTATGTTTATGCTTATTATTATAAGCAGATTATGTTTCTGCTTATACCAGAATACGTGAATCTATGTCAAGAAAACTCAAAAAGAAAAAAAGTTATTCATGAAGATTGTCTAATTACTTATTAATAGGCAATATTTATATATAATATCTGACTACTGATCCTTTCAGTACATTTTGGTTTTTCAATTTCTATTCACAGAAACAGACAAAAGAAAGACAAAAAGTATAATTAGACAAAGTGGAATTGAATAAAAAATAGATATACAAAAGATGATGATACATGTACTCAGTGTCAGAGACTATTAATGGTAGCTTCGATTTTCTAAAAGCCAGTAAAGAAAAACAAAACAAAAGAAAAAACATGTTTTCTATGATCAGATGGAGGAAAATGTACTTTCCCCTTTTGTTAAATATATTTTTAATTCAAGTATAACATAAACATAGAAAAGTTCACAAATATTTGACTTTCCATTGAATGTACACAGATGTGTAACTAGCTAAAAATCAAACCCTCGAAAGTCCCATTATGTCCCCTTCCTGTTTCACACTCAGAGCTAACGCTCTTGCTTTTACATCATGTACTAATCTTGGAATCACATGGCAAACACCCCGTGCCTAGCTTCTTTCATTCAGCATTGTATTTGTAAGAAAAATCCATGTCAAGGTATGTAGTTCTATTGACTGTTTCATTGCTGGAGCACTGGCTCTTTCTGAAGCACAAACTCGTCCCTGTTCCATCATTATGTGGATGGATCACATGGGCAGGAGAGCCAAACTAGCCTAGCTGTGAAGAGCACAGGCTCTGTAGAGTGTGTTTGCCCTGCTCCTTACCATCTATATGTTCCTGAACAACTTAATCTTTTGTGGTTAAGATTTTCTTCTCTAGAATGGGAATAGTACTGTTAGCACATTTGTTTTAGGGGAACTGATTGGCAAAAAAAAAAAAAAAAAAAAATCACAGTGAAAGCATGTTTCTATTCAAGGCAGTCTGCCAAATATGAGTAGCAGCATCAGGATAAGGATAAACCCCATTAATAGCTGTGTGTAAAAATTAGGTGGTCTATTCCATGAACTGGTACTTCAGCACAAACTTATGTCACAGCTTCATTTTCTACCACTTTTTTATAGAGACATAGAAAGTGAAATGTGTGCTATTAATAACAGAAATAATTTTCTTCTTTTAAAATTCCTTAATGATTTTCCCAAGTAAAATAAGCTGAAATACTTTGCCCAATTCTCTAAAATAAACCATGGAGCCATTGAGATATTTAGAATTATTTTCTTTTTTAACTTGCTTTTTCTCTTTAATTTTAATATACAATTAACACTGACTGCCTTTATCATCATTTTTTTAACAATAAAAATATTTCAAATACTATGCCTAGTCATCATTTCCTGTTCCCACTCTGAATCATCCCATGAAAGCTTTTCATTTATCCATATAGACCTTCAGTGTGTTTATACATGTGCATGATATGTACACACAATACTTGGCATTAACAAATACATTTTTATCCATTGTATATATTTTTAGCAAATATGACATGGAGAGTCACATTTGCCTTTTTAAAAATTTTATCAATGAAAGAGAGACAGGGAGAAAGAGAAACAAAAAGATCAGAATTTTGTGCTTGGCAAAAATCTGCTATGGCCTCAAATTCTTGCTCTCTCGTGTAGATATACCTTCTGTTTATTCTGTCAAACAGTGATTGGGTTGTTCTATGTGTGTGAAAAGCTGTTAAAGACATCATCAAATCTGTGGTAATTTTGTATGCAGAAATAGAAAAATAACACAATTTATGTCTAGGTACTCCTTTTCATTTCAAAATGTAGAAAATTTATAAGGGTATTTAAATGAAAAGCTCTTCTCCATCCAGGTCTTTGCCCCACATGATGCTGTTCCCCAGACTATGTCCAGACAAAAACAATGTACACACACTACACATTATCATTTAAACAATAGATACCAATAGAAAACATTTTGCAGCTTTAAGAAGTTTTATCTGTACTTTGGCAATAACTGCATAGCAAAGTATAATCAACTTCTCTATTGTGGAGGTTATATTTGCTTCCAAATTTTTACTGTCGCAAGAAGTATGCAATCATAAACTTTCTGTTGCTACAGTTTAATTGTGAGATAATCCTTTCATAGTTGTGGGGAATTAGCAGCCATTTGCTCTACAGTTGTTTCCCTTAACCATGATTTCACTTTGTACTGTTTCAGTTACCTGTGGTTAACTGTGTTCTGAAAACATTAAATAAAAAATTCCAGAAGTAAACAACTCATAATTTATAAATTGTGTACCATGCTCAGTAGAGTGATGAAATCTAGTGTTTTCCAACTCTGTCCTGAGACATGAATCATCCCATTCTCCAGAGATTCCATACTGCAGATACTCCCTTCTGTTAGCCATTTAGAAACCCAAACACAAGAGTCGTGATGCTGGCAAAAAAGACATAATAAAGAGAAGCTATAAAGTGTTCCCCCTAAGCAAAAAGTGGAAAGTTGTTTTTTGTTTGTTTCTTTTCTTTCCTTTTCTGAGACAGGGTCTTGCTTTGTCACCCAGGCCGGAGTGTAGTGGTTCATTCACAGCTCATTGCAGCCTCAATCTCCCAGGCTCAAATGATTGTCCTGCCTCAGCCTCTGGGGTATCTGGGACTACAGTAGTGCACTCTCTGGCCCCGCTAATTTTCTGTAGAGATGGCGTTTTGCCATGTTGCCTAGGCTGGTCTCCAACTCCTGGACTCAGGCAATCCACCCACATCAGCCCCCCAAAGTGCTAGGATTACAAGCATGTGCTGTCATGTCAAGCTGAAAGTTCTTTATTTAA
>NW_016107456.1:461220-463668 GCF_001604975.1 Cebus imitator
GTGCAAGTTCTGCTGTTGTACAACAAACTGCAAAAGTTACAGCCACAGTGCATGATAAGTGCATAGTTAAGATGGAAAAGGCGTTAGATTTGTGAGTGGAAGACATGGTGTTTTAATTGACAGCATTCAGATTCGGTATCTAAACATATCTAAACACAGAAAAAGTTCAGTAAAAATACAGTATTAAGACTAAAAAATGTTATAACTGTATAGGGTAGCTCTAATTATAGCAAAATAAATGTATATCCAGCGCATATTTGACAGAGCCATCATTATGTGATGCATGTCTGTATTTTAAAAAATCTAAAATGGGGATACTTTATGTCAATTAATTTGTCTCACATAAATTAATCTTAAAATGTTACCTCTGCTTAAACCCAGGAATTCCAGGTTAAAGTAAGCTATGATTGCGCTACTGCATTCTAGCCTGGACAATAGGTAGACCTTGTCTCTGAATAGTATATTTAAAAATGTCTCATTGATAAAGTAAATAAAAAATGGTAAACATCTTACTGGGGAAATAGGGAACAGAAATAAAAAATAATAGAATGGCCTTTCCTTATCCACTTGAAATATGTTCCAAAATCCGTAGTGAGTGACAGTGTTGGGGATGGTAGAATGAACCTGACTGCCTTCTATCAGAATATATTTCTGTTCATGTCTTTCACCCACAAATTGAAGCCTTTTTAACTGAGCATGTAACATGCACCATGACCATAACATTTGCAGTTTGAGGTGCAACAGCAGAACTAGCACACATTTTTTTCTCCTTCTTCACAATTTCATGGATAGAAGATTTGTTCTTAGGGCAAATTTTAGCAAGCTCCATATACACTTTTTCTTTTTTTCTTATTAAATGGAGAACTTTCACCTTTTCACCTAAAGGAATCACTTTATTCTTTCTCTTTAACCGCTTTGTAGTTTCACATCTCAACTGCCAGTATCATTATTCTTGTGCTTTGGGGCAATTATTAAGTAAAATATGGGTTCCTTTAACACACGTGCTTGATTCTGGGACAGTGGATCTGATAAGCAAGAGGGCTACTGAGTGGCTAATGGGCAGGCAGAGTGGAGATGCTGCACAAAGAGAGAATTCATGCTCTGAGCAGGGCTGACTGAGATTTCCTCATAATACTTAGAACACTGAACAATTTAAAATTTATCCATTGCTTAGTTTTGGAACTTCCCATTCAGTATTTTCTAACTGTGGTTGACCTCTGGTAACTGAAAATCCAGAAAATGAAACTGTGGATAAGAGAGGACTACCGTACACTTTATCTAAAGTTTTGTCTCCTTTATTTCTAAAGCTGCTCGTAGAGCTAGAAGAGTGACTATATAGCCCTCATGTTACCCTGATAGCTAAATGAGAAAATCCAGGCCAAGATATGTGACCTCGTGATGGTTTTGTACTATGTCTTTGTTGTTAATCTTCTTTGTAAAGCTAGAGGGTTCTTAGGCACTATGGTTAGTAGCTTATATTTTCAAAATATTATGTCTGTTACAGTTATGTAGATGTTAACATATATCAAATTAATACAGTAATTTGATTTAGATTTAAAATTGTAGTCACATTTTAACATCAAATAATTTAACCAGTAATAATAAACTAATCTGTGTTAATTTTTTAATTTTTCAAAATTTTACTTTAATTTCTGGGGTACATATGCAGAACGTGCAGATTTGTTACACAGGTATACACGTGCCATAGTGGTTTGCTGCATCCATCACCCCATCATTTACATTGTGTATTTCTCCTAATGCTATCCCTCCACTGTTCACCTACCCCAGCTATCCCTCCCCTAGCCTCCCTCCTCCACAACAGACCCCACTGTGTGATGTTCCCCTCCCTGTGTCCATGTGTTCTCATTGTTCATCACCCACTTATGAGTGAGAACATGCAGTGTTTGGTTTTCTGTTCTTGTGTCAGTTTGCTGAGGATGATGGTTTCCAGCTTCATCCATGTCCCTGCAAAGGACATGAACTCATCTTTTTTTATGGCTGCATAGTATTCCATGGTGTGTATGTGCCACATTTTCTTTATCCAGTCTATCATTGATAGACATTTGGGTTTGTTCCAAGTCTTTGCTATTGTGAACAGTGCCACAGGAAACACACATGTACATGTGTTGTTATAACAGGATGATTTAAAATCCTTTGGGTGTGTGCCCAGTAATGGGATTGCTGGGTCAAAGGATATTTCTATTTCTATATCCTTTTGTGAAGTGTCTGTTCACATCCTTTGCCCACTTTTGAATGGGCTCGTTTGTTTTTTTCTTGTAAATCTGCTTTAGTTCTTTGTAGATTCTGGATGTCAGCACTTTGTCAGATGGTTAGACTGTAAAAATTTTTTCCCATTCTGTTGGTTGCCGATTCACTCTAATGACTGTTTCTTTTGCCATGCAGAAGCTGTGGAGTTTGATTAGGTCCCATTTGTCTATTTTGGCTTTT
>NW_016107456.1:464068-467913 GCF_001604975.1 Cebus imitator
TTTTGCTTAGGATTGTCTTGACTATGTAAGCTCCTTTTTGGTTCCATATGAAGTTTAAGGTGGCTTTTTTCCAATTCTGTGAAGAAAGTCAGTGGTAGCTTGATGGAGATAGCATTCAGGAGCAGGTTGTTCAGTCTCCATGTAGTTGCCTGACTTCTAATTTGATTGCACTGTGGTCTGAGAGATTGTTGGTTATAATTTCTGTTCTTTTGCATTTGCTGAGGAGTGATTTACTTTCAATTATGTGGTCAATTTTAGAATGAGTGCAATGTGATGCTGAGAAGAATGTATATTCTGTGGATTTGGGGTGGAGAGTTCTGTAAATGTCTATTAGGTCCACTTGGTCCAGATCTGAGTTCAAGTCCTGGATATCCTTGTTAATTTTCTCTCTCATTGATCTATCTAATATTGACAGTGAGGTGTTAAAGTCTCCCACTATCATTGTGTGGGAGTATAAGTCTTTTTGTAGGTCATTAAGAAGTTGCTTTATGTATCTGGGTGCTCCTGTATTGTGTGCATATGTGTTTAGGATAGTTAGCTCTTCTTGTTGCTTTGATCTCTTTACCATTATGTAATGCCCTTTTTTGTCTCTTTTTTGTTGTAATCCTTGTCTCTGATAAAGCAGAATTTAAACCAAAAGTTTTGTTGGTTTAAAGTCTGCTTTATCAAAGGCTATTATTACAACCCTTGCTTATTTTTTTTTTCTCTTCATGTGATTGGTAAATCTTTTTCCATACCTGTATTTTGAGCCTATGTATGCGGACCTAATAGACATTTACAGAACTCTTCATCCCAAATCCACAGAATATACATTTTTCTCAGCACCACATCACACTTATTCTAAAATTGACATAATTTGAAGTAAAACACTCCTTAGCAAATGTGAAACAGTCTGTCAGACCACAGTGCAATCAAATTAGAGCTCACAATTAAGAAAATCACTGAAAATTGCACAACTACATGGAAACTGAACAACCTGCTCCTGAATGACCACTGGATAAATAATGAAATGAAGACAGAAATAAATATGTTCTTTGAAACCAATGAGAACGAAGACACAATGTACCACAATATCTGGGACATTTAAATCAGTGCGTAGAAGGAAATTTATAGCACTTAATGCCCACAAGAGAAACGAGGAAAGATCTAAAATCAACACCCTGATGTGACGATGAATAGAACTAGACAAACTAGATCTGTGTTAATTTTTTAAAAAAATATTTTATTTGTAAATTTGTTACTTATCTTCTAATATTCTTCTTAAAGCAAGATAATTTTAAGAGTTTGCCTTTCACTCCATTACTATAAAATGAGGCAGTGAATGATAAGACAGATGATAGAATGAACTTTTTCAGAATTGGGATCCAATCCCATATCTTTTATTGCCAAGGCTTCATTCTACCATCTTTAAAGAGATGTAATATCAATATGTCAATACAGAAATACTATATCAATATATTGATAATAATCATATTAATACTTTGTATCAGCAAATACTTTTGTATTTGACCCCACAGAATGTTAAATAAGGTTGACTGGTAGACCACATTTGCTTTCTGTTGTCACACATTTGGAAGACAGACAAGGATTTAAATAGGTTACCAAGTGAATGTTCAAAAAAAAAATTCTTGAGTTTTGAGAAACGTGGCTTATGAATCAGCAGTTTGCTATTTTCTGTTATTTTCTCACTGCTTTCTAAATCTAATGGCTCATAAGGCAGGAACAGCTGTAAGAAATTATTCAGACATGCTGAAATGTGGAAGGGGAGAACCACATGCCCTTAATTATTTGGAGGGACATCATGTATTTCCTCCTTCTAATGCATCCTAGCTCCCTTTAAGTTAACACGGCTGCCTCTTGCCTTGAAGAAAATCATCCATCCCTGTTCTGAGAAAAACTTCAATATTAATACTATATTTTTCTCTCCAACTAAATGCTAGGTGAGCATGATTTCTCCATTATTTCTTTCTGAGGCATGATGGCAAAGGCTCAATATTTTCTCTATCAATTTCCTTAGAGGTCTGTTTGACAAAGTTGGATGAGGAATTTACCACCTCCCTCAGGCTTACAGGTTGTACAATTATCAGAGACTTCCACTGAATAACATTCAACAAATCCTTTTAAGGAGAAAAAAAAAGTTAAAAATAAGCAATAAGCCAGGCAGGGTGGCTCATTCCTGTATTAGCAGTTTGCGATGCAGAAGTGAGAGGATTGTTTGAGCCCAAGAGTTTGAGACCAGCCTGTGCAGCATAGTGATATCCCATCATTACAAAAAAATCAAATAATTAGCTGGACATGGTGGTGCATGCCTGTGGTTTCAGCTACATGGGCTGAGACAGGAGAATCACTTGAGCTGAGGAGGTAGCGGCAGCAGTGAGCCATGTTTATGCCACTGCATTCTAGCCTGGATGACAGAGGGAGAAACTTTATAACAAAAGTAAAACAAAAGTAAGCAATATTAAGTGTTAGCAAAAAATATGACTTCAACAAAGTCATAATTTGTTTCAGAAAGTTGCATTTTGTTATGTGTGAACATTGAACTGATGTGCGTCTCTAAATACCACAATGGCTTGGAATACCTAACAGTGTTTACATATAGGACTGAATAAAATACAATTTTTAGATCCATCTACAACTAGATATGACTCACTCATGCCTCTGTAGGTATTTAGCATGTTTTTCTTAAATAATGTTTAAAGAAATTTGTTAAATTTGTTTTTTAATTTTATAAACATCCTTATTTGTAGGGATAGCCATTATTTTGCAAAAAATTTATTTTTAAACATTATAAACAATTTTTATTTAAACAACTTCAATTTAATACTAAAGTTATTTAATTATTATTTAATCAATCTATTGAGAATAAACATTTTTCTGATATATGTATTTGTATTAATTCAAAATTGTCCCAGGATACATGAGAGTTTTACATTAATTTCAATCATCATTACATTTGTTATTTCTTTTACCTCCTCTTTTTCTATTTTCTCTAATTTTAATTGAACATATTATACTAGTTAAATTTACTTTCTATCATTATTATTTCTGTGTGTGATTTATACTTAACACAAAAGTTTTAAGTGGTTGCCCTAGGGTTTACAACATATATGTTTAAATAATCCAAATACAATATCAAATAAAAATTTATCACGGTGCATGTAGTGTGCATACCTCATAGCAGAATTTACTAGTACATCTGTCTTATTTCTTGTGAATTTACTGCCATTTATTTATTTATTTTGAGATGAAGTCTGCTCTGTCGTTCAGGCTGGAGTACAGTGGCACAATCTTGGCTCACTGTAAACTCTACCTCCTGCGTTCAAATAACTCTCCTGCCTCAGCCTCCCAGGTAGCTGGGATTATAGGTGCCTGCCACCATGCCCAGCTAAATTTTTTATTATTAGTAGAGATGAGGTTTCACCATGTTGGCCAGGCTGGTCACAAGCTCCTGACCTCAAGTGGTCCAACCATCTTGGCCGCCCAAAGTGCTGGGATTACAGGCTTGAGGATTTTACTGCCATTTATCTAACATCTCTGAGCAATGATGAATCAATTACTGTTGCTATTATTGCTGTCAATAGTTATCTTTTAGATCAATTAAGATAAGAAAAACTTTAAAAATTACACATCATTGGGAGGCCGAGGCGGGTGGATCACGAGGTCAAGAGATCGAGACCATCCTGGTCAACACGGTGAAACCCCATCTCTACTAAAACTACAAAAAATCAGCTGGGCATGGTGGCGTGTGCCTGTAATCCCAGCTACTCAGGAGGCTGAGGCAGGAGAATTGCCTGAACCCAGGAGGCGGAGGTTGCGATGAGCCGAGATCGCGCCATTGCACTCCA
>NW_016107456.1:467938-469399 GCF_001604975.1 Cebus imitator
AAAAAAAAAAAAAAAAAAAAAAAAAAAAAAAAAAAAAAAAAAAAAAAAAAAAAAAAAAAAATTACACATCAATCCAAGTGTCTCCTATATATTACTTTTTTAACCTAAAGAATTTCTATTAATATTTTTTACAGGGTGGATCTTCCAGTAATGAATTCCTTCAGTTGTTGTTCAGCTGAAAAAGCCTTTAGCGCTCCTTCACTTTTGAAGGATAATTTTGCTAGGTATGTTATTCTATGTTGGCAGTTTTTTTTTCTCCCAACATTTAAAAATGTTACTCCACTCTTTATTTGGTTGCATGATTTCTAATGAGAGGTCCACTGTCATTCTTATCCTCGCTTCTCTATAGCTAAGATGTACTCAAATTTCTTTAAGATTTTCCCCCATTTTCAAAAAATTTTTGCAGCTTGATGATTTTATGCTTAGATACATGTGAGTGTCTGTGTATGTGTATGTGCATGTATGGATTTTATATTCATCTTGCTAGCATTTTCTGAGCATCCCGGATGTGTGGTTTGATGTCTCATTAATTTTCGAGAGTTCTCAATCATTATTGATTGAAATATTTCTCCTGCTTTATTCTTATTCTCTTCTTTTCCTGGTATTTAATTATAAATATACCTTTGATATTATTCCACAGTTCTTGGATGTCCTGATCTGTGTCTTCATTCATTTGTTCCATTTGAGTTTCAGGTTATATTAACCTACATTCAAACACACTAATTCTTTCCTCAGTTTTCTTGAAAGTCTTCATGAGCTTCGTCTTAGTTTTTGCTGCTGTTGAAACAAAATACTTGAGACCAGGTAATGTATCAGGAATAGAAATTTGTTTCTCACAATTCTAGAAACTGAAAGTTAAGACTAAGGCACTAGTAGTTTCGACGTCTAGTAAGAACTAAGTGTGAACTTCAAAGATATCACCTTGTTGCTGTGTCCTCCAGAGAGGATGAACACTGTTTCTTCACATGACAGAAGGGTGAAAAGAAAAAAAACACCCAGAAAGATATCTTCAGCTCTTTTTGGTTACAAGTCTCATTCATGAGGATGGAACCCTCATATAGTAATAACCCACTAATGTACTACCTCTTAAATACTGTTGCATTGGTAATTAAATTTTAAAAAGGATTTTAAAGGGGACAGAAATAATCAAGCCATAACAGACTCATTAATAGCATTCTTAATTTCCATTTCAGTACTTTTGATTTCAGGATTTTCTTTTGATGTTTGTTTTCCCCCTTATAGTTGTTATCTCTCTGCTGCAATTAACATAAGAAAAATAAACATTCCATTACAAATTATAATACAGAAAAAATGTTTTCCATTAGATCTCTTAATATATTGAGCACATCATTTTAAATATCTTTTCTGATAAATACAAAATGTATATTTTTCTATTTTGGTGTGAATACTTGCTTGCCTATTCAAAATGCTATTCTTTCCTTTTTTTTTTCTTTTTTTTTT
>NW_016107456.1:469424-508384 GCF_001604975.1 Cebus imitator
CCTGTGGTATGCCTTGTAATTTTCTGTTGTCAGCTGGACATGTTGTATCAGGTAATATGAATTGTGGTAAATAGGCCCCTAGTGTAAGGACTTACATAAGTTAATCTGGCTAAGTGTGGACTGTATTTTATGTTTATTGTAGCTGTAGTTAGGAAAGAATTTAAATTTTGCGAGTGTGCCTGTTTTTGTCTCCAGTCTTGCCTTTGGGGTTTCCCTTTATTCTGCTCGTTAGCAGGAGTCTTTGTCTAACAGCTATTTCTTCTGTAATCCAGTGTAATTAAACTGGCTTTTGTTAGTGTTGGTGGAGTTTAGCAAGGGATATGTTCTGTAATCCTCTAATTAAATCTCAGTCTCTAACTGGAACTGTGTTTTGGGAACACGGCCTTTACAAGTGTTTCTTGTCCTCTATTTGGGTATACATTTTTTTAATTAATTAATTAATTATTGTTGTTATTGTTACCTCTACTCCCTTCTCTGGCCAAATTCCCTGTCAGTTTCTTTAGCACTCTCTTCCCTATTGACCATGCTTTGTACTTTGGTTTTGATTTTTTTTTTTTTCCTTCTTAGGCGAGGCAGAAAGGCTAAAGGTGTTGAAGTGAGAAGCACGTATCTTCCCACTGGGAATAAATTTTTAGTATTGTTCTTTCGTTATGTCTTTCCTCCTGGACAGTAGACGTGTTAAAGAAATATCTTAAGGGCTTCATAATGACTAATTTTTCCCCATTCCTTGTCAGCATTGCTAGGAGATCTTTCTCAGATCCTTACCAAGAGAACCTGGAGAGGTTTCTGGGGGGAAAGTACATGAAGTATAGCCTCCACAGCCATTATTGCAACTAATTATAAAGTGATGCCTTTTTGCATTTTTATATTCTATTATTTTGGCTCACAATTAATTGTATTCTCAGTTTTGACCAACTATGTTTCTCATGACTATATTTTAATCTTCTGTGTAGTTAATTAGAATGCAATCCCATGTATAGTTTGTCCTAAACCTATTTCTGTTTATTGTGTAACATTTGCTCTTTCAGAGAAAGACAAATTGAATCGAAAGTTTTACTATAAATTCATGGAGTTTCAGGTTCTGGCAATACTTCTGTGAGCTCACACCTTAAAGTTTGTAGTTTTCTTTTCTTATTGGTATTACTGACCTGTTGGTATTTGATCGTATAAATAAATATAAAGCATTTTGTAGAAAATGAAAACACACACTTAAAAAGCATTTTAAAAACTATACAAAAAGTCTATACAACTTTTATTATGTTATTATTCATTATTGTTCATTACCTATTTACATATTTCCAAATTTTTTCCCAGATCATTCCTCCGGAGAATTTTTTAAAAATGAAACATTAAATATACACTCAAATAAAACATAACCTTTTTTGCTTTTGTTTTTTGGATAAAAGACAATAAGTAAAAGATCTAGAAGCCAAATAAAGGCAGAGAGATATGACCAGCATCAAAATTAAACAAGGAATATTACTAGTGATTCCAAAACTACTACAAGAATAAAAGTGGGACACCACAAGCCATGTTATGTAACACATTTGAAAACTTAGATGAAATGTAATCATTCTTAAAATAGAGACTACTGAAGCTCACACAAGAAAAGATAGATAACACAAATAGTCTTGAATTTAAAGTTAAAAGCATTACAAAAATATAACGTTACCAAATATAAAATTTACAAAACATAAAGTTTCAGGCCCAGATAATTTTACAGGACAATACTTAAGATGCATTTCAGAAGAAAAAATAACCATTACATGTAATCTCTTCCATAGATGGAAGAGGACTTTGCAAATCTTGTATGAAGTCAACATTACGTTGATAAAAATACCAGACAAAGAAATGATTAGAAAAATAAAACATACATCAACATACTTTATGAAGCTGGAGACAAAATTCCTAATATTATATAAGCAAACTGATTGCAAAAATTAGATAAAGATAAAATGAGTTTTTATTATTCTCTCCTCTACAATTTTTTGGAAGATCTTGAGAAGAAATAGTGTTAGTTCTTCTCTAATTGTTTGTTAAAATTCAATATGAAAGTTTTGGGCTGTATTTTGATGAGAGGCTTTTTATTACTGATTCAATGTTTTTACACATTACTGCTCTGTTCAGATCTTCTATTCTTCACGATTCAGTTTTGGTTGGTTGTATGTTCCCAGGAATATATCTATTTCTTCCAAGTTATCCAACCTTCAGTGTATAATTGTTCCCATTAGACTCTTGGAATCTTTTGTACTTCTGTGATTTCAGTTACAATATCTTTGCTTTCATTTATGATTTTATTTATTTGTGTCTTCTCTTTTAATTCTTAGTCTATCATTATCCTAATACCAAAGCTAGACAAAGACACTACAAGAAAAGAAACTATAGGCCAATATCCCTAAAAAAAATAGATGCAACAATCCTCAAAAAATACTAGTAAATCAAATTAAGCAGCACATTAAAAGGATCATTCAACATGATTAAGTGTCATTTTTTCTTGAGATGCAAGGATAATTCAACAGATACAAATTAATAAAAGTAATATGCCACAACAGATTGAAAGATAAAAATTATATCTGTCATCTTAATAGATATGAGAAAAGCATTTGACACAATTCAACATTCTTTCATGCTAAAAACTCTCAATAACATAGTGATAGAAGGATAGTATCTTATCACAAAAACAGTTATATATGACAAGCCCACAGATAACATCATATTCAATGGTGAAAAGTCAAAAACCTTTTCTGTAAGATCATGGATAAGACAAGGATGTCCACTCTCACCACTTCTATTTAACATAGTGCTGGGAGTCCTAGACAAAGCAATTAGGCAAGGGAAAGATATACAAGCATCCAAACAGGAAAGGAAAAAGTTAAATTGACCTTGTTTGCAGATGGCATCATCATATAAATAGAAAACTCTAAAGATTTCAACAAAAAACTGTTAAATATAATAAAGAAATTTATTAAAGTTGCAGAATACAAAGTCAACATACAAACGTCAGTACTATTTCTATACACTACAAATGAACTATCTTAAAATTTTTTTTTTAATTCCGTTTACAATACTTGTAAGACAAAAGCCCATTCAGAAGTAAATTTAACCAAGGAGGTGAAAGATATGTACACTGAAAACTATAAAATACTGATAAAAGAAATTGAAGAAGATACAAATAAATAGAATGATGGCCCCTTTTCATGCATTCGAAGAATTACTATTGTTAAAATGTCTATACTATTAAATAAATCAACACATCCAATGTAATTCCTGTTAAATCTACAATAATATATTTTCACAGAAATTAAAAAAAATTTTTGAACTTTTTAGTTTTATTTATTTATTTAGATTTCAAATAGCCAAAGCAATCTTGAGCAAAAAACAAAAACAAAAACAAACAAACAAACAAACAAAAAACAAAGCTGGAAGCATCACAATACCTGAATTCAAAATGTACCACAAATCTATAGTGACCAATTCAGCATGGTATTAGCATAGAAAGAGACAAACAGACAAGTGGAACAGAACAGAGGCCCCAGAAATAGGTTCATGTATTTACTGCCCATTAATTTTTTGACAATGATGTCAAGAACATACAAGTGGAAAAGAGCAATCTCTTTCACAAATGCTGTTGGGAAAACTGCATATCTACATGCAGAAGAATAGAAATATACACCTATCTCACACCATATACAAAAATTATCTCAAAATGGATTAAATACTTAAAATATAACCTAGAACTGTAAAGCTCAGAGGAGAAAATACAAACAGAAAATTTTATAAAACTGGTTTGGGCAATAAATTTTTGGACATTACTCCAAAAACACAAGTAAAAAAGCAAAATACACAAACAGTATTATAGCAAAATGAGGTCTCCCGCACAGCATAAAAAACAACCAATGTAATTAAGAAACAACCTATGGGATAGGGGAAACTATTCACAAACCATTGAACTGATAAGGGGTTAATATTCAAAATATGCAAGTAACTCAACTCACTAGCAAGAAAACAAATAACCTGATTTAAAATGTGCCTATCAAAATAGGCACAACTATCAAAAGAAGATATGTCAGTGGCCAAGAGGTATTTGAAAAAATGATCAACGTCACTGATCACTGGGGAAATGCAAATTAAAACCACAATGAATTATAATCTCACACCTGTTAATATGGCTATTTAAAAAGGACTGAAGATTAACTAATGAAATCACTCCAAATAGCCATAGTCACTAGCAAATTGGTTAGTGCCAAACATATGGTATTCTGAAGGAAAAACACACCAAAGATATTAAGTATTAGCAATTATCTGGAGAAAAGGAAACCCTTTCTCATTGTTGGTGAAAATGTGCAAGGATGAAAATTAGTACAGCTATTTCATAGAACAGCACAGAGGATTATTTAAAAAATAAAAATAGAACCATCATTATGAATCAGCAATTCTACATCTGGGAATATAGTCAAAGGAACTGAAATCAGAATGTCAAAGAGATATCGGCACTTCTTTGTTCATTGTAGCGTTATTTAAAATAGCCAAGAAATGGAATTAACCTAAGTGTCTATTAATGTATGAGTGAATCGAAGAATCTAAGTATGGATAAATACAATGTGGTATATAGACACATCGAATACTATTTAACATTATAAAGAAGGAAATTCTGTCATTGCTGGCATAATAGATGAACATAGATGACATTATATTAAGTGAAATAAGCCAGGAACAGAAAGACAAATACAGCATGATTTCACTTATTTGTGAAATATTAAAAGGTGGAACTCAGAAGCAAAGTGTAGAATGGTAGTTTCTGGGGTCTACGGTCAGGGGAGTTTGGGCAGATTTTTGTCAAAGGCTACAAAATTTCGGTTAGATAGGAGCAAAAAAAATTTTTTTTTTTTTTTTTTTTGAGATGGAGTTTCGCTCTTGTTGCCCAGCCTGGAGTGCAATGGCGTGATCTTGGCTCACCACAACCTCTACCTCCTGGGTTCAGGCAATTCTCCTGCCTCAGACTCCTGAGTAGCTGGGATTACAGGCACGCGCCACCATGCCCAGCTGATTTTTTTGTATTTTTAGTAGAGACGAGGTTTCACTATGTTGACCAGGATGGTCTCGATCTCTTGACCTCGTGATCCACCTGCCTCGGCCTCCCAAAGTGCTGGGATTACAGGCGTGAGCCACTGCGCCCGGCCCAGGAACAAACATTTTAAGAGATCTATTGTAAAGTATGGTGGATATTAATAATAATATATTGTACACTTGAACACTCTTAAAAGGGTAGATTTTAAGGGTTATAGCTATAAGAAAGCATGTGAGATAACATATATGTTAATTAGGTTAGCAATTTATTCATTTCACATTGTATACATATTTTAAAACATCATGTTGTACACCATAACTATAAAAATAACTTTATGTTGTCAGTTAAAAACACATATTTAAAAATATTATAAAAACAGTATATATTGAATGATTAGCTTTCATCCTGGGCATTCAACAATGGTTCAATATTTGAAAATTAAATCAGTGTTGTTTACTATAGTAATAGACTATGTAAGAAAAACCACAATCACTTTAACAAGTTCTACAGAAACATCTATTTGTAGCACTTGGAATCAAGTGTATGTACTATAGAGGTGGGGAAAATACACAGCTATCACTTGTCATCCTGATAATTTTTGAGCCATGAATTTGGTTCCACTATAGTGTTGCAGGTGTATACATCATAGTACACTTTTCTGCATCTGATTTTAACTTATGTCTCATATAGCCCAAAAGTCACTTACAATTCGCAATCAGTAGTCCACTAAAGAGCCTGAAATCACTATTTTACCCTCTCAAACACCAAATTCTCTATGTATTCATATTCTAATAACTTTTCAGGTAGCAAAAACTGTGTTCTTTCATTAATTAAACTTATTTGAAGGTTCAACATATTTCTGACACAGTGCTAGGTATTGCTATAACATTTTTTGAAAGGCAAAGCAAAACAAAATATATACAAAGTCAGTGACTATGTCCTTAGAATATTTCAGATTGAGGCACAGGTGACAAAACTGGAGTCCTAGGATATATTCAGTTTAATTTTCAACATGTCTGTATTCCACAAAGGGGAAAAATTTGCACGTTCTTCAAAAGAGCATCATGCATTCCTCCCTTAGATATTATGAGTCTGCTTACTTTTATTCTACAAACTGTCCAACTCAGTAATTTGATGCATGGACTTCCTGGGGCTGTAATTATTTGATTTTTACGATCTATTGTCTCTTAGAAGATGAAAAATTCAAACAAATAATAAATTAATGGGAAATTCCAAGCATTTGGAGCATCTCAAAGGAAAAGTCATTGGTACTATGAAGATGATACCAGATGTGTCAGAGAAGATTTCTGTTAGCATGAATATAAGTTTTTACCTGAAAATGTGTTTGAGATTTCTTGGACAGGCTAGGAGATTGTAGAGCAACAGAAACAGTAAACATGTAAAAATTATCCTTATGCAGATATTCTGAGACAGTGATCTGTGGACCTCCGAAAGGTCTCTGAGATTTTGTTTAGGGAATTTGGGAAGTCAAAATTATGGCATTTCACTGTCTTGAGATTTACAATGATAATGCAAAGGCAATCATGGGAAACTGTTGGAACCCTAGAACATGTTAAAACAGGAAACCTGGCCGGGTGTGGCGGCTCACACCTGTAATCCTAGCACTTTGGGAGGCGGAGGCAGGTGTATCACCTGAGGTCAGAAGTTAGTTCCAGACCAGCCTGACCAACATGGTGAAACCCCATCTCTACTAAAAATACAAAAATTAGCCTGGCGTGGTGGCTGGTGCCTGTTAATTTCAGCTACTCGGGAAGTTAAGGCAGAAGAATAGCTTGAACCTGGGAGGTAGAGGTTGCAGTGCACTTCAGCCTGGGCAACAGAGCAAGACTTTGTCAAAACAAAACAACAACAATAAAAACACAGGGCACCAAATTGTAGTAGAAGGTGTTTTACTTTTCTCTATTATTCACTCCCAAAGAATAAAAATGCAGATTTCAATTAAGAATGTCCCTAGTAAAAAAATAAAACTTAAAATTTTTATTACATAATGATGCTTCGGTACCTATCTTTTGTTATTCTGTGTGACAAACTGGAAGTGCTCGTAAAGCCACTCTATTGAAAGTACAATGCTTTTGTTGAAGAACATGTCCAAGATCATTTGTGTTGTGAGTGAAGCGAGGTATTTCTACTTACAAGCATAAGTATGGTTAAGCTAACATAGAAGTAGTTGGTGAGAGACAGATCATCAAGGACCTCTGGGGCTGCATTAAAGATTGTGCTCTTATTTTAGTAACAAACCAAAACCATTTAAGGAACTGGAGCATATTGGGAAAAAATGTCAATATTTAATTTACCAATTTTACTGAATTGTTTCAAAATTATAACTGTACCCCTGTAAAACCCCAAATCCAACCATGTTTCTCTATTGAGTTTACTCCCCAACTCTATCAGCTAAAATTTGCTGTATCATTTGATGTCTTCATTTTTCCTATTCACCTTCCTCTACTCAAATCGGAAACTAATAACCTCACTTGTACCTCATGCAGTTAAAAATAAAAACCACATCAGATGCACGATGACAACTTCTTCATCACACTGAGAATATAATTCTGGGTCTTAAGAGTCAATCTTTACAATCCTTCATAGTGAGGAAACTACAGGACTGAATTTTTTAGTTGTAATTTTAAGAGATATATCTATTGTCTGCTAGCTTAAGTTACTTGTATCTGATATTTATGAAAATGTATTTTTTAATCCAGAGAATTTTAATCCATAATTAACAACAATGTTTATGGCTAAACATTGTGAACTAGGCAGAAATACATAACTACTGTAGTTTCAAAATTCTGAAGCTGAAATGTCTTTTTCTTCTTTGGAGCAATTTTACCTTAGATGCCATTCCTAGCCTGGAGCTCTGTGAAAAGTTGGAGATAGATGGCGCCTGACCAGGTCAATTAAAAAACAGACCCCCTAATAAAGAGTTTTTCTCACTTCAAAATTCTATAGAGGGCCACTTTATTATTTTTTAAGGCAATTTCTTTCAACAACTAGAGGAAACAGTCTCCAATTTCCCCAGGCAGGTCAAGATAGAATTATTCTTCTTTGCCATCAATTATTATTATTGACTGCTATTCTTAACTTTCTTTTGAAATTTCTTGAAGGTTTTATTTTGCTCAACTAATGACTTGCCTTACTAAAATGGGTTTGATGGCCCTGAAAACATCTCTCCAACGTTTTCCTTCAAGAAACCATGCAAAGTCATCAAATAAATGCCCATTTCATGTCTAGGTAGAAGATAAAAAACATAAACAGATGGATGGAATCAGTGTCCATCACAAAGAGGCCAAAAGAAACATTTATAAGGGACTTAGAGTTCAGACTTAGATCAAGCTCCCTCCCTTATACTATATATCCACCCGCAGAGGTAAACCTAATTGAAAGAAGCCCTTCATCAAGAGGCTTCACACTGAAATTCTAAATAATTACTCTGCCGCTGTGCTCCACAAATTCATAATTTTATACATTCTGAAATCACAGCTAGAATAACTATGTATGTATGTTGTACTGTATTTTTGTGTTAAAAATTCTTATTTGCTATATAGAAAGACATCTACAATAGCCTAACTTTGGTATCACCTGTTTTTTAAATTCTTCATTTTCTGATGCACTCAAAGCCTTTACAAACAGAAGTTGCTCAGAGTCTTTCAATCCCTGAGAATTCCAGGTTTATGGAAACACAAGAAAAATAAAATGCCAGTCCCAATTATTCTACTAAAAATCTATTAGGTCAATTAGAAATGAACATATTTAGGGAATTTACAGCAGCATAAAATCAGGAAGCCTATTTTTGGGGGCTGCGAAATGTGGTTTTAATGTCCTATTGCTATGTTTATTTTCCCTAACTATGTGATTTATTCATGAGTAATTGACAGATAAAAGATATCCAGCTAAAACTTCAATAGCAATTTTCCACTTATAGGAATAAAAGTAAAGGAAAAATAAAATATAATACTTATAAAATATAATAATCAGATTCATTGAATTTCAAGAGAAAAAGATGTAGTGGGAAAAGCAGGAAAGCACAATTAAAACAAAAATGTGAGACCTTAAGCTGTGTCTGTAATATAACTAAACAACCATGCAAGCTTACCTGCATTTTAAAGCAGCACTTCCAGTGGTGTGTGTATATGCATATGGGTGTGTGAGTTACAACACTGTAGAGATTGGGATAGATTTCAGTGTATAGCCACATTAATTGTTTAATTAATTATAGAGAAATCTAAGAACAAATCATTGTTTTCAATTTAAACTTACTGTTTTTTCACAAACACAGGGTAAGTCTTCTAAAAGTTGTATTCTCCCATATGTTCTAATTATAACTATTTTCTTTACTAATATAAACGTTTGATTTTCATCTGACGTAAGTTGCAAAAAGGGCATCCATTTTGCTTCTTTCTTATGAATACGCTTTACAATGTCACCGTGACATTCCTCCCATTAAGAAGTGGCATATTTTTTTCTCCTCCCCTTGAATCTGGTATACCCTTGTGATATCCTTTGTCTAATATAATGTAGCAGAAATGATGATGTTCCCATTCCAAGCCTTGCAGTCTTCCACTGTATCTCTGGATTCCTTTCTCCCATGTGTCTAAGTCTGCTGTAGAAGAACACTGTGTAAACTTGAGCCTCACATTACCCAACTGGTTGCAGCCACACCCTCAGTCATAGGAGAGAAATGAGTCAAGATCAGGAATGCCAACTTAACAACTCATATGCAACTGAGAACAGGTAAGTGAGAAAACCCAGTTTCTACTAAAAAACAACCCAGATTAACCAAAACTACATTGGCAATCCATAAAAACGAAAGCTAGAATATTAAATATGTCTTAGCCACAGCATTTTGAAATGCTGTGTTATTGAGCAACGAGTAGCTTATAAGAAAAAACCCATATTGACATAACATAAAGACTGAATATTCTGCAAATCATATTTTTTTAATCAGCAAAGCTGATTGTCTTTTTATTTCACTTCAAGGGAAATATATAAGAAAATAGGTGCCATTGGAAGATCTGAAAATTATTATTTCATTTTTTGTTATTTGTGTTTTTATTTTTATAAGATGCTTTTAATTACAGAAAAAATATTCACATAGCTAAGCATAAAATTATTCCATTATCTTAGAAATAAATAAAGCATTACTTATTTTATACATATTATTAGGTGAACAAAATAATTTCTGTGAATAGTGAAGAGTTTGTAATTATTTTGCATATTCATCATAAACTATTTTGTAAATTATACAATTTATCTTTACCTACTTTTGAATAGAATATAGAAATAAATAGTACAAGCTTAATAAAACTTCATTGATAACTCAATGTTGCCAATTAAGGCATATATTGTATAATTATTAAATAATTTCTGGAAAGCTGTATTGTCTGCTCTAAGAATAAAATACTGAAATATGGTTAAAAATATAACTTTGGGTGTAGCCTATTACTTCATTAATTCATAGAACCTTGGAAAAACTAAACTTCCACAACCGAATAAAGTGATTCTTATTTTGAAAACTTGGATTTTACTTTAGAACTGTTTCAGTGACATGTATCTTATGTAGCAGTCATGCTATTTAAGTTTCTGGTGCCATATACAAACATTATATTTTTAATTTTTATCAAGAAATCCTTTATATTGTAGCATTTAGATAATTAAGCAGTGAATTGTATGCGTGCTTCTGTATGGGTACACAGAGTTTGTGCAATTTTTAAAAAGTGTATGATATAGGTACTAACAATGAATTATCTTTAAAATTGCATAGAAACATTGAATTCATACAGTTTTTAAAAAAGTAATTTTATTTGGCATTATGTTTATAAGTCATCTCTAGTATAAGGTATATCGAATATAATGAATTCAAATAATATGGAAAGATGTTTCCTTGTGCTTCAACTTATTATAAAGTTTCTATTGTAGATTTCTTTGAGTAGACAGATTTCATGGTTTGTGCTATTTGTATTATTGTTTACCTTTTCAATAACTTTCTGGATTTATAACGTGCATTTCAGTTAGTGAAATATTTAATGTCACAATATGATGCTTGACTTAGCATGAAGTGGGAAATTATAGCACATAATTGAAATCCATGGGTTCTTGAATTTCAGCCCATACTTCAAAAAATTGTGTCAGTTTTAAAATTAAGAATTAATTCATTTTGCATTGAAACATACAATTTATACACTTATCTTTTTTATGAACAACTTAAAGACTTTCTAAAGCTCTTAGAATTTTGTTACACTTTACTGTTGTATACAAACAATCCAAGATGTCAGGATTATTAGGGTGGTAGAGAGATACTAATAGAGAAACAGCACAACTTTTTTTTCCCCAAGATGGAGTCTCGCTCGCTCTGTCATCCAGGCTAGAGTGCAGTAGCACAGTCTCAGCATACTGCAACCTCTACCTCCCAGGTTCAAGCGATATCAAGCAATACTCCTGCCTCAGCTTCCCAAGTAGCTGAGATTACAGGCATGCACCCCCATGCCTAGCTAATTTTTGTATTTTTGGTAGACATAGGGTTTCACCATTTTGGCCAGGCTGGTCTGGAACTCCAGACCTCAGGTGATCTGCCCACTTGGCCTCTGAAAGTAATGTATTTCCATGCGGGAGCCACCATTCCTGGCCTCATTTTAGTTTGAATAAATCTAGAAATTTTATGTCAGAATCACCACTGATAAAGAGATTGCAATTTATTAACTAGAACATTTACTATATTGTATATATTTGTGGATTATGTGGATATAATATGGGAAGTTATATTTAAAATGTACATGACCACTAGTACTTCCCCCAAAATGTGCTAACTAAAATGCTGAGAGCCTTGATGATTGTAATAATTAAATAAAAACATTCATATGTTATGTATTCAGTATGTCTGCCATCTTTTACCCAGCATACTTTGAGTTTCATTTATTTTGTTGCAAATCTCAGTATTTCAACACCTTTTATATCTCTATATAATGCCATTATATGCATGCTCAATAGTATCTCATTACATGAATACACCATAATTTTATTTATCTTGCATTTCCTCCTCCCAGTTTGAGTCCACCAGTTGATATCATCAAGTTATTTTCAGATTTTGGCTATTTATAAATAAAGTTGCTGTAAAAACTCATGTTCAAATCTTTGTGTGGACATGTGTTCTCTTTAATCTTGGACAAATATTTAGGAGTAGAATGACTATATCACATGGGAGATGAATACTTACCTTTTAAAGAAACTGCAAAACTATTTTTCAAGATGAATGCTACATCTTGCATTTTACACTAGCATTGTATGGGAGTACAAGTTTCTTAACATTCTCTCTAAAACTTGACTTTACCAGTCTTTTAAATATTAACCATTCTAATAGATGCTGTGTTTGTTCATTTTCACCTTAATTTGCACTTACCTAATAACTGATTAGACTGAACATCTTTCATGTTCCCATTTGTTTACCATATATTTTACTTGGTATTATATGTGGTTAAAACATTTTCACAATACATCAAGGATTGCTTGTTTCCTTAAAATTGAGTTTGGGGAGTACTTTATATACAATTCTTTACCTGATTCAATATTTTCTCCCAGTCTTTGGCTTGTCTTTTTCACTCCCTTAGCAGTGATTTTTTAAAGAGTAGCTACTTTTAATTTTGAAAAAATCAAATTTATCATTTTTGTGTTTTATGGTTCAGGTATGTGGTATTAATTCTAAGAAATCTGGCTTTACCTAAGGTTGCAAATATTTTTACCTATATATTTTTTTAAAGTTTATTACTTTTAGGTCTGTGGTTCATCGTCAGTTTATGTTGTTTATAGTATCAGGTATAAATTGCGTTTTCTTGTTTATTTGGATAACCAATTACCATAATTCCTTGAAGAGACTCCTTTCTTTTTTTTTTTTTTTCCTACTGTACTTTCATTGAAAACCAGTTGTCCATATATGCATGGTTCTATTTCTGTAATTTTGATTCTACTCCATTGATTTATGTGATCTCCATTGATGAGTTCTCCTCCATTAATGTATTTGTATGTGTCTGTGTTTGGTGCATTATTGAATGCACTGTCTTAATTATTGTAGCATTTTGAAATCAGGTAGTGTTGCTCCATCTCACAATTACTTGGATATTTTGATCTTTTGTATTTTAAAATGAATTTTTAAACAGCTTGCTAACAAAAAAAAAAAAAATACCTGCTGGAATTCTGGGACAATTGGTATCTTAACAATGAATTTTTCAACTCCATGATATAATGTATTTCTCTAGTTATATAGGTTTTTAATTTCTTACAGAATTTTTTTTAGTTTTATCTGAACAGATCTTACATATGTTTCATCAGATTTTCTCCAAAAGTTTTCTAAATTTGTACTTTTTCGGTAATTACTTTTTAAATTCAATCTGTTTGGTAGTATATGAAAATACAACTGTTTTGTTTATATTGATCTTGATCTTTGCAAACTTTATAAACTGATCTATTATTTCCAGTAGCTATTTCATAGATTCAATTGTATTTTCTGTGTAATCATGCCATCTGCAAACAAGACATTATTATTTCTTCATTTACAAACTGAATGCCCTTAAAAAAATTCTTACCTCATTGCCATGGCTAGAGCCTCTAGTGCAATATTGATGAAAATAGATATCCTTCTTTTGTTCTTGAAATTCGGGGAAAGAATTCAGTATTCACAATTGTGTATAATACTACCTGAAGGCCAGTATTTCTCTACAACAAGACGTTTGGCAATATCTGGAAATATTTTTGGCTGTCACAACCTGGAGGATGTCATGTAGTTGGTAGAAACTAGGCACGTAGCTATGTTTCTTTCAGTACAGGGGACACCAACCTCCTATGCCAAGAAAAAGTGTTGTTTGCTCCAAAATATCAATAATGCTGTGATTAAGGAATTCTGTTCTGCATTATGTGATCTATAGTATAGGAACCTTGTTAAGGTATGCTTGCATTTCCTCCTCCTAGTCTTTGTGTTATTGTTATCATATGTTTTACACACACATACACACACACACAAACACACACAGCTAAGGTCAGGTTCAATGAGCTCAATAAGCCTGGCCTTAGCTAACTAGTATTTTTTGCTTTAAATTTTTAATTATTTGTTGCCGGAGAAAAATCTTTAATATTTGCCTAGTTAACAGTTCTCAGTAATACTCATTCCTTTGCTAACATTATTGATCTCTTGCTGGTTTTAAGAATATCTTTTCATTACCCTTTTCAGTAATATGATTATGATGTGCTACCACAGAATTGCATTTCTTTTATGTTTATCTTACTTGGAGAGTTTTGTTTCTTTTTGTTTTGTTTTATGTTTTCCTTCCTTTTCTATTTAAAAAGAATTTCAACTCTTGGTTACTACTTTTCACCTGTAGAAAGAGTTTGGTCAGTATACTAAAGTACTGTTTTCTTTCTCTCTCTTGTGCCAATTTTTGGGGATGTCAATTATATGTATGGTGCATTGCGTAATATCAACCTACAAGTAACTGCGTTGCTACTTTTTTAAAAACTCTTTTGTTTTCTCTACACTAAAGTTTTAACCATTTCTATTGCATATTCTATGAGTTCCCTAATTTATTAGGCTTTAGTCCATAATTGCTATCAGTCTCGTATTTTCATTTCAGATATAGTCAATTTTATCTCTAAAATCTCTCATCTCATTTGGCTCTCTACAATATAATTCTCTTGCATTCTGAAGAACATGTTGACTATTTGAACATATTTAAAATATTTGCCATAGCTCTTAAATTATTTTAGTGGTAATTCATTACCTGTGTCATTTCTGTGTGTGTTTATACTGATGAATACTTTTAGCTTTGTAAAGATGGTTTAGATTAGCCATTACGTTATTTTATGTATATATATATATATATATATATATGACCACTGAGTTATAATACTTTAGAATTCTCTATTGAATGCTATCCTTGTGGGACGCAAACTCTCCACCCTGGCGAGTCATATCATGTCAGGAGTATGTCATGTCAGGAATATGTCTTTCTCAAAAGTGAAGCACAAGTCCCTGCTCCTTCAGTTGCCCATCTTTGAGAAACTTTGTCCTTCAGCAGAGGGTTAAATACACACCCCATTCCATGAAATACTATTCAGTGATCCAAGAGATGAGCTCTTGAGTCATGTACATATACCAACAACATCAATGGATCTTAAATGCATTTGACTAGGTGAATAAGACAGAAAAAGATGCAACATGAGCCTAGGGCATCATGGAGTGCTATGAAATAAGGATGTATTGGGAGGCCGAGGTGGGTGGAACATGAAATCACAGATCAAGACCAGTCTGGCCAACATGGTGAAACAATGTCTCTACTAAAAATACAAAAATCAGCTCGGTGTGGTGGTGTGCACCTGTAGTCCCAGCTACTTGGGAGGCTGAGGCAGTAGAGTCACTTGAATCCGGGAGGCAGAGGTTGCAGTGAGCCAAGGTCATGCCACTACACTCCAGCCTAGTGACAGAATGAGACTCCATCTCCAAAAAGAAAAAAAAAAACAGAATAAGGACATGTTCACAAAATAATATAAAGAAAATATGTTAAAGTGACACAGGGATCAACCTGAAAGAACATACAGAGATCAAAGTTGGAATAATTTGAACAACACTGTAGAAAATGTGGTGTTGGAATTGTAATCCAAAGTAAACAAGTATATATTGATCGGTTTACATTGCCAAAGTAAATGATTTAATATATAAATAAATGAAGACGATGAGAGAAACTTTTTTACAATATATTTTCAAATGATATATTAACGTGTTTCTCCCCATTCCAAGAGTTGGAGTTTATTTGCCCCTCCCTGAGAATGAGCTGGAATTAGTGACTTGCTTCAGAAAATAGAATATGGAAATGAGAAAATAGTAACTTACAATGGGGAAACCATACAAACACTGAAATTATCAAGGTCAACATAATCAGTGATAAAGCATTTTGATGTATTCTAGTCCTCTTCTTCAAAATCTATAACCCAATACAGTAATGAGAAAAAATACATATATATACACCCAAATTGGGGGTATTTCCACAGCTTCTAAAAACTGTCAAAATCTTTTAAAAAGCAAGGAAAGGCTTAACATTTGTCATTGAACAGTGGAAATTTAAAACAGATGAAAATTAAATGCAAATACAATGTACCATTTGTGATTGGATTCAGAAACAGAAAAGAGACATTAGTAAAAAAATTCTAGATCCAAATAAAACTTCAAGTTTTGTTAATACTATTAATTAATTTTTATTTTTGATACCTGTACAATAGTGTGTAAGATGATAACATTAAAGTAGGTAAGTGTATATTGGATCTCTCTGTACTACCTGTAAATCTTTTCTGTAAAGCTAAAATTACCCTCATTAAACACTCAATAATTACAGGTCATCAAATATTTTAAAGTTGAAGAAAAGATGATTTCCATGACTGCACCAGAAGAACTCTATCTAACCAACATGATGGCAGATGCAATGGAAGGAAAATGACAAGAATGCTATAAAAAGGAAGCTATGATTAGCAAGGTTACGTTTCATGAGAATTTAAGAAATGCTATGCTAGTAGCTGTGTTTTATGTGAATTAAAATTTCTTTTTATAATCTTTTTTTACTCATATACATTATTTGGAGTTTACGTCTATTTACAAATGAGAATATAACTGTATTAAAATCACTCTTCATAATATCATGGCTGATGAAAACTTGTGATTTTTCTGTGATGGAGAGAGAGAGAGAGTTTTTCATTCAAACGACAAAGGGTAGAGAGATGGACTGTAGTGAATGAGTTGTCTCTTTACAGCTGCTGCTCTCTCTACCCCTTTCCACCGTGTTCTATCTGCTGAGAGTATGACATTCATGAACTGTGATGACTAGATTCCCCTGTCACATCTGTTTCACTCCAGCTAGAAAATAAGAGAGAGAAAGAGTAAAACATGTTGGCAGTGGCTATATCCTCTACACAAGACTCCTGTGAGGCAATTTTCTCCTACAGTTTTAGCTGTCTGTAGTTTCCAGTGATTACTCCCTGTGATGGACTAAATTTTGCACATCTTCTCACTCTTCATATATTGAAGTCCCAACTCCCAGTACCTCAGAAGGTAACAGTTTTTGGAGATAGCATCTTTAAAGAGGTAATTCAAGTTAAACGAGGTTATTGGGGTGGGTTCTAATCTATCATGACTGGTGCCCTTATGAGAAGAGGAGATTAAGACAGAGACACGCACATGGGAAAATACCATGTGAAGGTACTTGGAGAAGGCAGTATCTATAAGCCAAAAGGAGAAACTTCAAAGAAACCAGCCCTGCTGTCACCTTGATCATGGACTTCCAGCCTCTAGAATCATGAGAAAATAATTCTGTTGTTTCTGCTACTCGGTCTGTGATAATTTGTTATGGCATTGCTAGCAAACTAATACTTCCACACCTTTTTCTTTTTTTTTTTTTTTATTTGTTAGCACTGAGATACTTTACCATCCTTTACTGGTTTCCCTGATTCCTGAAAAAAATGTATGAACTATTTTAATCACTTATGTTTACTATATTATTTATTTTCTGTTAAGACCCTATTGGTTGTATTGCGCTGACCAAGCAAATGAAGTAACAATCCTTTTCTCCAGATATTCTAACTAAAACACCTGTCAGTTTTCTGTATCATGTGAAGTAACTCAGGAATGGAAAGCCAAATATCATGTGTTTTCACTTGTAAGTGGGAGCTAAGCTATGAGGATGCAAAAGCATGTGAATGATCTAATGGACTTTGGGGACTCAGGGAGTGGGCAGAAGTGTGGGGGGGGAGATGGTTAAAAGACTACACATTGGTTATAATGTGCAGTGATCAGGTGATGGGTGAAACAAAATCTCAGAAATCACTACAAAATAACTTATTCATGTAACTAAAAACCACTGTTTCCCCAAAAACTATTAAAATAAAATTTTAAAAAATATATAAATGAATGTTTTCAATGAGAAATCACAGGAATTTTGAAGTAAGTATTCCATTAATGATCATTTTCATATAATTCATCATCTTCCAGAAACTTGAATGTATATTAATGAGATTAATTTATATATTTAAGTAGCTGGCCTCTTCAAATTATGTTTCTTGAAAGAGTGAGACAATCTTCTTCTTTTTTTAAAAAATGTGTCACCTTCATTTTGAAGCTCATTTAGAATCATTTCACGGCACAGATAGGATTTTCAATCCTATTTGTTTATATTACAGTTTGATTTGATAAAATTGGTATTATTCATCTAAATTACTCCATATAAAAAAATAAAACTTACTAAGTTCCAACAATGATGAAGATAGTCATCAGAGAATACTGCAAAAAACTCCTCCAGTAACGTCTAAAAGGAAGTGTGCTCAAACTGACTATATTCATAAAAATGATTTTTGCTGAAGTGTTTCCATAGCCTAATGACTATTTTCAAAACACTACTTGTTTAAGTGTGGATGTTCTAAGTTAATTTCTACAATTTTTGTAGTATTTTACTCTATGATATATTTACTTTCAGGAAGCATGGTTTACTGCTTCCTGGCAAAGCATGGGTCAAATAAAGTTGTTTATATAATATTTAAAAAGAGAAAATAAAACCAGAATAAATTGTTAAGAAATTTCAAATGTTGAGGGTCCTTGTATTGCTTTATATAGGCAGTTTCATATTTATTTGCATAAAGCATTTCTGATATTTAGCATATTTGACATTTTCAAAGAGATCACTACAGTTTTTTCACTGGATATTACTAAGTATGATGGTTATAAGAACAAGGCTTTGTAAAATAAAATGACTGAAACAGATTTATATGCATAGACTATATATTTTTCCTATGGATCCAAATTCAGGTAAGAATGCAAACCCCTTAAATTTTATATAAATATTCACGAGACATTGCTCCTTTCAATTTTTAGAGAGAGAAAGATAAAAATGATTTCTTGTCTTTTGTGAAAGCATTGTCCATCAGGCTTGCATTTCGAATGGCACAGAAAAATTCACCAGAAGAGAAACTCATGTCTGTCAGTCAAACTAAAATGGATACATTGGATTTCATAGAGAATCCAAATGAAACAATTGCCCTGCTGATTGTAGCACAAATCAGTGACTCTTTTTGCAACATCTGCAGGAAGTTCGTAAGTGTTTGTTGATAAGAAGCTGGCATTCTATTCACAGTCATCACTCAAAGAAGTTCTGACCAGTATAAAAGCTGTAGAATTGAAAAGCTAACAGAAAATAAAGTAAAAGAGTGAGAGCGAGGGTACCATCTTTGACTGAAAATTTCAATGTGGTTGTCTTTGGATAAAGTGGACAACAATGAACAGTTAGCTTTCAGCTTCTGATAACTCTATCTTTAATCCTCTCTAGTCTTTATTGCACTTCGATGAAAGGGCTTGTTCTGTTGCACAGCAGAAAAAGGCACATTTGGGGAGGTTGTAAAACCGTCTTTAATATTTACACATACTAAACAAAATCTTTCTTAATAAAGTACATACCTTAAATGTAGGATTAAATTAGTTATTGAAATGCTCTTGGGACAGTGTCTGGTGTGTTTTAAAGATGCAGATGAATGCTGACTGCCTACCATCATCACCCTCATTACTATTAGTAGAAGGAAAATTTGGTTAGCAAAAGTGAATTATAGTTACCTACACTAGACCAACAGAAATTTTACTGAAATAACATAAATCTAATTTTTATGAAATTAATCTCCTACCTTCTTCCTCCAATAGATACTTTTAGTCCTAGAAGCAGGAAGACATATTTTTAAAACGTGTGCCATAGTAGCCTGTGTAATGCTAGACAGTTAAAGCCCTTTTATTCTATGTTTATGTCTTGGAGCCAAGGGTTGGCTAAACCTCAATGTGATGGAAATACACATAACGTTCTCTCAGCCTTCTTCTTCCAGTGTTCTCCAGCCATGGAGTTAAGGGGGAAAATACCCCACATTTGACAGCTTAATAGTTGTTTATCAAATTCTAGTGCTGGGTTGATTTACTCTGGCAAAGAAGACATCAGGAAAAAAAATCGTTAAATTTGGAATTGGCAATTCCAAATTTATCCTATGATAGGATATGTATTACAGGATATAATATTTCCCTCAAAGTCAACCTACTTATTCAGAGTAAAAACAGAGAGTCATATTTTATGTCTGATGGTAACACTAATCTCTATGATTCTCCATATGAGAGTATTGACTTTGATTTATTATTTTGAAAGAAAGACGCTTCAGTTTGGCCTCTTATGCTCTAATGATCATATAATGATTAAAACTGATACGAGAATTCTGTCAGATGTTGTTATAAATATATATTTAAAACCAAGAAAATAATTTTAGGTGAGATTAAAAGACTCCCAGGGAATAATATGTATCACCTGACAAAGTAGTTCCACTCTGAGCAGTGAACCACAGAGGTGGTTAGTTTACTAGGATTTCATGATTACCTCAGAGCCAGTTTCTAATATTTTCTATCATGTTAATGTGAGTATTCTGGTTGTCTAGTACATAGTTACTCTAAAAAAGATGGTAGCAGTTCCATCTGAGGCACTTGAGAAGCAAGTTTATATGCCTGCAACGCTTTGTGAAATATTTTCTCAGCTTTTGCTATCCTGGGGATCATGGATTTCAGTTGAAATCAGAAAGATTACTTAACTGAAGTATCTCCCTACAGAGAACAGTTAATCATTGAACAATTTTTGAAGACCACAATGATCCTCTGCGGTAGATTTCTTAATGATTTGGTGAATAAATTCACCTCTGGGTTCTTCAGAGGACGTAGTTCATAGTGAGTGTCTTAAGCCTGTTAATTCTACTCAAAATTTTTATTTCTCTATATTTTTGAATTTTTAAAATACATTTGATTAGGAATTTCTGACATATTAAATTTAGTTTTCATGACCCACTACTGATCCCGAATGTGTCAGCTAATCAAGAAGGGTGATGATAAACATTCCCATCTGCTTAACCTAGCACATCAAATGCAGAGTATCAGGCAAATGCACTCTTACTCAAATTCAACCCAAACGACAATCATGTCCAACCCTAATTCTTTACAGTTTTCAGAAGCCATTCACAGATATATTTCTCTTTATTTTTTCCTAAATTATACATTTTACTGCAATTGCATACTTCTATGTGCACCTTTTCAGTTCCCAGGTTTAACACTGTAGTTGATCCACAAAGAATGCTCTCGAATCTGGTTTAGTTTAGAGAAATAACAGACAGTGAATATGTGACATGAGTAATATTACTTTCCTATTGTGAGATTATTTTGTTAGAAAAGTTTGGTAAAGAATCTTCAAAAAGGAGAAGGAATAATTATGCTAGCCAGGGAGACTCTTCATTACAAGATACATTTCAGGAAATAGGAGCTATATTTTCTTCAACATCTAGAATAGGGTATAGCACATAATAAACACTCAATTAATGCTCACTGAATGAACAAATAAGTCTAAACCTTCGAAACCCACTCACTCGTTTTTTCAGTCAATTCCCAATGTTTAAACAAGAAGTGTACAAAGATAATAAATTTTGTACATTCTGTATCATGTGAAGTAACTCAGGAATGGAAAACCAAATATCATGTGTTCTCACTTGTAAGTGGGAGCTAAGCTATGAGGATGCAAAAGCATATGAATGATCTAATGGACTTTGGGGACTCAGCGGGTGGGCAGAAGTGTGGGAGGGGGTGATGGATAAAAGACTACCCATTGGTTACAACGTCCAGTGCTCGGGTGATGGGTACACTGAAATTTAAATTTTTTGTAGCTGTGTGGCCGAAAAAGTTAGGATAGTATTTTAGTATAATCATATAATTTATCTGGAACTTAATACAAAAAACTTAGAAGTGAGAAGCTTACATGTTCTTTATTTAAGCAGAGCATTTGAAAGAATCATCTTTCCCCCACAGTCTTTGAAATAATTATTCCCTAAATTGTGCACTGTAAATTTAATATTCACTCAGCATCCATTGTATTTGTTAATATATTCAATGCAAACTAATTGCTGGTCATCCTTTCTGTTTCTTACATTGTTCTATGCTAAAGGAACACGGCAATAAACAAAAGAGATTACATCTGTCTCTTATGGAGGTAATATCCATAGGATATTTTAATGAAATGAGATAAGCAATAAATCAGTTGAGTGAATATATGACATGTTCAATGATGGGGGGTACTATGGGAGGAAAGTACTTAAAGGAGGAAAGAAAGTACTGGTAATGAGAATAGGTGGCTACTTTGTATCACTTGACTTTTCCTACAAGAAAATAAAAGATCAAAAGTAAACTGGTAGATCTCTGAAGTGAAAAAAAGGTAAAAAGTGATTATGGAATTTAGGTAAATAAGAAAGCTGTACACTCTTAATGTACTATTAATATAACTGTTAATACAATAAGAATCATAAAATAGTATGATGAAGCGCAGTTGGGGAAAGGAAATGAAAAGTCATGAAGTGTTAGATAAATTCTTAGTGAAATAGTTGGTGTAGAAGACAGGAAAGGAGATCCAACTTCTTTTACTTGGGTGATGTCTCTGAGGGGAGGAAATTAATACAATAGATGAAGAAATAAAAATTTAAAAGAAAAAAATCCAGAAAATAAAAATTAATACCTATGCATGCACATTAAATGGACATATCTTTTCTAAAGAGATAAAGATGATTTTGTTATAGTTAATCAACATAGTTATATTTTGTTAAATGTAATAAAAATCTAATATAAACGAGTAATTATTGATGGAGAGATGTAAATTATTATAGTCAATATATAACAAAAAGTGAGGTTTATATTCCACTTCTACATTAAAATATTCCATGACAAGAAATACTAACAAAATGAGATGTTTTTCCAAGAAATTTTGCAGTAAACAAACTATTGTTCAAGAAAATCATAGCAGAAACTTTATTATCATCTTGTAACGACTAGTTCCCATAAGTCCTTCTTTTAAAAGCATGAAAAACTGATGTTCAATTAAGCAGAAAATTACTCAGGTGGTTTTGCCAAAAAGTCTGGTGCTGACTATTGAATCTGTACCTGTAGCAATAATACCAGAAAAAATATTGTTACAAACAAGAATATTAATAATATAAAATTGCCTATACAGGTAGAAATGATGTAAAAATATATGAATAAAGGAACTGTATGCAGGAAACGATAAAACAATGATGGAAAAAATTAGAGAAAAGTATTCCATGTACATGGATTGGGAACCTCAATATTGTTGAGGTATTTGTTCCACACACATTTATCAATAGATTCAATACAATCAAAGCAAAATCCTGGATAGCTGTATTAGAATATCAATAAGCTAATTCTAAAGTATATATGGAAAGTGAAATAATACCTAGATTATCCAACATGATACCAAAGAAGAAGAAAAATACTGAAGAATTCACACTACCTTTTAAGCTTTACTCTAAGGCAGTAGTAATTAAGGTTTTGTGACTTGGCAAAAGAAGGGAAACATGGATCAATGGAACAGAATAGAGAACCCAGAAATAGATCTATAAAATTAGTCACGTAATCTTTTACAAAAAGAAAATTAGGGGAACAGTTATATTTGTAATAACACTCAAAAGTTCTAGGTCGGCCTACAGAAATTTTTAGACTTCTCATATAAAATCCACAGAGAGAAAATATATATTTTAAAGCACATTTTCAAAGTTCAACACTGAAAAATTTTCTAAATAGAAACATAACATGAAATAAGCTTGACATATATGAAAAAATTTTTAAAATATCACCAAAAGATCTAAATATGATGTAAACAAATACAACAAATATCATATTCTGTAGGAAAGATTCAAAATAACAAAAAGCCACTTTTCTTTATGTTAATCCATAAATATAATGAAAAATCTGAAAAATAAAAATAGCATTTGGCATGAAGAAGATGCAACAGATGAACAATTATGTGTCAATGTAGGCTCATCAATTGTAGCAAATGTGCCACTCTGGAAGTGGGTGTTAATATTGGGGAAGGTTATGTATGTGTGGAGGTAAGGAAAATATAGAAAAATCTCTCTATCTTCTGCTCAATTTTTCTGTAAACCTAAAATTATCTTTAAAAATAAATTCTATTAAAAAAAAAAGGAGTAAGTCACTATGATCTGCTAAAAAAGTTCTAAAACATAGACTAACAACAGGCAGGCAGATGAGATTATGCCCACTAGATATTAAACTATAAGACAACAACGCATAGATTTAAAAAACAAATCTATTTATTTTACTTCAGGTGCATACTATATCGGGCATTTCTCCCCATGTTATCTCTCCCCACCCTCCCTTCCCTCCCCACCCACCCCATCTCTCCCCTACACCCCCCTACTGCCCCCAGTGTGTGATGCTCCTCCCCCTGAGTCCACATGTTCTTGTTGTTCAACACCACCTATGAGTGAAAACATCTGGTGTTTGGCTTGTTTGGCTTTCTGTGATTTTTTTTGTTGTTGTTGTTGAGACAGAGTTTCACTCTTGTTGTCCAGTCTGGAGTGCAGTGGTGCGATCTCAGCTCACTGCAACCTCCACCTCCTGGGTTCAAGTGATCCTCCTGCCTCAGCCTCCCAAGTAGCTGAGATTTCAGGCATGAACCACCATACCCAGCTAATTTTGTATTTTTAGGAAAGACAGGATTTCTCCACATTGGTCAGGCTGGTCTCAAATCCTGACCTCAGGTGATCCGCCCACCTCGGCCTCCCTAAAATCTGGGATTACAGAAGTGAGCCACCGTGCCCGGCCCAACAATGCATAGATTTAAAGAACAAAGTCAAAATTCTACAAATACATAAAATTCTGAGATAAAGTATATTCATAATGATACACTTAAAACCAGTGTAAAGAAAAGAGTGATTACTTCACAATTTATGATGAGAAAATTGGAATGTCATATGGGGAGAGTTTGATTTTTAATAAAGATACGTTTTAACTTCTTCTTTGGAAAAAATATTTGCTGTTTATAAAAGTTTTAAGAATACATTAAGGCATCATAATACGTTATAATTCTCCTGGAAACTAGAAATATTTTAAAGTTTGCATAGAAATGTACACTATACTACAGCAGCGAAAATTGAGCAAACTCCTTTTATGAACTAAATTTTGGATTTTTTTTTTTCATTTTTTACTTTATAAATCTATCAACCTGATTGTTCATAGAATTTCCATTTTATTTGTAAATGTTGCAGTCGAAAAACAAATGTATGACTTCTATTTGCAAGGTTTTCTTAATATATGAAACTTTATAATGTAGGAATTCTTATTTGTAATAAATAAAAAGTCTTATTGAATATGATAGTTACTGTATATTCTTAATCAATTATTTTCAAAGTTTTTGAAACATTTAATGTACTACATAAATATAATCATTAGGAAAATGGAGGTTATGTACCTTCAAATGTTAAGACAATATATTTATGAGTTAAATATTGGTTTCTTACATTAACACGTACTTCAACATTACTGTCATATATGATTAATTTCTGGTTTATCTATACATCAATTTTGGACACAATTAAATAATATATAATTAATAAATAATAAAAAATGTGACTGAGAAAAAATTACATATAAATCAGTGATCACATCATCTGCCAACAGAGATCGATTTACTCTTTTCTTTCTGACCAGTATGTGTTTTATATATGTAGTATAGAAGTATCAAAAGTAAGCATCTTAGACTTGTTCCTCATCTTACAGAAAAATCTTTCAATTTCTCACCATTATCATTGAGTATGCTATCAACTATAAGCTTGTCATACATGGTCTTTATTATTTTGAAGTACATTTATTATGTTTCTATTTTATTGAGAGACTTTATCATGAAAAGGTGTTCAATTTTTTCTAATATTTTTTGTGTATCTACTAAGACAATCATGTGGTTTTTATATTTCAATTTGTTAATGTGATGTATCACCTTAATTGGTTTTTCTAAGTTGAACTATCTTTACATACCAGGACTAAATTCCATTTATCATGATGTATGATCTTTTTAATGTACTAGTGAATTATATTTTCTATTACTTTATTGAAGATTTTTGCATCTATTATTACCAGAGATACTAGTTTGTAGTTTTCTTTTCCTATACTGTCTTTGTTTGGCTTTCGTTAACAGGATAATACTAATCTGAAAAAGTGAGTTTGGAGATTTTCTTCCTCTTCGCATTTTTGGAAGATTTTGGGAAGGATTGATAATGTTAAAAAAAAATTGGTAGAATTCAGCAGTGAAGCCATTAGGTCCTGGATATTTCTTGGTTGCAAATATTTCTTTTTTTTTGATTATTGATTCAATTTTCTAATTTGTTATATATGTGTTTTAGTTTTCTATTTCTTCATGATTTAGTTTTTATGGGTTGTATGTTTTAGGAATTTACTTATTTCTTCTAAGCTTTCCAATTTGTTGCTATATTTATGTATTCATTGCAGTTTCTTATCATCCATTGTATTTCTGCGGTATCAGTGATAATGCTTCCTCTTTTATTTCTGATTTTACTTGAATCTGCTCTTTTTTTTCTTAGTCTAGCTGACGTTTTGCCAAAATTATGTGTTTGTATGTATCATGATTTTATATTTGGGAAATCACAGAAACAATACACACACACACACACGCACACACACACACACACACACACACACACACACACACACCCCTACACACACACTGTTAGAACTGGGCCAGTCATGGTGGCTCATATCTATAATTTCAATACTTTAGGAGGCTGAGGCAACAGGATTACTTGAGCCCAGTATTTCAAGACCAGCTGTGGCAATATAGTAAAACCCTCTCTCTACAAAATAAAATAAAAGTAACTGGGCATAGCGGCATGTCCCTGTGGTCCCAGCTACTTGGCAGGCTGAAGTGGAAGGATCAGTGGAGCATGGGTGATTGAGGTTGCAGTGAATCTTGATTGCACCACTGCACTCCAGCCTTGGCAACAGAGTGAGAGTGTGTTGAAATGAAGGAAGGAAGGAAGGAAAAGGGAGGGAGGAAGGGAGGGAGGGAGGGAAAGAAAGAAAGAAAGAAAAAATAAAAAAGAAAGAAGAAAGAAAGAAAGAGAAAGAAAGGCTCTGAACTAATAAATCCAATGAAGTTGAAGGACACAAAATCAACATAAAAATAATACACTTTCATACACACTAATACTAAACAGTTCAGAAAGAAAGGAAAATTATTTCATTTATAATAACATCAAAAAGAATAAATTATTTAGTAACTAACTTAACCAAGAAGGTTAAAGATTTATACACTGACCACTACAAAATATTGATGGAAAAAAAACTAAGGAAGGAACATATACATTGAAAAATGTCCCATGTTCATGGATTAGAATAGTTAATATTGTTATAATGTCCATAGAATCAAAGCCAAACTTAGTTTGATTTAATATAAAATTTAAATGGCATTTTTTTACAGAAATAGAAAAAATAGGCCGGGCGCGGTGGCTCAAGCCTGTAATCCCAGCACTGTGGGAGGCCGAGGCAGGTGGATCACGAGGTCAAGAGATCGAGACCATCCTGGTCAACATGGTGAAACCCCGTCTCTACTAAAAAATAATACAAAAAATTAGCTGGGCATGGTGGCGCATGCCTGTAATCCCAGCTACTCAGGAGGCTGAGGCAGAATTGCCTGAACCCAGGAGGCGGAGGTTGCGGTGAGCCGAGATCGCGCCATTGCACTCCAGCCTGGGTAACAAGAGCGAAACTCCATCTCAAAAAAAAAAAAAAAAAGAAAAAATAATCCTAAAATACGTATTGAACCACAAATGACCCTACATAAGCAGTGCATTCTTGGAAGGTAGAACAAAACTGGAGGCATCATGCTCCCGATTTCAAAATATATTACCAAGCTACAATAATTAAAATAGTATGGTATTGGCACAAACAGACACATCAACCAACAAAATAGAATAGAGAGCCTAGAAATAAACCCTTGAATATGTAGTCAATATCTTCAATAAGGTGCCAAATATAAAAAATAGAGAAAGAATAGTCTCTTCCATAAATTGTGTTTGGAGAACTGGATATCTACATGCACATGCATAAAACAGGACCTTTATCTTGCAAGATATAGACTATAAATGTAATCGGAAGACTTGCAACTGTAAAATGTGTAGACAAAAACATGTTGAAAAGCTTCGGACATCAGACTTGGCAATGATTTCTTGGATAGAAGACCAAAAGTACAAGCAGCAAAATAAAAAATAAAAAAGTAGGACTACAACAACAACCAAAAGAATGAAAGACAATCTATGGAAGGGGATAAAATATTTGCAATTCAAATTTCTGCTAAAGAATGCCTACAACTTGATGGTAAAAACATAAGTTAAAAATCCAAATAACCCAAAGGAAAAAGATTGTCCATGTATAGACATTTCTCTGCAAAAGACATACAAATGGTCATCTTTTGGCCAACAAATGGCTAAGTGATATGGTTTGGCTATTTCCCCACCCAAATCTCATCTTGAATTGTAGTTCTCCAAATCCCCATATGTTGTGGGAGGGACTCAGTGGAAAGTAATTTAATTATGGGGCTTGTTATACTCATGCTGTCCGTGCTGTTCTCATGATAGTGAATTGGTTCTCATGAGATCCGATGGTTTCATAAGGGCTTCTCCCTTCTCTCAGCTCTCATTCTTCTCACTCCTGCCACCATGTGAAGAAGGATGCGTTTATTTCTTCTTCTGCCATGATTGCCAGTTTTCTGAGGCCTCCCCAGCCGTGTGAAACTGTGAGCCAATTCAACTTATTTCCTTTATAAATTATCCAGCCCAGGGTATTTCTTCAGAGTAGTGCAAAAATGAACTAATACACTAAATGAAATAAGCTAGTCACAGAAGGACAAATAATGCATGATTTTATTTATATGATGTATGTAAAATAGCCAAATTTATAAAAACAAAAAACAAAATGATAAGTCCTGAGGAGAGAGGAAAATGAGGAGTTGCTAAAAAATAGGTATAAAACTTCAATCATGCAAGATATATTAGTACCAGAGATCCATTGTACAATATTGTACTTGTAGTAAGCAATACTGCACATTATACTTAAAATTTTTTTACAGAGTAGATCCCATGTTATATCTTGCTGTGACAATAAAAAAGACAATAAAATATCAATAATTGTCTTATGTACAAATAAATACCTGTTAATAAGATCCAAATATATCAACTTATCAAATCATGAACAAGCTGATTTGTTCTTAACTTTACATGAGCTTACTCCATACATGCTCAGAGGTTATTAAACAGTTTTATTTTAAAGAATATTTGTACACTACTATCTCACTAATGAAAGAAATTTTTAGGCTAGTATAGTTTTGCCTTTAACAAAATAATTCCTTGCAACATGTTAATATTGAAACCCTAAAGAATTCACGAGCCAGAGGTTAGCAAATGTTTCAGCAGACTCTACATAACTGTACATTTTTTGCTCACTTCTGTGTTTCTACAACTTAGCATAGAACATCATACCTTCCAGGCACTGAATATATGCATTAAAATACAATAATTGAAGGGTAGAATAAAGGAATGAAGCCTTACCAATATAACCTGGCACAAAATAAGCTCCAATTATTTACTTGATAAATGTCCTAACAAATATTAAGTTGTCCTAAGAAGAATTTTATTTTCAGTTACAGAATTTTGCATCCTAACATATTCATAAGTATTCTCCTTACAAGTCCTAATTTTTTAGTGTAATAATGAAACAAATGGTGTCCAGAGATTTTAGGAATTTTTCTGAATGGTATAAAGTTTGTGTGTGACAATAACAGAACTGAGACCCAAGTTTTCATAAGATATTTTTTACTTAAAACCTTTATAAATTTTAAGGAGAGTTACTAAACAAATACTTTGAAAAGAAATATATTTCTTGTAGATACAGGCAATATTATTAAGTAAAGTTTCAATTCATATCTGTTTCTATTATTGTCCCCATCATTATCTGTCTTTTCTGTTTCCTGTTGTTATGCAAAACAATAAGATTAAAATGTAGACCAACACAGTAACAAATTTCTCCCAAACATTGATAAATATATCGATTATGTTTCAGTCTTTATACACAAAGGAACTAAAAAGTAGGAAAAGAGTTTTATATTGTTTTTCCAATATTCCCAGTTTTCTTGCATGATGGATACAGTGTCATCCTCTATTGATTAATGAAAGTCTTAACAAGAATTTATATTATGGTTTGTTAATGTTTATTTTAAATACACAGCCTGAAGTTATACGGTATATGTCTTCAAGTTATTCGCCAAGCATTGTTTTCATTGTCAGAGGAAAGAGTGTTTCTGTTTTTTGATAACACACAGGTTAGTCTAAAGAAAAGAAGTTTGATATAGATACCTCTGTTAAAAAACTAACATTCAGAAATAGCATGAATTAATGATTAGATATTTTTGAATGGTATTCTGTATTTTTCTATTGGGAACTTATTAACAGATGTAGTGTAGGCTTTGTGATAATGATATCTCAAAGAAGCCTCCAGAATTTAGGCATCAAAGAAGGATTAATATAGTGACAAATTTTTAAAAATGATATAAAATGACTTCCAAATTTTCATAATATTCCTCTAGGACCCAGAAATAGAAATTCCATTTGATCCAGCAATCCCATTACTGGGTTTATATCCAAAGGATTACCAATCGTTCTACTATAAGGATACATGCACACAAATGTTCATTGCAGCACTGTTTACAATAGCAAAGACCTGGAACCAACACAAATGCCCATCGATGATAGACTGGACAGGGAAAATGTGGCACAGATACACCATGGAATACTATGCAGCCATAAAAAAAGATGGGTTTGTGTCCTTTGTAGGGACATGGATGAACCTGGAAGCCATCGTTCTCAGCAAACTGAAACAAGAACAGAAAATCAAACACCACATGTTCTCACTCACAGGCGGGTGTTGAACAATGAGAACACATGGACACAGGGAGCGGAGCATCACACATGGTGATCTGTGAGGGGAAGCTAGTGGAGGGACAGTGGCGGGTGGGGAGTTGGGGAGGGATAACATAGGGAGAAATGTCAGATATAGGTGATGGGGAGGAGGGCAGAAAACCACATTGCCATGTATGTACCTATGCAACAATCTTGCATGTTCTTCACATGTGCCCCAAAACCTAAAATGCAATAAAATATATATTTTAAAAAAAAGAAAGAAGGGAAAAGAACAAAATAAATAAATAAATAAATAAATAAATAAATGAATAAAAGAGATGAAAAAAGGTATTTCATGCCACTGGAAACTGTAAAAGAACAGGAGTAGCTGTACTTATATCAGAAAAAAATAGATTTCAAGAAAAAAAACTATAATAAGAGACAAAGTCACAATATAATGATAGAGGGGTCAATTCAGCAAGAGAATGTAACAATTGTATGTATATATACACCCAAAAATGGCGTACTCAGATATGTAAAGCAATTATTATTAGAGCTAAAGATACAGATAGACCTCAATACAAATAACAGCTGGAGAATTTCACACCTCATTTTCAGCATTGGACAGTTATTATAGACAGAATATCAGCAAAGATACATTGGACTTGATCTACACTATAAACAAAATAAACCTAATAGTTATTTACAGAACACTTTATTCAGCAGCTGTAGAATACACATTTTTCTCCTCAGACATGAATCATTCTCAAGGAGACAACATATGTTAGGTCACAAGTCTTAAAACATTCAAAAAATAAAATAATATCAAGCATCTTCTTTGACTATAATGGAACAAAACTAGAAATCAATGGCAAGAGAAATTTTGAAAACTATGCAATCACAGAAAATTAAGCAATGCTCTTTTGAATTACCAGTGGGTCAATAAAGAAATTAAAAAGAAAATTGAAAACTATTGAAACAATTGATAACTCAAACACAACAGATTAAAACCTCTTGGTTACAGCAAAAGCAGTATTAAGAGGGAAGTTTAAGCACATACATTAAAAAAGAACAAAAGTGTAAACAAACAACTTAATGACGCATCTTAAACAACTATAAAAGCAAGAGGAAACGGAACCCAAATTTAGTAGAAGAAAGGAAATAATAAAGTTCAGAGTAGAGATATATGAAATTGAAACAAACAAAAAATAATGCAAAAGATCAATAAAAGAAAAATTTATGGTCTTTTGGAGAAAAAAACAAAATTGACAAATAGCCAGCATAAGTTAGAGGAAAAAAGAGGAGACCTAAATAAATAAAGTTGGAGATGAAAAAGGAGACATTGCAATTGACACTGCAGAAATTCAAAGAATCATAAGCGGCTACTTTGAGTAACTATATGCCAGTAAATTTGAAAATCTAGAAGAAATAGATTAATTCATAGATACATACAACCTACTAAGATTGAACCACAAATAAATCTAAAACCTGAACAGACCACAATAACAAATAATGAAATTGGAGCTGTAATAAAAATTCTCCCAGCAAAGAAAAACCCAGGAACTGATGGCTTCACTGCTCAATTCTACCAAAGTTTAAAAAAAGATAAATAAAAACTAATGCCAATGCTAGTTAAACCATTCTGAAAAATAGAGGAGATAGAAATACTTTCAAACTCATTCTATAATGCAAATATACTCTGATGCCAAAAACAGAGAAAGACACATCAAAAAGGAAAAAACTCTATATGCCAATATTACTGGTGAATGTTTATTCAAAAGTCCCCAACAACATACTAGCAAACTAAATTCAACAACATATAAAAAAGATCATTCATCATATCCAAGTGGTTTTTATTCCAATGATGTAAAAATGACACAACATATACAAATCAATCAACGTGATACATCATATCAACAGAATGAAGGACAAAATTCATATGATCATGTCAACTGATGCTGAAAAAGTATTTGGTAAAATTCAACATCCCTTCATGATAAAATTCTTCAAGAAACTGGATATAGAAGGAACACACCTCAATATAATAAAAAACACATATGACAATCTCACCAGTAGTAGCTTAATGAATGGGGAAAAGTAAAATACTTTCCTTTATTATTGGAAACACAAGGATACCCACTTTTCCCACTGATATTCAACATAGTCCTGGAAGTTCTAGCTAGAGCAATCAGACAAGAAAACAAAATAAAAGGCATCCAAATTGGAAAGAAAGAAGTCAAATTATCCTTGTTTGCAGATGTTATAATCTTATATTTGGAGAAACCTAAATAGTTCACCAAAAAGCTGTTAGAACTGACAAATTCAGTAAAGCTGCAGGATACAAAATCAACATACCACAAAATCAATAGCACTTCTATGTACAAAGAGCAAACAACTGAAAAACAAATCAAGAAAGCAATCCCATTTACAATAGTTTCAAATGATCAAATATCTAGCGATAAACTTAACCAAAGACCTGAAAAAACTATGAAACATTGATACAAGAAATTGAAGAACACACACAAAAAATGAAAATATATTCCATGTTCATAGATTGGAAGAATTAATATTGTTAAAAGTTCCACACTACCTGAATCAATCTACAGATTTAATGCAATCAAAATATCAATGTATCAAAATATCAATGACATTCTTCACAGAAATTGAAAAAAAAATCTAAAATATATATAGAACCACAAAAGGTTCAGAATAGCCATAGCTATCTTAAGGAAAAAGAACTAAACTGGAGGAATCAGATTACCTGACATCAAATTATACTACAGGGCAATAGTAAACAAGACAGCACGATATTGGCATAAAATAAACACATAGTTCAGTGAAACAGGATAGAGAACACTGACATAAAGCCATACATCTACACTGAACTCATTTTTCACAAAGGTGTGAAGAATATACATTGTAAAAAAAAAGTCAATCTTTTTAATAAATAGGACTGAGAAAACTGGGTATCTATAAGCAAAAGAATGAAATTAAACCCCTATCACTTGTCATATACAAAAATAAAATCAAAATGGATTAAAGACTTAAATCTGAGACTTCAAATTATGAAACTACTAAAAGAAAATATTGGAGAAAGACATTGGAATGGGCAAACATTTTTTTAATGATATCCCTCAAACACAGGTAACCAAAGCAACAATTAACCAATGAGATTTTATCAAGTTAAAAAAGCTTCTGCACTGCAAAGCAAACAATTAAGAAAGTGAAGAAACAACCCACAGAAGGAAAGAAAATATTTGCAAAGTATAATTAATAGCTAGAATATATAAGGAGCTCAAACAATTCTATAGGAGAACACCTGTTAATCTAATTAAAAAGGGCAAAAGTTCTGAATAAAAATTTCTCAAAAGAAGACATACAAACAGCAAACAGGTATATGAAAAGATGCTCAGCATCACTGATCATTACAGAAATGCAAATCACAACTACAATTATATATAATTTAATCACAGTCATAATGGCTTACATCTAAAAAGCAGGTGATAACAAATGCTGGCGAGGATGCGGAGAAAAGGGAACCCTTCCTTGTACACTGTTGATGGGAATGTATGTTAGTACAACCAGTGTGGAGAGCTGTTTGGAGCTTCCTCAAACATCCACAAATAGAGCTACCGTGCAATCCAGTCATCCCCCTTTTGGTATACACCCAAAAGCAAGAAAGTCAGTGTACTGAAGAGGTATATGCACTCCCACACTTATTGCAGCAATATTAACAATAATCAAGAATTGGAAGCAACCTAAGTATCCAGCAACAGATGAATGAATAAAGAAAATATGGTATATATACACAATGAAACACTATTTGGCCATAGAATGGGATCCTGTCATTTTCAATAACATGGATGGAACTGGAGGTCATTATGTTAAGTGAAATAAACCAGGTACAAAAAAATAATAATCGCATGCTGTCACTTATTTTGGGGAGCTAAAAATAAAAACAACTGATCTCATGGCGATAGGGAGTAGAAAGATGATGACTTCACACTGGAAAAGACAGTGGGGGCTGGGGGAAAGTCGGAGTAGTTAATGGATTCAAAAACTAGTTAGGAAGAATAAATAAGATCAAGTATTTGATAGCAAAACAGGGTGATTATAGTCATAAATAATTTATGTGTACATTTAAAAATAACTAAAAGAGCATAATTGCATTGTTTGTAAAGCAAATGGTAAATGATTGAGGTGATGAATATCCCATTTACCTTGATGTGATTATCACACATTGCATGCCCATTTCAAATTATCTTATGTAACTCATAAATATGTACATCTATCCAGTACCCACAAAAATTAAATTTTTTTTTAAAAAAGAAAAACTTTAGTATTTTGTAGTTATTTTATGAATAACATTATTCTGTAATTTACTGGAAAAATCTTCTTTCAAGGAATTAAAAATGAAATTACTATAACTGTAAAATATATATAATTTTCTAATAAATTGTATTTTATAGTTGAGTATATATAGTATATAATTTTATTAGAAACTTATATATACATAATATTAAAATATATAATTACAATACCAGGTAAGCCATAACTCAAACTACAATAAAATCATCAAGTTTAAAGTGTGAATATATTCTACTGACTTAAAATTTTGTCATAGTTTTATTTTTAAAAATAAAAGATACTTTATTAAGAAATTGCTCTTAAGGAGTAGGCTGCAATGGCAGTATTAAAATAATTTGGCATTTTGTTATGTCTTCCAGGTATATTATAAAGAGAAAATATTGGATTTTGTGGATGAATCTGAGCTAAGCATAATCCTATTCAAAAGATCCTTTAGTTCCCTCATGTATCATGGTCCATCTGCCTCCTCAAACTCAGTAGGAAGAATTACAGAATGCACTTAAATTAGCAATGAATACCAGGGAGGCTTCTTCCTTCTTGGAAAGGAAAGCACAGTTAGGTAAATCATAAATTCCATCAGTGACTTATTACACGTTGCAAAGTTTGAATCATTCAGATTTACCCAGCTTAGTCTCCTGGGTTATCCAGGATTCTTGAAAAAGCAATAGTGAACTGACTGAGTTGATTAAACTAGAGGTTTTCAAAACTCACTGAGATTTTGAGTAAGCCTGAAAATAATATGACATCCTCCTTTTAGATCAGTGCTACTCAGACTTTAATGTGCATTCAAATCTTTGGGGATCTTGTCAAAATGTAGATTCTGATATAGTAGATGTTGGATGGGATCGCAGGTGCTGCACTTCTAATAAGCTTCCAGGCGATGCTGATACTGATGCTGTGTGAGTCAGCAGACCACATTTGTGTAGAAGGGCTTTAATAAAAGCGAGACAGATACAAACATTGGCTGACATATAGAGCTCGTTATGTGGGTTTAGAGCTTACTTTAGTTTAACATTTTGCTAAAATTTTAGTCCAGACGCATTGGCTCATGCCTATCATCCCAGCACTTTGAGAGGCCGAAGCCGGTGGATCACTTGTAGTCAGGGGTTCAAGACCAGCTTGGCCAACATGGTAAAACCCCATGTCTACTAAAAATACAAAACTTAGCCAGGCGTGATGGCAGGTGCCTGTAATCCCAACTAATCGAGAGGCTGAGGCGGGAGAATTGCTGGAACTTGAGAGGAGCAGGTTGCTGGGAGCCGTGGTCAGGCCACTACACTCCAGCCTAGGGGATAGAGCAAGACTCCACCTCAAAAAAAAAAAAAAAAAAAAAAGGAATTTTATTTTTAGATAATTAATGATTTTTTAATCTTGTTTTGAGATAATTATATACACAGTAGGCTGCCAAGGTACTACAGAGAGGACCCATATACCCTTCCAATGATTTAACGTTAATAATTTTAGTAAAATGTTAAAACCAGGAACTTGATATTGGCACAATGTGTAAGTATAGGTATGTGTCATTTCATTACATGTTCAAATTTTTGTAATGACCACTGCAACCATGAGACAGAACTATTTTATTATCACCAATATCTCCCTCATGTTACCCATTTACACCCACTTTTCACCATCCCTAACTCCCAACAATCCTAATCTGCTATTCATCTCTATAATTTTGTCATTTAAAAATGTAACATATATGAATTCCTTCACTATGTAACCTTTTGAAATTGGATTGTTTTTACTCAAGATCCTTCACTGGATATTCATGGCATGGATGTACTACAGGTTGTTTTGTTGTGCTTTGATTTAAGCCATTTAGGTATAGAGGGGCATTTTTGATTATTTTCAGCCTGAGCAATTACAAATAAAGCTGCTATGAATAAATGTGTACAACTTTTTGTTTAGACAGAAGTTTTCATTTCTTTGAGGCAAATGGCCAGAGGTCCATTTACAGGGTTATATGGTTTAAGCATATATTTTGTTTATTTTACAAACTTCTAAGCTGTTTTCCGGAGTGACTGTATCATTTTATATTCTCCATCAGCAATATTCAAATGATCTATTTTCTTGGCATCCTTAAGAGTATTTCATGTCACAATTTTTCTAGTTGGCTTTTAGGTGTGTAGTGATATCTCATAGTAGTTTCAATTTGCATTTCCCTAATGCCAATGATGTTTAACATCTTTTCATGTGTTTATATTTGCCATCTCTGTCTTTTTAGGTGAAATACAACTTCATGTATTTTATTCGTATTTTAGTTGGCTGTTTTTTAAAATAGTTGAATGTTGAGAGTTCTTTACATATTCTACTTGCCAGTCCTTTATTAGATACAGAGTTTGTAAATATTTTCCCCAGTCTGAAGCTCGTCTTTGCATCATGTTAGGGTATTTTACAAAGCCAATATTTTAAAATTTGAATTTAGTCCTAATGCTGTGTTCTCATGCTGTGTTTTTCACCTCCATCAGGTCATTTATGCTCTTCACTAAACTGATTATTCTAGTTGGCAGTTACTGTAACCTTTTATCAAGGTTCTTAGCGTCCTTGAATTGGGTTAAAACATGCTACGTTAGCTCAGAGGTGTTTGTTATTACCCACCTTCTGAAGTTTACTCCTGTCAATTCGTCAAACTCATTCTCCATCCGGTTTTGTTTTGCTGGTGAGAAGTTGTGATCCTTTGGAAGAGAAGAGGCATTCTGATTTTTGGAATTTCAGCCCTTTTGCACTGGTTTTTCCTCATCTTCATGGATTTATGTACCTTTGGGCTTTGATGTTGGTGAACTTCATATGGGGTTTTTACATGGTTGTCCTTTTGGTGATGTTGATGCTATTCCTTTCTGTTAGTTTTCATTCTAACAGTCAGTCCCCTCTTCTGCAGGTCTGCTGGAGTTTGCTGGAGGTCCACTCCAGACCCTGTTTTCCTGGGTGTCACCAGCAAAGGCTGCAAAACAGCAAACATTGCTGCCTCCTACTTCCTCTGGAAGCTTCATCCCAGAGGGGCACCCGCCAGATGCCAGCCGAAGCTCTCTTTTATGAGATGTCTGGTGACCCCTGCTGGAAAATGTCTCCGTGTCAGGAGGCACAGGGGTCAGGGACCCAGTTAAGGAGGCAGTCTGTCCCTCAACAGAGCTTCAGTGCTGTGTTGGGAGATCCACTACTCTCTTCAGAGCTGGCAGGTAGGAACGTTTAAGTCTGCTGAAGCTGTGCCCACAGCTGCCCCATTCCCCAGGTGCTCTGTCCCAGGAAGATGGGAGTTTTATCTATAAGCCCCTGACTGGGACTGCTGCCTTTCTTTCAGAGATGTCCTGCACAAAGAGGAGGAATCTAGAGAGGCAGTGTGGCTACAACGGTTTTGCCATGCTGTAGGGGTTCTGCCAAGTTCAAACTTCCCCGCAGCTTCATTTACACTGTGAGGGGAAAACTACATACTCAAGCCTCAGTAATGGCAGATTCCCCTCTCCCCACCAAGCTCAGGCATCCCAGGTTGACCTCAGACTGCTGGATTGGCAGTGAGAATTTCAAGCCAGTGGATCTTAACTTGCTGGGCTCCATGGGGGTGGGATATGCTAAGCAAGAGCACTAGGCTCCCTGGCTTCAGCCCCCTTTCCAGAGGCCTGAACTGCTCTGTCTCACTGGTGTTCCAGGCGCCGCTGAG
>NW_016107456.1:508429-513998 GCF_001604975.1 Cebus imitator
AAAAAAACTCCTGCAGCAATCTCAGTGTCTTGCCAAATGGCTGCCTAGTTTTGTGCTTAAAACCCAGGGCCCAGGTGGTGTAATCACCCAATGGAATCTCCTTGTCTGTGGGTTGTGAAGACAGTGGGAAATGCATAGTATCTGAGCCAGCTAGCAATGTCCTTTGTGGCATAGTTCCTTATGGTTTCCCTTGGCTAGGGGAAGGAGCTCCCTGACCCCTTGCACTTCCCAGATGAGGTAACACCCCACCCTGCTTCTGCTTGCCCTCTGTGAGCTGCACCCACTGTATAACCAGACCCAATGAGATGAGCCAGGTGCCTCAGTTGGAAATGCAGGAATCACCCACCTTCTGCTTTGCTCTTGCTGGGAGCTGCAGACTGGAGCTGTTCCTATTCGGCCATCTTGGCTATTCTCTCTCTCTCTCTCTCTTTTTTTTTTAATCTAGCCAAAAATTATTCAATTTTGTTTATCTTTGGTCATTTTGACTCCTTAGCTAAAATCAAAAAAGAAAAGAAATGTAAGTTACATTTCTGCTTTTTCTGCTAGGAATTATTCATCAAGTTACAGAGCTTGAGGGGCTGGCACATGAAAGTTAACGGAACTGGTACCACTTCTTGTGAGTTCTTATACTTCTAAGAAACAGATTGTTCTCCTTGTCACCTTCAGCTCTTCCATTCCTCTGAGATTCATTGGCAGATTTAACTTCAATTTTTTTTATTTTTTCTTAAAACTTTTTACCTACTTTAACCCAATAGAAAATAAGTATTAGTAATTCATGCATTTATTCATTTTAAACGTGATGTTTTATGAAAGTAATACACGTTCTTGACAATATGAATGTGTGCACTGGTTTCCACATGCTTTTATATTAAGAATGAAAAAGAAGATAATGATTTGCACAATTGTAGAAACTTGATATGTCATGCTGATTTCAGTCCAAATGAAATACCCTGAAACAGTGCTTCTCAAACTTCAGTGTGAAGGCTAGTAAGCACTGATTCTGATTTATTAGGTTGGCATGGGGCCTGAGACTTTCCATTTTTGGTAAGCCAGTGAAAGTCGCACAGTTTGAGTAACAAGAGCCTAGGTAATTTCAACCATACAGATCAATTTTAGTCAATCTATATTAATGATTTTTTTGTTACACAACCTAAGTAAAAATCCTTGAAAATATTATAAAACAAGTAAAACACAAGCTCAGACAAAATGCACACTGTGATTAAAAATAAATATTAATTTATATTTAATTGTATCACCATTATTTTTCCTTTAATTTTGCCTTTTAATTAGTTCCAGTGAACTTGAATCAAGAATTCATAGTCATGCCTTCTCCCATGTCTGTTAGAAAATTATTAAAGTGTCACAGTTTGATTGCTTCAGTAGTAATCTTTTTCTTAAAGATTGAATCTTTAATAAGATATATGTGTGATATTTTGTTTAAAATTTAAAACACATACATATGTTCTGATAGATCTTAAATGTTTGACATTCATTAAAAATGACTTTAGATCATTTATTGTAAACACAAATTGTTGAAATTCAGCTTTCTTTAGGCTACGCAAGCACTAATACTCTTAGTTGTCTAGTAACCTATTACTTTTTAGATCATGTATCATTATTTGAATCATTTCTATAATTTTCCTCAGAGTATTTAATTGCAAAAAAAAAAAAACTCATAGTGTAAAGCTAAAAGAAAACAGCAAACTACAGTTTTTTTGTTTGTTTGTTTTTCGTTTTTTTATGGCACTACAGCCTTAATTACACTTCAAAAGCGACTAGGTCACTTAGAAATGCTAATAAAACGTATTGTGATATACTTTTGTGTCTATCTACCAAAAGGAGAAAATAGTTCTTTATATTAAATAGCTGTGTATCCTGCCAAAAATGGAGACAGACAAATTTAAAATAAATATTTAGGTATTATGAGAGTTTAACTTCTAAGAAGAACTGAAATTATCACCCCACCCAAAAATCGTGTGTGGCATGTAAGGGTCAGGTGGCTTTTGAGCTTATGAAGTTTAATTTCCATTGCTGTTGTACTAGCTACATTCAATATCAACCAAGAAGCAAATGTTTACTAATATTTTACCTCTAGTAAGTCTACTCATATTATCCCTTCAAGGGGATAAATATATGAAATGTAGTTACATAGTAATAAATTTTTAAATACAGATAAAGAGTTCACTTTGGAAAATGATCCATTAATTTTAGAAAGAGCTTTGTAATCTATTTTTTTTAAATTTTTATTTTCTTTGGTTTCCACTAAGGTCAGAGGTATGGTTTTAGTGCAAGTATAATTGCCTGAGTTCATTCACGTCTCCAAGCATCGATATCTTCTTAAAAATTACTGAGATACTATAAGTACTCAATTATAACCTCTTGCTTTTTCTAGCTTTTGTTATGTAATATTATCTTCACAGGCTTTAGAACTTTGCTGCAGCTTCAAATAATAAAGAAACTAATAATTTCTTGTTAAAGAAACCTTATGTCTGGAATATTTCTGAAGATTTTCTTTAAGATATAATTTCATAGTCATTGAGAAGCCACATAAGAATGCCAGTCTCATTAATTTATGGTTTCATCTAATTTCTGACCATATATATTTTCATTCAGCTTATTTATCATATTAACTTTCTTTCTTTAAAAGAAACTATGAGTGCCAAGTTTCCTATACCCGTGTACAGACATAAAATTAAAGCACCAAGTGATGAATATAAGTTAGGTGAGGTTTATAATCGAGAGGCACATATCAAAAGTTTTGGTAAGTCAGAATCTAGGAACAATTTATGAGTAAGATACAAACCATGAGAATTTTCCAATAAAGGTTATAAAGATGACCAGAGTTTGAGGGGAAAAGAGTTAACACACCTCTAATATATCCTACTCTTATTGTTATTCATACTCTTTATATATTGTGAACTCTATACTTGAACTTCCTTCCATCTTTGATTGTAGAAATGTTGTGTCTTGTTCAAAACTAGTTGAAGTGTCAGTACTTCCCCCAGGGAGGCTGACAGATCCTCTCCAAAACACTCTTTTATTAAAAGTTACAATTAGCATGTCATCATATAAAAACTGTTACCCAAACATATCATGTGTTACTTTTCTTTTCGCAACTAGATTTTGAATAAACTCATTTTCAAAACCTTATCGCAGAGTGGTCAGAAGTAGGACATGGGAGATAAAATAATTAAAACTATAATATAATTGAGATCATGTGTAGATCAGCATTAGAAAGCAATTATCATAGTCAAATTGCGTGGTTTTGACTTGCAACTTCATCGTGTTTTGGGTGTTACTCCACTGCTCTATGATTTAGTTCCCTTATCAGAAATAATGAGAGTAATGCTAACTTTCAGTTTTGTTGTGATGATTAGTGAGCTAATATATACAAGAACTTATGCCAATTCTGGAAAAAGGTAAGTACTCAGTAAATGTTAACTATTATTGTTTGATAGATAATATTTTCATGGTGTCAGTGCTAAAAGTTTACTTCCTGTATGAAGAGAGTCAATTACTGGGTGACATCTTTAAGATTCTTAAATATTTATTAGAATTGTCTGAATAATATTTTGTTATAAATTCAAATTAATGAAATATGTAAATAATACCCTGACATTTTGGTTCATTTCAAAGTAAACTATATGAATTTTCTCATATCCTCTTCATTTACATGATATTAATTTTATCTGGGTTCTATAAACTTCTGTCACTCACATGCAGTGGTTAGGATTAGCTTCTTGCCCTTCAGCATCAGTGGTCTGTTGCCAGATTGCCCTTCCACAGTACAAAATATAGCAAATGGTCATATTTAATGAGTTAGTGAATCAGCAGCACTCTTGGGGAGAAGGCAATTATAGACATACATTGTCATCATTCATGAGATAATTAGATGCAAGTTGATTGTGGTCTCAGATATGAGTAACCAACGTGCTCATATCTGACCTCACACTTAGATAAACTCTTGTACCTTTGACTTTAGATTTGCATACCTTCCACAGAGCAACCAAGGCAAAGTATAAAAATAGATGTGGAAACACACAATCCCTTTGTGCCATATTAAATACATGAGCAGGATAGGCAGATTATAAACCTAAAACCAAATAATTGGAAGGAAACTAAGCAGTTGATGGAATATTACATGCAAAATTTTAGTTATCACTGTATAGTCTAATCCAACGCATCTGATTTTTTTTTTTGTTGTTAGCTTGATTTTCAAATTAGAATTCCTTTAACTGAAGGAAGAACAGGCAATTTTTAACAAATTACTGACTATGAATCAGCTGTATATAATCAGAAAAACATACAATGATGCAAAACTGGGAAGAGGTGCCAATCGATACATAAGGGATATGCTATGCTGTAGGATTGCTTGAGAAACCCAGATAATTAATATAAATACACAACAAACTGTCTTGTATTTTTCTTCACAAAGTAGATTAAGCAGATGTCTTAAGCAAAAAAGAGAACAGAGAGAGAAAGAAAGATTTGTAATTAGGGGCAGTTCTCCCAGGTTATGTAGAAAACATTGTCTAATTTAACATAGTATATAGTGGCTTCTCTCCAAATTTAGAATATACAGTGAGAGACTATTTTCATAAAATAAGAACGTGTAGCTATTACCTATTGTAAGGTAGCTGTATTATCCATTTGTGTTAAGACTTTTAAAGAACTCTAATATATTATATATATGTATATAATCTCAAGTAAATAAAAATATTTAAATTATTACACTATCCCTAGGAAATATTGTGCTATATAAATTGTAAAATATTTGTTTTAAGATGTAAGTATAACTTTATATGTCTTAGTTTAATACTGTACATAGAAAGTATTAATGCAGATATCTGTTGATAATAAAAACTAGCTTAATGAAGGACTAACCAGGTTGAAGAACTGAGTACATACGGCTTTGTAAGGGAAATCAAAACAGGATTTTAGTTCCGCAAACTGAGCTCAAATTCTACATTTTCGTACTATTGAACTAATGGAAATTTCACAAGCTATTTGTCTTCTCTAAACTAAAGGCATTTTAGTCATGTTAAGACAAACAATCTGAAACTTCCGTTTTGTACATCCAAATGATCAAGCACCAACAACATCATTCATTGAAAACTTTAGCTTTCTAGAGCATCAGTCGTGCTTTTGAAGGTTGATTTTATTCATTTCAGCATTATTATATTGGTGAAAAACTATCAATAACTCATATTCTATCAAAGGGAATTATTAAAATAAATTATGATATCAAAACTATGCCTCAAAATAATAATTTTAATGAATCTAAAAGTATTGTTTAATAAAATAGAAAATTAAGTGTGTTTTTTACTGCATAATGTTAGATTTTAATAATTTTGAAGCACTTGAATGCCTCCAGAAATTACAGATAAAAGCCATAGATGTTTCCTCTTTTTTCCCCATTATGATCTTTTTTTTTTTACTCAGTCTTTTACTTCTAATTTCATTAACAGTAATACCACTTTTCCTCATAAAACACTTTAGTACTTTATACTTTAATCTCAAAAGAGAAACATTATAAATTAACTCATTTTTTCTTTCACTTCCTGGTCTT
>NW_016107456.1:514109-540381 GCF_001604975.1 Cebus imitator
TCCTGCCTCAGCCTCCTGAGTAGCTGGGATTACAGGCACACGCCACCATGCCCATCTGAATTTTTGTATTTTTAGTAGAGACAGGGTTTCACCATGTTGACCAGGATGGTCTCGATTTCTTGACCTCGTGATCCACCCGCCTCGGCCTCCCAAAGTGCTGGGATTACAGGCTTGAGCCACCACGCCCATATCTTCTTTCATTTCCCATATTTGCAGCGTTTAATTTTTACACACTTTCACAACGTCAAGGTAACTATTGCAAAATGTTGGTGGACAAGGTTATATGCTATATGTGTGTATCATTTTCTGCAAATGAATATGGCTGTTTATGTTAGAGGAAGGTATAATTCCACTTAGGCAGTCACATTGGATTAATGGTTGGAAATCCAAGGTGCTAAAGACAGAATACATCTCATCTTTAGATCAGAATCTCCTGATTCTTCTACAAAAATCAATCAGCAGATAATTTAAACACTCTCATTTCAGTTTTTCAAAAAAATTATTATTCATTAATCATCATTGTTAAAGTGATAAAAATATATTTGACATTCAACATGCAATGTTTTGAGAAAATACAAAATACTATTAATGGATTTAAAGAATCATAAGAATAAGGCATTACCTTACAATTAGTGTTGTATGTTTATGTACTGACAATTGGAAATAAATATTAACACACTGTTTCTGTATTTTCTGCTGTTTTGTTACAAGGAAGGAAAATAAAGAAAAGTAATATAAATGCGGTATTATATGAATCTATGTGCTAGACCACTGAATTATGCCTTTTCATTTATTAGGATTTTTCCTGCCTTCTACAATTGAGTGTTCTCTTGTTAAAAATATCTAGCTTAATACTTGGTCATGGCATCAGTTAGTTTATAGTAATTGTGTCTCCAGAATTCACAGACATCCTTGCCCGATTCATACATCCCTGTTTTCTTACTGCTAACATAGATGTTTATTTTTCATATTTTTCTCTGATTATACTAGAAAATTTCCAGCTATTGTCAATGAAAGCTCATGGTTTGTTCCCTTCTATTTTCAACATAGCAATTTTTAATTATGAACGAACTAGGGGGTAAAAGATACATTTTATGTGTATATACAATGTTTTATTATTTGAATTACAATACAAGCATATGAAAGATTTACAAACAAATATTAAAACATTTTAAAGAATTTTTTGTTGTGTATGTTTTATGATAAAATAGTTTTTCACAGAGGAATTTGAGTTACAGAGTGCTAAAACGCTAAACCTGTATCATTTGCAAAATTAAACACACTTTTTAACTATTGATGTTAAACTAATTATTAATGCTTATAATTACTTGCTATTTTATATGAAGTATGTGGACACTTACTCTAGTTTACCTTTCTTTGTAATATTTTGATGAAAATATTTTCTAGATTTTTAGGTAGGGCAAAAAGTCTAAATAACCATTATTAATTTTATATTTAATTGACATATATATTTGCACATTAGCACATCAATGTATTGTTACTGCTTTTTTCTTTTAGAGTTCAAAAACTGAATTTTGTACCAGAATCCACCTAATTGTAAGTACAATCATTCAGTAATCAAAACCTTGCAATTTATAGTTACCAGGTAATTAAAGAATGATTATTCATTTCCAAATTTTGTTAAACCTGTTCATTTTGAAATGTTATAAACATATCATGATATCTGCTTATCTCAAAGACTTGTCTGAAGCCAGTGTTAGTTTTAAGTTAATGTGATATATTATTTACTAGCCTAAAATTTTTAAGTGTCATATTGGTTTCCTATCATAAACTGAAACAGGACTTACATTCTATTGGGTTAAGAAGCCTGATTTTAAATTCTGACTAAAAGGGGAATAAGTCTGAAAGCTAATAGAAAAATAATTAAATTATTAGACTATCAATTCTGTTTAATTGTATGTGATGAGAACATACTTTAAGTGCATATCAGACATGTAAGAAATTATAAACAAAAGCATTTCAATAAAAGATTCTTGTAAGATTCAGATTTCCAGAGCTGTAGTATACAGCAGAACTCATGGAGAACTCCATCAGTGCTTTCTCATATTCCAATACACAACAAAAGAAGTAGTTGCCCAGTTTATTTGTAAGGTTTTTATCCATTCAGATTCCTTTAAATTTCTGTGTTTTGGTATTCTCCTCCTTGTACATCAGTATCACACTTCGCAAAAGAGAAATATTAATTGGAAGTATCTTATCCATGTTTAATAAAGGGAGAAATAGCATTTGGAGTTTTGTGTTCACATGAGAGGCCTCAAACCACACCAATATGTGTGGGTCCTCATTAATACCCAGCCTACACATTCTTGCTTTTGGCTCAGCCATTGATCCATAGAACAATACATTGTGGTAATGATGGTAGAGCCATGTGGCATCAGACTTGGCCAACACACACAGAAAACTTTATCTGTATTTTGCCAGAGTGGTACCCTGAACATAGCAAAGCCTTAGAGTTTCTGTAAATGTTAATTATTTACGTAAACATCAAAGACCATGGTGAACTACTTTATTGATGAGGAGATATTAAAGCATTTGAAGATTATAATGACATAATATGATTTACATTTTTCAAGTTGACCTTGGGTGCTACTTGAAGACTATTATGGGGGAACAAGGGGGTGTGAAATTGAGAAGACCAGTGATCAAATGTTTCCCAAGACAGAAACAACAGGAGGACACTAGCCTACATCCCAGGTTGTTTGCTAGCTGACTAGGTTTTTATTTGTTTTTAAAATTGACATTTAGAACATAGAAGTAGGAATAATTTTGATAGAGTTACTGAGAGAAATTTTGATGTTTCTATTGTTTTTAACCCTAGGACATCCAAATCGTATAATAATAATAATAATTTAGGACACTAAAGAGAAGATTCAAATGAAGATATAAATTTAGATATTGCCATAAAGTTTATAAGTTCTCTTTTAAAAATATTCATTTAATTTAAAATGACTTAAAAACATTAATGTCTTTTATAATACCATTTTTTTTAAGATGGAGTCTCACTGCAGCTTCCGCCTATTGGGTTCAAGCAATTCTCCTGCCTCAGCCTCCTAAGTAACTGGGACTACAGGCGCCCACAAACAGGTCTGGCTAATTTCTGTATTTTTAGAGATTGAGTTTCACTATGTTGGCTAGACTGGTCTTGAACTCCTGACCTCAGGTGGTCTGCCTGCCTCTGCCTCCCTAAGTGCTGGGATTACAGGTGTGAGCCAGCATGCCCGGCCCATAATACTATTTTTAAAACAAACAAAAGACTTGTTTTCCTTCCATAATACTATTTTTAAAACAAACAAAAGACTTGTTTTCCTTTATTCCCCAATGTGAATCCAAATTCTGATCAGCTTGTGCTGTCACAATTGTGGGAGCATTCAAATGGCAGTATTGATGAATTGCTGGAAGTTGAGTCTGAGCTAGTATGAGTGATGAACTCTTGGAGAACCCATTCCTTAAAGAGGAACACCCATTTGTTATCTGCATTACCTCAAGTGGCCCTACCAGGTTTTCACAGTGAAGATTCAGGAAAGACCCCTTGTAGATTTTTCAAGAAAAAGGGAAAAACAATTATTGTGAAACACACCCAGAACTTTCTCCATAATAAGGGGGCTACTCTCCAGAGGAAAATTTTCCAAAGCCTTATTGGAGATAGAGGAAGGGGATTCTTATCACTCAATCTCTCTCTAGTCTTTTTGTCATGAAGTGCTATAAAACAATTGTCAATAGGGCTCAGAACTGCAAAGTTATAGGTTGGGAATGCTACAGCCAAAAAAGGCAGTAGTGGGCAAGAGTGATACCACTGAAGAAGCAGTTGTGACAAACAGAGCAAGAGACACAGCCTCATGAAAATACTGAGATTTAATCATAACACTATACAAGGTTCCCTTCCCAATGCACATTATTACCATCCCAGCAGGAATCCAGTACATTAAAAATAAAATATGTCTGAAGAGCTGTGTGATACAGCCTTTGTTTGAAGAAGTGACTTTAGGAAAGTTCAAAGACAACACAGAGGACCAAAATGAAGACACAGGAAGTAACTGAAGTGTCTGGCACCCAGCAAACATTAAACACAGTCCAACTGCTAGCCAGAGTAACATAAAATCTCACACTGAAGACCTACTTACTTTCGTTCATTTTATCTAATACGTATTGTATGGCTTCCAACAACAACAAAAGTACAAGCCATGCCAAGTGAAAAAAAAAATGTAGTCTGAAGAGAAAAAGTATGCATTAGAATCAGATTCAGATATGATGCAGACTTTGGAATTATCAGACAGGGATTTTAAATAACTATGATTAATATGTTAAGAAAACTAATGAAAAAAATTACATAACATGCAAGAACTTACTAGTACGGCAAGCAGAAAGATTGAAAGTAATAAAGAATCAATGGAATGCTAGAAATAAAAAATACTAACAAAAATGGAGAATGCCTATAATAATAACATCAGTAGACTGGACATAGCAGAGGAAAGAACTTGTTAAATAGAACCTAGGTCAATAGAAACATTCTAAATTGCAATTCAAAGGGAACAAAAGAAGTGGAAAAAACAAAAACAAAAACAAAAACAGCTAACTTAACATGAAAGAACTGTGGCCCAATTTGAAAATTAGTAACATATGTATAATTTATAGAAGAAGAAAAAGGGTACGGAACAGAAGAAATATGTGAAGCAATAATCGCCAGGTCATTTTAAAATTAATGAGAGACAGTAAATCACAAATCCAGAAAATTCAGAAAACATTAATTAGGATAAATACAAAAGAAAATAGAAAAAGAAATAAAAATGAATTAAATAAACAAACAAAAAAAACACACAAAGGCATATAATATTCAAAATTCAGAAAACCAAATACCAAGGAAAATTTTTTTAAAGAAGTCAGAGAAAACCTGTAGTGGAACAGAAATAAGAATTATGGACAACTCGTTAGAAACCATGCAAGCAAATGAATAGAGTGGAATGTTTAAAAGACTGATAAAAGAAAATAACCCAACCTAGAATCATGTATCTAGCAAAATTATCTACCAACAATGAAAGAGAAATAAAGCCTTTCTCTGTTAAACAAAAACTGAGAAACTTCATTGAAAGTAAATCTTTCCCGAAAAAAATGTTAAAAGTTATTCAGGTATAAGAAAAAATGATATATATATCTGAGACTTGTATCTATACAAAAAAGAGAGAAGTATCAGAAAAGAAAAAAAATGAAGGTAAAATGTAATCTTGTTTTATTCTTAACCATATTTATTCTAATAGAAAACTGTTTAAAATATTAACAACATGTGAGTAAATATAACTTGTAGATAAGTAAAATAATAACAGTAATTTCACAAAGAATGAAGAGAATTGAAAATACTCAGGTATGAAGTACCTATATATGAAATGTAATAATAGCATTTCAGTGTTGGCTTAGGTTAGTTAAAATTACATATGTAAACATTGCATCAATATTAGAGTAAAAGCAGTTGACAAGATCCTCAAAATACTGAGAAATTATAAATATAAGAAGCATTCTCAATAAAAGGCATCAACAAAAACACACAACAAACATTGTACTTAATGTTGAAAGATTGAATGCTTCCCCTGAGTTCAGGAACAAGACAAAGATATCTGTTTGCACTACTTTGATTTAATGTTGAACTAGAAATTCTAGCCAGTGCAATTAGATAAGAAAAAGTAATCAAAGGCAGAAATTGGAAATAAATTAAAAAAATATTTCCACTTATAAATGACATAATCTTTTATATAGAAAATCTTAAAGAATAATAAACAAATTCAGCAAATTAATGTGATATAAAATCAAGAAATAATATAGTATTTCTATACACTAGCTATAAACATTTCCAAATGAAATTAAGTAAATAATTCCATTTATAATACAATCAAAAAGAATACAATAGTACAAATTTAACAAAAGGAGTGACTTGTACACTAAAAGTACAATGTATTATTTAACATGGTTTTTAAATGTTTAAATAAATCCTATATTCATGAATAAGAAGATGATATAATTCAAGTAACAATGTTCTTAATTTGGTCTATAAGTTAAATACAATACTTTTCAAAATTTCAGCCGTATTTTATTACAGACATCACTTATATGAAGATTTAAGAAACAGTAAATAGCCAAAACAACTTTGAAAACAATGAACAATTCGCAGAGCTCACACCTTTTAAATACTACCAGATACAATACTCAAGACACAGTGGTACTGGCATAAGGATAGAACTACAGATCAATGAAATAATATTAATAATTTATGGTTCATCGATGTTCAAGAGTGAAAAGACAATTCAATAAAGTAAAAGATGTCTTTACAGTAAAATGTGCTGGGATAATAGGCTATCAACATGAAAAAAAGAATGAAGAAGTAAACTGACCTCTCATCACACTCAAAACTGACAAAATGGATCACAGACTCAATATGAGAGTTAAACCTACAAAACTTGTTGAAAAAAAATGAGGAAGTAAATCTTTATTAACTTGAGTTAGCTAATGTATTCTTGGATATAATATGAAAGCACAAACAAAAGAGAAAATCATAAACAAATTGGGCTACTGAATTAATTGTGGGTGGCAAACAATGTCATCAAAAAAAGGAAATGTTTTTCCAATGATTCAAAATCAGATTTAAGAATGCTTTATTATACAGGAAGGAAAATTTTTTAAGAATTTGTAACTTTATTATACGTAAAGAAAATTAACAAAACTTGGTAACTATTGAGCATACTGCTCATATCTTGAGATAATATTTTATTAGAAGTAATATTTTAAAATTAAAATAAATGTAAACATGAATAACAGTATGTCTCTGTTTTCTTCCAATTAATTTTAAAAATCCAATTATTGAAATACTGTCTTTATAATGGTTATTAATAAAATAATTGGTATCTTTGGGAACATCCAAATAATTTTGATATTGTTAAGCAGGTCAAAAATCAGTAAAGTTGGATAAAGTTACAGATTATGAAAAAAATAGTTTAATAAAATTCACTTGGTAAAATAGTGAACACTAATATACTAAGTTCTATCTTATTAGATATATGCATATTTAGTAATATCTGTTTGTGCATATAAAGATTATTTTATTGACAAAAGACAGATGCCAAAGTCAAATAATTAGCAAAAAAAGTTTTTTGTTATGGTTCACAAGATCAAAGAAATAGCTCAGATTTGAACTAGTGCTTTTATTTCTATTTTTAATTTGTTTTTGTTTTGCGTATCTCATTTTTGCTTGTCCCTGCTTGACTTCATTCTGCCAAGTTCCCTCCCTATATGATTCAAGGTAGAGTTTTCCATCAATGGGAAAAAAAATAATTCTGTCTCCCAATGCTTACATAGTAGTTATTAAAAAACAAAAACAAAAAACTGTGAATACTTTGTCATTTGTTTATCCCTTAGATCAGTTAATATTGCCAAGAAAATATGTATGGGACATAGATAGACCTGGGACACATCTATCTCAGTTTGCTGTATCAGTTTTCTTTAACTAAAATAAAGAAGATGGGAAAATGTATGTGCAGAGCTAAAAATAAGCTACCATAGTTAACTCAACTACAACTGAGAAAATAATACACATATCAAGAGAACCATCTCTCAACTTTATCAAGAACTTATCTTGAAAATACAATGTCTATTTCTTCCTTTTCAAATTACTGTTTCAGTTACTGATATGGTTTGCCTGGCGTCCCCACCCAAATCTTATGTTGAATTTTAGCTCCCCAAATTCCTACATATAACATATCATGGGAGGAACCTGGTGGGAGGTAATTGAATCATGGGGTGGGCCTTTCTTGTGCTGTTCTCATGATAGTGAATAAGTCTCATGAGATCTGATTGTTTTATAAAGGAGAGCTTCCCTACACAAGTTCTCTTCTCTTGTCTGCCCCCATGTTAGATGTGCCTTTCACCTTCTGCCATGATTATGAGACCTCCCCAGCCATGTGGAATTGTGAGTTCATTAAGCCTCTTTCTTTTTTAAATTGCCTAGTCTCAGGTATGCCTTTATCAGCAGTATAAAAATGTACTAATATAGTAAGTTGTTACCAGTAGAGTGGGGCACTGCTGAAAATACCAAAAACACATAGAAGTGACTTTGCAACTGGGTAGCAGGCAGAGGTTGAAACAGTTTGGAGAGCTCAGAAGAAGACAGGAAAATGTGGGAAAGTTTGGAACTCCCTAGAGATTTGTTAAATGGCTTGGACCAAAATGTTGATAATGATATGTACAATGAAATCCAGCCTGAGATGGTCTCAGATGGAAATGAGAAACTTGTTGGAAACTGGAGTAAAGGGAATTCTTGTTATGTTTTAGCAAAGAGACTGGCAGCACTTTGCTTCTGCCCTGGATATTTGTGAAACTTTGAACTTGAGAGGGGTGATTTAGTGTATCTGGCAGAAGAAATATCTAAGCAGCAAAGCATTCAAGACATGACTTGGGTGCTGTTAAGGGCATTCAGTTTTGAAAGGAAAGCCGCATAAAAGTTCAAAAATTTTGCAACCTGACAATGTGATATTAAAAAAAAAAAAAAGTCATTTTCTGAGTAGAAATTCAAGCCAGCTGCAGAAACTTGCAGAAGTACAGAGGAGACAAATGTTAATCACCAAGACAATGGGGAGAATGTCTCCAGTGCATGTTAGAGAACTTTGTAGCAGCCCCTCCCATCACAGGTACAGAGGCCTAAGAGGCAAAAATGGTTTCATGGTCTGGGCTCTAGGATTCCTCTGCTGTGTGCAGTCTAGGAACTTGGTGCCCTGCATCCCAGCTGCTTCAGCCATGACTAAAAGGGACTAAGGCACAGCTCTGGCCATTGCTTCAGAGGTTGTAAGCCCCAAGCCTTGACAGTTTCCACAGGGTGTTGAGCTTGTGGGGGCTCAGAAGAATTGAGGTTTAGGAACCTCCCCCTAGATTTCAGAGGATGTAGGTAAACACCTAGATGTCCAGGCAGAAGAAACTTGTTGGGAACTGGAATAAAGGTGATTCTTGCTATGTTGCCAGTTCCCAACAAGTTTGCTGCAGGGGCAGGGCACTCAGAGAGAACTGGGAAGGCAGTATAGAAGGAAAACATGGGGTTGGCACCCTCACACAGAGTCCCCACTGGAGTACTGTCTAGTGGAACTGTGAGAAGAGGGCCACCATCCTCCAGACTCTAGAATGGTAGATACATCAACAGCTTTCACCCTGAGCCTGGAAAAGTGGTGGACACTCAACGACAGCCTGTGAAAGCAGCCAGGAGGGATGCTCTACCCTGCAAAGCCACAGGAACAAAGCTGTTCAAAACTATGAGAAAGCACCTTTGCATGAGCTTTCCTCCTGCAAACTTGAGAGTCAGGACAAGATAAGTAATATCAAACCCAATTCAAACTAGCCTTCACAAAAACTGGTTTTATTAATTTGGATAGTGAAAAGACCAAGGATAATTCTGGATTCAGTCAAGACTCAATCGAATGAATCTAATCATGTCATCAAGATCATAGCCTTTCTTGTTTTACAATTTTGCTCTGCAGACACTATCCTTGGGTTATGATAAGTGCCTTTCCCATCTGCTCCAATAGTGATACCTGCTGTATTCCTGAAGCGGTCCAAGAGAGCTGTGGAAGCCACAGTCCTTCCTTCTTACACTATAGCATAAAAGAATACAGAACAGTTAATTTCTTTTTATACTGGCTATAACAATATCTGCTTATGCCTCATTGGCTCTGCTTGAGCAACATGCCCAAGTTTATTACATTAACATGTCCAGTTTCTGAAAGAAGCATGACGAGTGTAACTAAAGATTAAAGAGAAAAGATGTCTATGATGCTATTAGTAGTTAACCAACATCAGATATATAATCTTTATGATTAGATTTATGTAATCCTCTACATGAATGAATATATTCTAACATTGTTATACATGAAGAGAAAGAAAAACTATTTATGTTGGTAATTTCAATCTGCAAGTAGATTTTATTTTAATTGGTTATCATTAGATGGTGATTCTCAAATTTTAGTGAGTTTCATAAATTATGGAATTTTATAAAAACACAGATTTTTAATTTCTACACCCAAAGATTCTTCTTCATCCAGTATAGAGTGCTGTTCATTTATTCATTTTTAATAAGCACCACAGGTCAGTCTTCCACTCAGTGAATCCATTTAACATACCATGTTAGAGTGGTTTTTTGTTTGTTTGTTTTTGCTTAACTTTCATCTTCAAATTTAGAATTTCAAATGAAAAATTCAGGTAGGGTAACATATGGTATACACATTAGATTATTTTCACTGCAAGAGAATGAAAAGAAATTCAAATTCATATAGACAACAACAAAAATAATGTGTAGGCTTGAGGGAAGAAGATGAAATAACCTCAGAAGGATCCTCAGAAGGATCTACATCTTCTCGGGGTGTTTGTGATTTCCACTGCTTCAGACTCTTCATTCATGGATACCAGATAACCACAGTCTCAGAATTTATAATACTACCCTACCGACATCTGTGAAAGGGCAAAACATGTAACATAGAAGTAACTTCAACAAAAGTGTTTGGACACTTGGATGTTTCCTTGGTCCACATGAAGGAAAGTGCTTTTCCCTGAACTAAAAGCATTTTCTAGAAGAAAAATATATACCTTGATTTGTTAATCAGAGCTAAAAATGTTGTCAGTCTTCCCAAACCACACAGATGGAATGAGGGAGATGTGATTTCACAAATGAAATGAGAAGGCTGTCCTTGGAAAAACAGGGAGATGGATGTTGTGAACAAACTCAACTTGCTGGGGTGTCAAAAATAAACTTCGTGTACTTATTTTTGATTGATGCCATTAACAATGACCATGGCTTGGTGTGGTGGTTCATGCCTGTAATCCCAGCACTTTGGGAGGCTGAGATGGGTGGATCAAGAGGTCAGGAGATCGAGACCATGCTAGCCAATATGATGAAGCCCCGTCTGTACTAAAAATACAAAAATTAGCTGGGCATGGTGGCATGTGCCTGTAACCCCATCTACTTGGAAAGCTGAGGCAGGAGAATCTCTTGAACCAGGGAGTCGGAGGTTGCAGTGAGCCCAAATCCTGCCACTGCACTCCAGCCTGGCCACAGAGCAAGACTCCATCTCAAAGAAAAAAAAAATGACCCCAACTTTATGACTTAAGATAATTCAGTTCATTATCTCACAGTTGTATCTGTCAGAAGTCTGGCATGGCTCTCACCGATCTAAAATCAAGGAGTTGATAGAGCTGCATTCCTTTTTGAAGGCCTTAGAAACATGGGACTCTGTTTCCTTGTTCATTCAGTTTTGGGCAGAATTAATTTCCTTGCTGCTGTAGGACAGAGGTCCCCATTTCCTAGCTGGCTCTCAGCTATGGGCAGTTCCCAGCTTTCAGAGGCTTCCTTCAATCTCGACTCATGTACTCTTTTCTCCGTCTTCAAAGCCAGCAACAGAGAGTGAAGTCTGTCTCATAGTTTCGGTTTCTCCTGCGTTTTCTTCTCTTTTCTGTCTCTCTACCTTTAGCCAGGAAAGATACTCCGCTTTTCAGAGCTCATGTGATAAACTAGGAAAATATCCCCATCTCATAACATCCACTTTACATATTACAATCCCTTTTGCTATGCAATGTAATGTATTGACAAGTTTTTGAAATCAGAGTGCAGACATTTGGAAAAGAGGTCAACATGCAATGTACCATGCATTAAATGTTGTTATAAACTGAAAAATCTATGCTTCTTTTATCAATATTGTTTTTGTTAGCTTTATAAATGTAAATGTAAGGCTTGCTGTTAAGTCAGAAAATGTGAAGATCTTATTCTACTTGCAAGCTAAAACAGGTCCTCCAACATTACTTCGTGTGTGTGTATGTATGATACATGTGTGTGTACATATGTACACACACATATATTCACCTATATATACATATACACACATATATATTCCATAAAGAAACACATATAAATGATATACATACAAATATAGTATATGTATGTAATTACAGAAGGTCAAAAAGTTGTTAGGACAATGAAATAGACCTTTTGTTCCTTACAGCACAAACTGCACCCTAAGCAGCACCTTGCTGTGATGATGGTTGGATGTCACCTGTACCTGCATTGGAGCATATCACAGGAGCAGACCTCAAAATTAGGGGGTCTAATCTGAACCCCTCCTAGGAGAGCCTGGGCTTCATGGGGCTGCTGGCATATCTTTTCACCTATCCCTTCAGAGAGGCTGACTCAATATAGGCAAATGTCCTCTGAGGTAGAAGATGTTGGTGTCCTGGGTTTATTACCACGCTGTGAAGGCAGGTGTCTCGGGAGAGTGGAAAGATAGGGCTCTATCCTAAGCACCACGACACCTCTGGGAAGTCAATTTCTAAATTTCTCCAAAAGGATACACCAGTTTTAGTTTCAAGCATATCTTATGTTTAATCATGCTCTTTGCTCAGAAGGCTCAGATCCTACAAGAACACCAGAACACTGTGGAGGATTTGGCTCCCAACATTGATGTGCTCATTTTAGTAATTGTCCATGTGAGTCAAAGTCAAATTATTAAGTTCTTCAAATATAAGCAAAACATTAAGTGGAGAAAGTGCTTTATCTCTAATGAATGTATATGTTTAAAGATAAACAGCTGTCTCTTCTTTGATCATCATAATTATTAATTGAATATGTATGTTAAGCAGTATATATCAGATTTTTTCTAGCTACATTCTGTGTAACAAAATTAAGAACGAATCACATATTGCTATTTTCACTATGTGGCAGTGAAAAGAAAGAAGAGTGATGTAAGTTAATAATGACTTCAATTAAAACTCAGAATATTTGAATTTTCTAGGAACTTTTTTTAGCTGGATAATTATTAAATTTTCTAATCTTTAATTCTTCTGGAAAATTACTTAATAATATATAAGGGGACTTCCATTTTGGTGATTCAGTTATGAAGCATCAAGTAGAAAATATTTACTTAAAAAAGAGTATTTTCAAATATATGTATGCCACAAATTATTTTTAAAATTCTTAAAAATATCCATGCCTGGCCAGGTGTGGTGGCTCAAGGCTGTAATCCCAGCACTTTGGGAGGCCGAGGTGGGCGGATCATGAGGTCAAGAGATCAAGACCATCCTAGCCAACATGGTGAACCCCGTCTCTACTAAAAATACAAAAATTAACTGGGCGTGGTGGTGTGCACCTGTAGTTTCAGCTACTCGGGAGGCTGAGGCAGGAGAATTGCTTGAACTCGAGAGGCGGAGGTTACAGTGAGCCGAGATTGTGCAACTGCACTCCAGCCCGGTGCCTGGCGACAGAGTAAGACTCTGTCTCAAAAAGAAAAAAAAAAAAAAAATCCATTCCTATTTTTAGATTGTGCCTCATCTCTCTTAAGATGTGAAATCAAAAATCAGTAATTTCTAATAGTTGCAACCCAGACTGAAAATCTTTTGAATCCATTGTAAAGTGGTGTCTTATGTCTACTTTTATATTGTCAAAACTGAAGTATAAATATTGTCATGTTGGATTTACTCTCAATAATATCTCAGTTATCTTGTCTCTATGATAACTAAGGTGTTACTTTGTCTCAGAATTTTATCATTCCCTACAAAAGAGTTCCTATGTTTTTGTGAAGCCAGGAAATATTTTTTCTTTCATTTTAATTTAGCAGATTCAAATTATTATTATTTTAGATGCATGTTTTGTATTCCCTTTAAAAACCAGATATAGTGGTTGCCACTGCAAAATTTTGACTAAATGAACAAAAGCACCAGTAAAGTAACAGAAGAATCCAGTGACTTTTCACATTTAAATATACTCTTTATTCCGCACATTGAAATGGCATCTCATTTTTCAGCGAGTCCCAGAAGAAGCATATGCAACTCCATTAAAGCACATGAATCAATAGACTAAACAAGTTACACTGTAGCAGTTTATACATCAAAAGCACTTGTCTATTTCTGTGAGCAATATCATCAAAATCAATATATCCCCCAATCAGCAGCTATTCCCCAAACTACTCTTTCATATTACATATTCAAACAGCTGTAAACAAATTAATAAATTGCTCTGGACGTTTGTTTTCTCTCCTCCTGAATTTTAATTGATTCGTATCACTGGAAAATGTATGCAGGCTTGTTATCTTGTTTTTTTTTTTTTCCTTTTCTTGGCATGAAGACGGATACAGTGAATAAAAGCTTCAACCTCACACTGCACTAACCACTTGTAGTTTTGATTTTGAACTCAAAGACAGTTCTGTTCAACATTTAGTATGTAATTTTCTTCTATCACTGAAACACAAAATGAAAGAGTTTTCATATCCAGACCATAGTGATGAGTCTTATACCACCAGTGAAGCACAAAATGTACAGATGCCCTAAGAGACATCTAATCTATGCAAGCTAATAAAGTAGTGATTCTATAACTTACATCTGTGTGAGCTAGAATCTACAAGAACAGTTAATTACTAAATCACTTACTTGCATGCAATATTCGGAAAATTACCCTATTGAATTATTTCTTCTTTGGCATTTTACAAATTTTTGGTGATATTTTGTGTTCTTAAATTGAAATGACATTATTTAAGTTTGCAATATTACACCTAGACAATAAACTTCAACCAATCCAACAGTTTAACTCTTAATCTCTTATTGTTGTTAAAAATAATTAACAACAGAATGAGGCTTGCATTTGGAGCAATCCTAGATATGAGATTATAGATATTGTGTGATGGCATACAAAAGAACATGAAGAAAGGAAGCTTTGCCAGCTAGACACAACAGAGATATTAACCTGGGCATGCTATGTGACTGATCCCAGCCACAGGTAATTGAATTGTTAAGTGTTGATAATGATACACACCTCTTATGGTTATTTTCAAGGTTAAAGATGAAACATTTTAAAGTATTTAGCACAGTATTCAATAAAGTACTTTTCTATATACCTTCAGTCCACACATTCATTTGCTCTTGTAACTGAAGGAATTGTAGCTCTTTTGTGATAACTATAGAGTGCACAGTAATCCCAGGAAATTTTTCAGACAAGGTCACACAATGTCCTACCAAAACAATATTAGTAATATCTCTATTATTAGATAGGTCAGAAATATAATACAGATACTATGTCTCACGAAAAGAGTGCAAATGAAAATACTGGTTCGCTTATGACTTCAATAATTCTCTCTTTTGGTTTTAAGTTTGGAAGGGAATTTGAGGATCATAAACAGGTGACCTAGATACCCAAAGAAAATATAAATAATTACACTTCCATTGTTTAAACCACTAATATGATTTAAAGGCACTTCCCACAGGCTAAGAGCATTCAGTCTCATGCATTCCATTAGCTCCAGTCTTTGCCTGTGGGCTTGAAACCAAGAAGGCAATAGTGGTGTGTGAAGTTTCTCTCAAGACCGGAGTTTCTGTGACTTCTGCTTCAGGTCTCTTCTGTCTTCTATCTCCTCCAGCTGGAGAAAGTTTGTGTTTTTAAGGGCTCAAGAGAGTACATTGGATTTACCCACTTAAACTAGGAAAAGCTCCTCATTTTAAGGTTGGTTTTCCTAATCACATCTTCAATGTCCCTTTTGCTGTATAACATATTCACAGGTTCTGGAGATCAGGATGTGAATGTCTGTGTCTTTGTTGGATTTATTCAGCCTATCACAGTAACTATGTTTCAGAGAGGCAGGCTTTAAATCCTCCACAGTATCAGAACAATACAACTTTTCTCTTATATCAATCTATAAGGCATGGCTCAACTCTAACCTTGCCATTTGTCAGCTGGGTAAATAAGGAGGCATCAGCTTGTCTCTGAAACTCGAATGCAACATTCTGATATAACAAGCAACTGGCCAGCATAGCCTGGACTTTATTCTCATCTCTCCAGAAACAGGATGTCCTACCAGTGGCTTGTGTCTCTCCAGAGCATAAAACTCAGGAAGGACTGTTTTTTGAGGTCCCTCACTGCAGTGCAAGTGGGTGGTGCAGTGCAAGACTGCAGGTACCCTGGGCAGCTTTCCTGAGCCATGGGGGACTGGCTTGCCCATGAACCCAAGTCTTCTATTGTCCCTTGTTACTCTCTGTAAGTAATAAACCTGCTTCATGGAAGCAGTGTTGTGTGTTGTGTGTCAGTGTTCTGCCCCACCCGACTCCTGCAAGTGACAGAAATTGGCACAGCTCAAGATGCAGAAGGTAAAAGTGTCCAGAGATCTTTCCTGGGACTGGTAACTGGTGCAGTGAACCCACTTTGCACAATCTCTCCACCTTTTTCGTTTAGAAGTGATATTTAATTCACAAATTTGCAAAGTAAATAGTACTTCTGCTCTGCCCATTTTTGAGGGTCATCCTACTAATGAAGGGTAGAGCAAAGGTTACTGACTATAAAATCTGTGCTACTAAATCTTGAAATATTTCACTGCCTTGAATGGAGAGCAGCTAAGTGATTTGAGTGATAATACTTTTCTGATTTTTTCAAAAGGATCTCACATGATTCTCAAATGTAGGGAAAATTGTAATATTTCTCAACCTCACACTGTCTCGAAATTGACCAATAACTTTGTCTGTGACCATTGTCTTCCCCTGTCTTCTGGGGTACCACACATTCATATACATCAATGATTCTATAATAAGTACCTCATTCCTCTTCCTTGCTCCTGAGTTTTAAACCACATGGCTAATTTTATATTATATATTGGTCCATTTATTTATTCATGCAACACATGTTCTTCAGTGTCTGCTGTGTGCCATAGCATGTCTAAATACTGGTGCCCTCTTCATTCATTCTGTGCACCCATCTGACCTTTTTTGTGCTGAAGTGGCTGCCCAAAGTGCACTAAATCCCCCACATCCCCATTCACTGACTTTCTACTGGGATTTAGTGAAGGGCAGTCAACTTGAAGACACTGGAGGATGTGGAAAGTGAACTTACGGTATTTCTTTCCTGCATCTTCCCAGTTTGCTACCATTTTTAGCCCCACTGGTCAATACCTACAGCTCCAATGAACAGCCCTGTTGCCTTCTTTCAGCTCTCATGAGACTATGGCTATTAATCAGGAAGTATGCCTGCTTCTTGTCATGGGAGGAGACCATGTTCTCATTCCCTAGCACTGCTCACTTTAAACACGAGTCTGAAGAATGGACCTTGTGAAAAGTAGTCGGGCCTTGAGTGCCTGCCATATCCACCAAGACATGAAGGAGCATGAAAGACCGGATGGAGGGATGAATGAGGCTCACAACGGTGATCCTAGGACATTCCTCTCCATTCTCTATTTTTCTTCCCATTGTATGATAACATTGGTGCAGGCTAACAAACCCTCACTTTGATTCAGTGGCATTCCAGTTAAAAAAGGAGTTGTCAATTTCCCCCTATAAAAGATAACACAGACTTATAAGCAGTTTTTTCTTATGGGCAGAAGAACTAATTGAAATTTCCTCTCTATCCTTTCCTATGAGGGGCTAAAGTGGAAGGATGGTCTCTCTTCAAATTTCACTCTCTATAGGGCAACCCCTCAATCCTTGTCTTATAGTTTCCTCTGTAGTGTAAGAGAGTGTATTAGTCCTTTTTCACACTGCTAGAGAGTGATATCTGAAACTGGGTAACTTACAAAGAAAAGAGGTTTGATTGGCTCACAGTTCCACAGGCTATACAGAAAGCATAACAGGGAGGCCTCAGGAAACTTTGAATCGTGGCGGAAAGTGAAGGGGAAGCAAGCATGTTTTATGTGGTTGCAGCAGGAGGCAGAGAGAGGACGGGGAGGTACTGGGTACTACACACTTTCAAATAACCAAATCTTGGGAGAACTCACTTGGTATCAGGAGAACAGCAAGGGGGAAATCTGTATCCATGATCCAGTCACTTCCCACCAGGTCCCTCCTTCAATCCTGGGGATTATAATTTGATATAAGATTTGAATGTGGACACGGATCTAAATCATATCAGAGGGGGAAAATGTGTAAGACCTGTTTGTTAATGCTAAGAGTCTTCCTCTCAACATGTTCTGCATTTAGTAGTTTGGTGATTTAGTTAATTCAGTGTATGAGCTATTTAATTACAGACATATGCCTCATAATGATATTTCGTTGGATGACGAGCCACACGTATGATGGTGGTTTCAAAAGATTATAACACTATATTTTTACTGTACCTTTTCTACGTGTGGATACATACATACTTATTATTGCATTCCAATTGCCTACAATATTCAATACAGTAACCTTCCATACAGGTCTGTAGCCTAGAAGCAGTAGGTTATGCCACATAACCTAGCTGTATAGTAGTAATCTGTACCATCTATGTTACTGATTTTCACACACTGAGAAATTGACCTAAATTTGCATGTCTCGGAATCTGTCTTCAGCCTTAAACAATGTGTGACTATGTGTTGCTCTTTCCTCAAGATATATTTATCAATTTGGAAAAATAGTGGACGTAACACTGAAAAACTTACGCAAAATTTTCACAAGCTGTTGTTCATGGACGTCCCATAACAGCTTAGGGTACCTATTCTGGTACCTTATCGTTTGGTAAATTCCTGTAGCATTAAGTTCTTCTACATTATTTCCAAAATCCATGTGGACCAGAACCGTGATTTGACTTTTTTGTTACTGTACCTTGAGCATCTAGCATACTAGTTGCCACATAGTAAATACTCATATCTATTGTCTCTCATATGTTTGTTAAATATTAAAGACATTGTATTAGTCCATTCTCATGCTGCTAATACAGATGTATTACCCTGAAACTGGGTAATTTATAAAAGAAAGACGTTTAATGGACTCAGTTCAGCAGAGGTGGCAGGCCTTAGGAAACTTACTGTCATGGCAGAAGGGAAAGCAAATACATTCTTTTTCACATGGAATCAGCAAGGAGAAGTGTGGAGCAAAAATGGAAAAGCCCTTATGAAGCCATCAGATCTCATGAGAGCTCACTTGCTGTCACAAGAACAGCATAAGGATAACAGCCACCATGATTCAATTAGCTTCCACTGGTTCCCTTCTATGACGTGTGGGGATTATGGGGACTACAATTGAAGATGACATTTGGGCAGGGACATAGCCAAACAATATCAAATATAAATTAGGTTATTTTATTTGAAAAATGTCTCTCCCAACACCATTTATTAAATCATGTTGGGAAAACTGGCTAGCCATGTGCAGAAAGCAGGAATTGGACCCCTTCCTGACACCTTACACTAAAATTAACTCCAGATGCATTAAAGATCTAAACATAAGACCTAACACCATAAAATCCCTAGAAGAAAACCTAGGAAAAACCATTCAGGACATAGGCATAGGCAAGGACTTCATGACTAAACCACCAAAAGCATTGGCAACAAAAGCCGAAATAGACAAATGGGATCTAATTAAACTCGAAAGCTTCTGCACAGCAAAAGAAACAATCATTAGAGTGAACTTGCAACCAACAGAATGGGAAAGAATTTTTGCAATATACCCATCTGACAAAGCACTTATATCCAAAATCTACAAAGAACTAAAACAGGTTTATAAGAAAAAAACAAACAAACCCATTCAAAAGTGGGCAAAGGATATGAACAGACATTTTTCAAAAGAAGACATATATGAAGCCAATAAACATATGAAAAAATGCTCATCACCACTGGTCATTAGGGAAATGCAAATCAAAACTACACTAAGATACCATCTCACGTCAGTTAGAATGGCGATCATTAAAAAATCTGGAGGCAACAGATGCTGGAGAGGATGTGGAGAAATAGGAACACTTTTACACTGTTGGTGGGAGTGTATATTAGTTTAACCATTGTGGAAGACAGTGTGGCGATTCCTCAAGGACCTAGAAATAGAAATTCCATTTGACCCAGCAATCCCATTACTGGGTATATATCCAAAGGATTATAAATCTTTCTATTATAAGGACACATGCACACATATGTTCATTGCAGCACTGTTTACAATAGCAAAGACTTGGAACCAACCCAAATGCCCATCAATGATAGACTGGACAGGGAAAATGTGGCACATATATAGTATTCCACAACATGAAATACTATGCAGCCATAAAAAACAATAAGTTCATGTCCTTTGTAGGGACATGGATGAACCTGAAAACCATCATTTTCAGCAAACTGACACAAGAACAGGAAATCAAACACTGTATGTTCTCACCCGTAGGCGGGTGTTGAACAATGAGAACACATGGACACAAGGAGGGGAGCATCACACACTGAGGTCTGGGTTGGGGACTAGGGGAGGGACAGTGGGGGAGGGAGTTGGGAGGGATAACATGGGGAGAAATGTCAGATATAGGTAATGGGGATGTAGACAGCAAACCACATTGCTGTGTATGTACCTATGCAACGATCCTGCATGTTCTTCACATGTACACCAGAACCTAAAATGCAATAAAATATATATATATATGTATATATATTTTTTTTTTTTTTTGAGACGGAGTTTCACTCTTGTTACCCAGGCTGGAGTGCAATGGCGCGATCTCAGCTCACCACAACCTCCGCCTCCTGGGTTCAGGCAATTCTCCTGCCTCAGACGCCTGAGTAGCTGGGATTACAGGCACGCGCCACCATGCCCAGCTAATTTTTTGTACTTTTAGTAGAGACGGGGTTTCACCATGTTGACCAGGATGGTCTCGATCTCTTGACCTCGTGATCCACCCGCCTCGGCCTCCCAAAGTGCTGGGATTACAGGCTTGAGCCACCGCGCCCGGCCCTTATATATGTATATTTTAAAAAACTATCCCAAAAAAGAAAAATGTCTCTCCCAGACAATCCCTGCAGACTATCTTATATCATATAAAAATATTCTCAGTCCAATAAGATGTATCATTTAAGTCTTCGTGGCAGATATTTAAACACAGAAGTGGAATTTCATTTATTTTAAGCTGATCAGATAAGCCAATGGCATTAATGATCTGTACCTATTTCACCTTCACTCATTATTTTATAAAAATATATTTTACAGACTAGCCATCTATCCTTTCCTTTAAGATGGATTTGACTTCTGTGGATGCTATAATAATTATGCATTATTGTATCATAGACATAAATTTGTATTTATTTTTCCCCCCAAGAAGATCCAAAGTAATAGGGGGTGATCTCTATTTAAATATACAGATTTGTTGTTCAATATAGTCTTTTGCAAGAGTTAAGACCTTTTACAGAACTTGTCCTTGCCCCACTTCTGTAATTTCACCAGACTCCTCCAGCAGAATATGAAGAGTTCTGTTAAAAGATCCTTTTCCCCACAGCTCTTTGCATCACAAGAGGCTTATCTCTAACTGGCTGTTTCCCCTAAACCCGGTTCTAGGGTTGAAGATGAAAATTGCTTTTTGTTCGAACATTTTATCTTACTTAGGGAGACAGGTATAATAAATCAAACGTTCTTCTCACTAAGTTATGATAATCAGTGTAAAATTACCTAGGCTACATAAAGTGCTTTATGCTCAAACTCGTTCCCTATCTAAACTGGAAATGTGACAAATATTTTCTGTTTTGTTTTTATGTGAAATAACTTAAAATATTATATGTATAGCATTTTTTCATAGGAGACTGACATTTTCTTTAATTATTCCAGATTGCCTGTTGAATTCATCACAACAAAAACCTCTTCAAAATATCAAAACAAATTAGAATTGAGAAATTCAATCTGGACACCAGATAAAGGTAAAAGAATATTTATTTAATCAGTACTTTATTTGATCATATACTTTCTCATATAAATCTTAAAAAATATTCATGAGGAAGGTGCAATTATTGTTATTATTATCAGTAGTAGTATTAACAATAAATGAAATAGTAAAATTGAATAACAGAATGATTAAGTCACTCATTTCAGATTCTACATCTGTTGAGTAATGGGACCAAAATTCCATAATTCTGTTACACTCCAAAGCCCATGCTTTTTACTTACAAAAACCTGAGGTCTTAGAATGACATTTGCTACCGCTTTTTATAACCTTTAAATTCACCTATAATTACTTAATTAATTTTTATCATTTTTATCTTGATTATGCTGGAAAAACTCCCATTTCATTTTATTAGTTTGTTTCTTTTTAATAAGCTCATTCTTAATTGATCATGGTGTGCTTATTTAAAGGAAGAAAATGGGCTTCCTCACAGGTGGATGCTTTAAAATGAATATAATAAAGGTATCTGAGAATTTTGACAACCTTTGATTGAAACTGGCAATTTATATTACGTATCACCTTTTTAAAAATATTAAAGACAGTATATTTAGAAGTCAAAGTTAAATATAAATAGATAGTAGCCCTCTTCTCAATCAGAATCCTACATATTTTAAACAATTGAAGACATTTAATTCTCACTAATTATGCTACAGTCCATGTTCCACAATATTAGTATTTTGAATACAAGAAAACATTTCAGAAGAGTCTCCTAAAATATTTTGCCTATCTTTCTAAAATTGTGTAAGTTCTTTTTTTTTTTTTTTTTTTTTTTTTTTTTTTTTTTTTTTTTTTGTGACTCCAGAGACTTTTAAAAATAAATTCATCAACTTTCAGGTACGCTTTCATGCCTGTAGTATCTTTCACTTTATGCTACATTACCACCTAATCTGACCACCATTCAGTTTTCACTTAAACACTTTGTTCCTGCCTTCAAACTCAATTCCATGTACCCTGCAAATGCTTAGTCTGAGAGTACTTTCATTGACATGTTTTCCCTCATAGTATTTTTTTCTCAGGAATTCTTTTTGTTAAAGTCTCAATATTACATATTAACCTTCTGCTTCGTCAGCCTATTTCTGCAACTGGCTTATTCATTACTGAGCCCTTTATCTTCACACAGTTGTGCTCCTTTCCACAAATTATTGCATTAATGAGAAGCTCTATACCACAGTCAAGATGAGTTAGACCTAGAGCAACTGGACAGTATACATAGAACAATGTTGTAGCCAGAACTATGAAACGACACACGAGACAAGACAATACAGTAAGAAAAAAAATTTAATTCTGGGCTCAGACTACTTGAATTTATTCTCTGGCACCACTACATAATTAAAACTCTCTTGGGAAAGTTACTTAATGTTCTTGTGAGTCAGTTCCTAGAAAATATGAATAATAACGATGCACGTCTCAAACGTTGTGAAGATTAAATAAGATAATATATGTAGAGTGCTTAGCTCATGGCCAGCTATCATTTTTTGTTCCATACATGTTAAAATTTTAAATCTGATTCATTGAAACCATGCAGATTCAATATGTGTTACTTTCAACAACTAAAATTCCTTTTCTAGAGAAAGGCATGTAGAAGGGAAAAAAAGTCATTGTGTTCATAGTCAACTTTTTAAGAAGGTTGACAATATACCTTCATGTTAGAAATCAGATTTGAGATTTCAGGCCATTTCAAGTCAATCATATTTTATGGAAAAAATAAGAAAAAAGTAAATTTGGGAAAGTTATACTAAGAATCTCTATGCAAATCCCACTCCCAAATCTTTCCTTTTCTAGATTAGGCTTCACATCATCAAGATTACCTATTTTCATGCCAGAAACCTGAGAACCCATATTGATTTTTCTTCATCTTGCATTTTTTCCACATTCAATCCATCAGTGTATATCACTAATTCAACCTTTAAAGTGCCTCTTAGAACTATCCACTTTTTCTGACCTCCGCTGCCAATGGATGACTCTCAGCTATTATAAGTGTTCAATTTGACACTTTTAAAGCTTTTAACCATTCTTCCTACTAGATGCTTCTCTGCTTCTCTGCATTCCCCCACAGTATCTAGAGTATCATTCAGAAATGTAAATCTGATCACATCACATTTTTTAGTGTTGTTTAATATATTCCCATTGCATTGAGCATAAACTCCTAATTTTTCATTACAGGATACGAGGTACAAACCTGTGTGCCACTTCAGAGTCCTTCAGCTGCATCTCTTTCTCTCTTTTTGTTATTCTTCATTTTTCTACCATTTTATGATTAGCCCTTCACTTCTGAACTTAGATGAAACAGTAAACCATGAGAATTTCAGAGCACATTGACACCACCTGAAAGTAGAGGGATGTCCTTTCCTCACAGTGATAACTTTGACTAACGAAAAACAGAAAATGGAAAGGATTTTTACAGATCATCCCTTCCACTCCACTTTTTTCTTTCCCCAACACTATGCCATGTTTTGTTTCTTTCTTAAAACCCTCCTGAAAGAGTTACCATTTCTGAGAAAAACACACTGAGACTACAGTTGGTCTCCTCTCAGTTCTCTGAGAAAGAGGGGCCAACACTGTAAATTATTGTATTTAGTTTCTTTGCATTTTCCCCTTTTGCTCACTTCCATTTATTCTTCAGCCTCACAATGCAAAAGACTTGCAACCCACCAGTAAAATGTCAGCATTTTGATCCACGTGTCAGACTCTACCATTTGTGTACATGGCTCATTTATGCATTCTACAAAATGCCTGAAAATTGTGTTTCCTGGCTAGCTCTGTCACATTGTCTTCAGACTTTCTGCACCTTGAACACTGGGCTGCAGACATTCTGTTGATCTGTTTTGCACGTTTACCCTTTTTGCTCAGGTGTCCTTCCTTTTCTCTTTTCCTTTTTTTTTTTTTTGAGACAGAATCTCTCACTCTGTTGCCCAGGCTGGAGTGCAGTGGTGCGATCTGCCTCACGGCAACCTCTGCCTCCCGGGTTCAAGCTATTCTCCTGCCTCAGCCTCCCAGGTAGCTGGGATTACAGGCACGCACCACCATGCCCGGCCAATTTTTGTGTTTTTAGTAGAGACGGGATTTCACCGTGTCAGCCAGGCTGGTCTTGAACTCCTGACCTCAGGTGATCCACCCACTTCGGCCTCCCAAAGTGCTGGGATTATACAGGCATGAGCCACCACGCCTGGCCCAGTTTCCCTTTCTTCACATGACTTATCTTATCCTTATCTTCCTATGAGCTTAAATGTCGCTTTTTCAAAGACTTTGACTCAGTATGTAATTAGATTTTTCACTCTGTTATTGTTTTCTACAGCATCCTGTATATTTCTTTAATTGGATTTTTGACTCTGTAGAGCAAAGCTACAACATCCTGTGTATTTCTTTACACATCTTTTCACACTTTCAATTATAAATTTATTTCCTATTAAAGCACTTTTAATATTTACCAAACTGTAAGATCTGTGAGAGCAGAAACTATGTTTTATATACAGAGAGCCTGGCCCAGACTATGAAATTCACTAGGTGTAACTATTTTTTTTTAATTAAGCAGGCTCTGATTTACTGTGTACACAGAGAAGTATATTATTTCATGTTCCTAGGCAAATCACAAATAATACTGACCAGAAATTTTAACAATCCACCAGCTTCATAGTATTTTAGAAAAAAATAAACATTTAACAACAAAGTGTGTTCAAGTGCTCTTTATTATAACAAAGTTTATGTCATTTTATGAATACTCACAACTGGGCTTGCACTTACATCGAATCAACATTCAATATTATTGACTAATTACAATTATCAAACTTTTAAATAAATATTTAAGCAAGATTTAATTTGATCCTTCCTCCCTTAAATCCCATCTACTCAATAATATTTTCCTGTGTCTTATTTGCATAACTGAAAAGTTAAATGTGGTGAATAATGAGATAAGGTAATGTATCTGCCAATTTATCTGAAAGGCAATAAGTAAACTTGATAAATTTTAAATTGAAGAGACAAAGAAATACTTCTAAATGATTATTAATAAAAAAATTACTTATAAGATAAATGAAACCATCTAGCCTCAGATTTAACTGTGATATGAAATTTGAGCAGATAATGAAGTAGTCTCTGTTGAATACAGAAGACAAAATATTGTAAGTCAAAAAAAGAAAAACAAAAACAAAGGCAATCAATTGTCATTCAATTATAATATTGCAATAGCTGAGTCCTAGAAAACATACCACCAAGACAATCTTCCAAGGCATACACACACACACATACAATATATATACGTATATATATATACAAACATATATATACATACAAAATATATATATACACATACATATATATTTTGTGTGTATACAAATATTCAAATATGTTTATGTTTGTGTACCTGTACATAAATGTTCAAAGATGTTCTCAAAAATAAAAATTTTTGAGTAATGGAAAGTCATGGAATTTAAAATATAGATTACTTAATAACATTTCTCTGTTGCATTTTTCAAAGTTATTTTGATTACCTAGGTAACAAAACCTCAACTCAAGCTAACTAAAGTGAAAAACAAAGACAAAAACCAGCAGAGGGGGTTGACAGATTTAACAGTGATATTTAGAAAAGTCTAGGTAATTTGGGTTGGTTCCAGGTCTTTGCTATTGTAA
>NW_016107456.1:540876-548641 GCF_001604975.1 Cebus imitator
AAAAAAATAAAAATTAAAAAAATAAAAATGCATGTGCTATTGAAACACAATTCAATATATTTCAATTATTTTTATAGGCAATTACACTTTACTGCAACATAGAAAAATAAGCTTACTATATCTTTATGTATTTACTTCTGGATTTCTTTATTTCTTTGTGTATATTTATGCTTCTGTTGGGACTATATTTCCTTGTCTAGAGAAGTTTTAAGATTTCTTGAAGTGTCATATCTGATGACAATTATGCCATTTTGTCTGGATAATTTTGGTTCTTCATTTTTGAAGAAGAGAACACATGGACACAGGGAAGGGAGCACTACACACTGGGGTCAGTTGGGGGGAAATAGGGGAGGGACAGTGGGGGGTGGGGAGCTGGGGAGAGATAGCAAGGGGAGAAATGCCAGATGTAGGTGATGGGGAGGAAGTATTTAATGATACAGTGAATTTTCTATGTTCTAAGCAGCTTAATCTGTTTATCTGTTTAGTAGCTATTTGTCTATACAAGTCTTATTAAGACTTCAAGAAATATATTCAAGAAAATATTACCTCTTGGATAAGATAGAGATGATATATGTAGTACAATAAAGCAGGAGGTCTTGCTAATCAAGTTTGGGTTGTGAAAATAAAATATACTTTAAACAATTGTTCTCAATCAAGATTCCTCAGAACATTTTCTAAGCAAATATGAATTGTGAATTCCCAAGAAGAAGTAATATGCAAAATTACTCAAATATTTGACCCCAGGCCTCACTTACCCTGAAATATGTATTAGTATCACTCTGTACACTAGTGTCCCATGGAATATAACCTGGGCTGTTTTGCTCTGGAACCATTATTCCCAAACATTTTTCTTGTATATTTGCACCCTTATTACAGGATCCAAACAGAGTTAGGAGAGAGAAAAATAGGAAAGGTGTTTCGTAGATGTCCCCAAATCTGTGGTTCCCTAGTGTTTAGGATAGAAGGTATAGAAATATATTTTGTAAAAGTCACACAATGAAATGATTTATAATACTTAATTTGTTGTGAAACTCAAAGCTACAAGGTAATATAATTTTAGACACAATTTTTATCTATACAAAGTAGACAGACTGACTTTATCCAAAATCAGTTAAAAATATTTCTGCAACTCAGTACATTGACATGTATTAAAATATACAATATTGATCTTTATAATATATCTGAGACACAAACAAATGAAACATAAATATGTAATAAATGGTTTCAAAACTTACATTTTATCAATGTAAATGAGAAGTGTAATAGGAATAAATCATGTGAGTTAGATACAACTGTGAACTCCTAACCTATCTCCATCTTCACAATAAAATAACACTGTGATCTCATTTTGAGAGTAACCATATGGAACTGACAAATCAGCTGACTCTTAACATACTTTGAAATTTCCAGGAAGCTTAATCAGTGGCATGATTTTCAAATTGCTCTTATAAGCTGGCTGGTCAAACCCCAGGAGGTTAGAAAGACATTTTGGCAACAGTGTGCTTTTATGTAAATGAAATTGTTATATTACTTAAATATCTGAACAGAATATGAAATGTTAAAATGAATTAAATATTGCCACATCACTCAAATGTCTTAATTATTTAAACTAAATTATTGGTTTGGTTTGTCTTAATACCAGTATCTCTAGAAGTATGTTGAAATTTCCTTTCTATTCAGGAAGAATTTGTCTTAAAATGTTGCTCCTCAATGTTCCATTGAAATATCTCTTTTTTTATTATTCTAGTCCTGTAGGCATAGACATTTGATTCTTCTATTGCCCATAGAACCTGCCTTTATGTCAAACTGCTGTCTATCTTTTTACATGCCTAAGCATTGATCAATTAGGTTAATATTTAAAGGTATTATACAATGCATATATTGGAGTACTTTTGAATATATCCTACCAATTGATTAACAGCAACATTTACCTTCATAGCCAATGATTTTGCCTGAGCTCACCATATAACACTGTGGAATCTTTCTTTTTTTTTCAGAGTCTCACTTCATCACCAGGCACCAGGCTAGACTGCAGTGGCTCAATCTCGCCTCACTGCAATCTCCGCCTCCCGGGTTCAAGCAATTCTCCTGCCTCAGCCTCCCGAGTAGCTGGGACTACAGGTGCACACCACCACGCCCAGCTAATTTTTGTATTTTTTAGCAAAGACAGGGTTTCACCATGTTGGCCAGGATGGTCTCGATCTCTTAACTCGTGATCCACCCGCCTCGGCCTCCCAAAGTGTTGGGATTCCAGCCGTGAGCCATCGCATCTGGCCCACTATGGAATCTTTTAAACTTAGCTTTAGTATAGTAGGTCAAAGACAGAGGAAGAGGACTTTAATGCTATCAATTTTACCTCTGCTTGTCATGTGGTCAGGCTTTCCAAATAAAACGAAATAAATTTATACCTTGAAAATACAGCTAATTAGCCGATCAAGTATATTTTGACTGAAATGTTGACAACAAATACAAATGTATGTGATGTAAATGCTTAGCTGTGTGAATACTTAGCATTGGAAGGAGGTAGAGTTTGGAGCCAAATTGCCTTGTTTGGAACTGTTCCATGCCTCAATTTCCTCATCTGGAAAATGGAAGTCATCAGTTTCTTATTCATAGGACTGGTACACTTAATGAATATTATTTTACATACTCAGGAAAATTTCTTCTAAAGTTTCTTCTGCCTTATATAGAAGATACTAACAGCTTCAACTCCTAGATTCCAAAGGCACTCTCAAAATTGGAAGGTAGGAAAGCAGTCATGACTCTCATTGTTCAGATATATTTGCAGATAATGGTTGGGTGTGAGGTATTTTCCAAGAGAACATTTGAGAACCATCCACTTTTTCTTACAAACTGAGGTAGTTGGAGGAAGATGCCTTCACTGAGGATCTGTGCCTTTGGTGTGAGATGGTGAGGACTGTTTGCACTAGAGATCCCTGGAGACAGCCCCCTGAACTTCACAACTCTAGACTTGCAATCGAGGTGTGAGTCTCTTTTTCTCTATATTAACTGTGTGATATTGGGAATACATGACTGATGCCCCATGTTAGGTTAACAATTTATAAAAAATTTTCCGTTGCTTCAGTCTAGTGATGCAATGTTTCCTGTATGAGATTTAATATTCATTCTTTCGTTCAATTTTAATTTCTTGCTATAATATCTGAGATTGTGTAACAAAGTAACTTAGCTTCAGATGCTTTAAAATGCTTCAAAGTTCATTTTAAAACTTTTTTTTGTTCTGTCTAGTCTTAGTCTTGAAATACACTTTGAGTCTTGTTGTTTCCTTCCTTTCCCACCAGACACATTCCTTGACCTGTGCTAGTTTATCTAATTATGTTCTTGCTTAGAAACATCAGGTGCTAATCTTAAAATGACTTAGTGCAGAGACCCAACTGTGGAATTCTCCCCATCAAGAGATTACCCCAAGGTAGTTAAACTACAATCTGGCCATTGTTGAAATGGCTCTGGCCCACTCTTGGGGTAGACAAAAACTCAAGTTAGCCATAGGAACAAGGCTATCTTGGAACATCTTGGAATATCATAGGAACATGTGGGAGTAAAAACTTATACCCTGCCTTACTCCCACATTTCTCATACCAAGTTTTCCTTCTTAAAACCCTTAACCAGACTCAAGTAAGAAATTAGAGGCATTAGCCCTTGGAGGCATGAGCAGGACCATTTCCCAGTTGCTGGAATTTGATTAATAAAACTGCTTTCCTTTCACCTCATTGCACTTCTTGTGTTTGGCATCTATGTGACAAGCAGTTGGATTTGTGTTTGGTTACAATTATAAATATGCATTGTATCAAGAAAAGATCTAAGTTAGAAAGAATCAGAATAAAGATGACATCAGTATTTCACTCATAATTCCTATCTCTGAGAGAAAAGAGTAGCTTTTTGCCTGAAATATAAAAGATATTCTGTAAACTCAGTTAAGAATCTCACTTTAGGCAGGCCATGAGAAAGCTGGTGAATTATTTGCAAGGCGATGACATATCACACCAATATGGCAATTTCATTCCAGAAGGGTTAATTCAGGTAAAAAGAAAACAGTAAAGAAAACCAATATGCAAATATAATTTAAAAGATCTGAAAAAGATTATCTTTATGTTTAGGTGATATAATGAATGCCTGAAAAATTCAGGAGTCAATCAGAAGTTAACTAAACTGGATCAACTAACTCACCAAGGTTCTTATTATAAAGCAAATAGTCAGTAAATAATTGATATGTTAAATAATTATATCAAGTAAGAAATTTTAATTGCATGAAAATCTCATGCATGTGTAATGTATTCTTAGTGAGACTTGGTCTCCAACTTTACTGCAGAAACTAAGTATAAACACACACACATACACACACACAAACACACACACAAAGTATATATACTATTCTCCATCAAGCATCCAGCCAGCCAATGAAAAGTTATATGACATAATTTCATAATTTGAGTATATTGGACTTTTTTTTTCTGGGATTTCATTATCAACACAAAAAGTTTAGAAATTGCATTGAAACGTTAAGAAATCTAGGGGCAGCTATGTTTTTGTTTTTGCTGTTGTTGTTATTGTCATTTTGAGACAGAGTCTTGCTCTGTTGCCCAGGCTGAAGTGCAATGGCATAAAGACAGCTCACTGCAGCCTCAACTTCCTGGGTTCAAGGTATCCTCCTACATCAGCTTCCTGCATAGCTGGGAGTACAGGCATGCACCACTATGCCCAGGTAATTTTTTTTTTCTTTTGGTAGAAACAGAGTCTCACTATGTTGCCCAGGCTGGTCTTGAACTCCTGGACTCAGGAAATTTTCCTGCTTAGGCCTCTCAAAGTGCTAGGATTACAGGCATGAGCCACTGCAGTCAGCCCAGCTGTGTTATTTTTATCAGAGGCAGTGTCTTGATCAAGTTGTTTCTTTGCAGGATATAATTTCCAAGCTTTCTTTGATTCAAGTCTACTTTTCAATGCTAGCATTTCAGGTTCATAGTTAATCTTTGGGCTACAAAATAACTTTCTGAAAAATTCCCTTTTTAATGATGTTAGAGTTGGCTTCTATTGAACATAAGTAAGGGTCCTGGCTGACAACCAACACAAATGCATACTAAAAGTGAATGTGTGTGTGTGTGTGTGTGTGTGTGTGTGTGTGTGTGGTGTGGTATGTCTATTCCAAATAAAGATGCACCCAACACTTTTCATTCTACAGCATTTGCTTTAACCAGAACATGTGTGCTTATCAAATATATCTTCTTGAGGTAGTTGGCAGCATAATGGCAGCCTAAAGGCAAGCTGGCTTCTCTCCCTTCTCCCTCTGAAACACAGAAAAATCAGAAAGAAATATACAGCACAGAGATCTTCACCAGTAGCAATCCAGAGCTCAAGTATGAAGATGAAACAATTCCTGGGGCCACAAAGAAGTGGAGGCAGATGATAGGAGAACCAGACTTCCACATCCATAATGCCCCCCTCCTACATTCTGCCCAAGCACCAATCATGTTCTTCTCCACCTTCTTGGGTTCCCTGTCAGAAGACCTGTCCTTGTCTCAACTCATAGGTAAAATCAAGACTGCCTGAAGGGAGAAATATTCCTGAGGACAGGAAGAGGCACATGGAGGAAACAGAACTACCATACTCAGTCTGGAAACTCTACCCTGTAACTCAGCCAAAGGAGACATCACATCAGAGTGGCAGCCAGAGGTATGTTCACCATGTCCCCTGGGCACAGACTCTTAGCCAGTCTTCCTACACTGGGGGATGATCTTTTTGGGACTGAAACTGTCTTTGCAAAAATTATAAAAGTGAGAGAATTATAAAGAGGCATGATTTAACTAGTCCCTATATTGCCTTTAATTTCCAAACTGCCCTTGGTCATTCCTGGGCATGGGTCAAGCTAACTTTGGGAGAAATTCAGTAAATAGTTGAAAATGGTTATCTATATAAAAGTATAATGATAAACTATCTGCCCATCCTAAAAACTAACCTGCCTTTGTAAAACTAATGAAAGGCCACTAGGTTAGGAGGATGAAAGTGGCGTGAATTCTGCTAAGATGTATGTATAGTTAAATAATTGCCAGCCATTATTTCAGAGGTCAGAAGATTTGCAGCTACCTAACAACTGTAGAAACTATGATTGACGTTTTGAAATGCCCTTTCAGGTATTTGCATTTTGAATGACCTGACAACTGGGTGGCCTCACCCAGACCCATGACTCTTAGCTCAATTGGTCTAGAGGACCCTACCAGGAAGCAGCAAAAGTAGGACCATTTATAAAACACCTATGATTGCATTCCTTACCAATCAGCAGCAACTGTTCCCCTAGCTCCTACTACCCCAAACTATCCTTGAAAAAGCCTACCTTCTGAATATTTGGGGAGACTTATTTGAGTAATAATAAAACTCCAGACTCCTGTTTCGTCAGCTCCATGTATATTAAACTCTTTCTCTATTGCAATACCCCTGTCATGATAAATTATCGTTATCTGGCCAGCAAGCAAAATGAAACAGTTGAGTGGTTACAGGGCCACTCCCATTTGGAACAGGAGCACTTTGACCATTTACTAAAGCTGAAGTAAACCTGTTATAGTAGGTACCTAGTCAGAGAAGAGCAGTGCAAGGGAGGGCTCCTGCATCTCTTAAGGAGTGTCAAGCAATCATCAGGCGATGGTCAGGTAGTTGTAAACTATTTCTCTAAAATAGTAAGTGTTCGTGGTCAGCACCAGGTAAAGGTGGTCTCCCAATAGGTAGAAAAAACATGAAACTGGTGATGCACAATTTCTCAATAATATCTTAATAGTTGGACAAGTGGTCTCAAGCATGTGCATTAAGAGGCAAAGTGGTGGAGTTTAACTGGTTTGTGGCCTTCCAGGAACGTTTAACTGGTAAGGGAAGAATAGTTCAAGTGAGCATGTGTACAACTCCTGTATACACACTGTGCATGCTCCCCTCCCAAGTGTTAGCAAGCCACTGTACATGTGGACAGCCCATCCCAAAGAAAGAATTGGGGAGAAGGGACACAAGACCCTGGAAGAATGCCAACTTATAAAATCCCAAGTTCAAGGTCAAACAGTGTACTCGAACTTGCAAGTTGCCAGCTTGGCCCTCTTCCAACTGTACTTTGCTTTCTTTTACCTCTGTTCTAAAACTTGCCTTAGTCTCTTCTTCTGCCTTATGCACCTCAGTTGGATTATTTCTTCTGAGGAGGCAAGCATTGAGGTTGCTGCAGACCCAAATGAATTTGTTGCCATTAATAAACCTAGGCTTAAGGTGCCACCTACAGCAAAAAAAACAGGCAGCGACCTAGCACTGAAAATTCCCTAAGCAAATATACTCAATGGTGACCAAAAGAAGCTGGACAGAGAAAACCAAAAACTAATTTTTCAATGCAAAGACATAGACATATACCCACAATAAACAACAGAAAAAAGGGAACCGTAACTTCTCCAAAAGAACAAAGCAAAAATTCAGTGACTGACTCTAATAAGACGGTGATTTGTGAGCTCTCTGACCAGCAATGCAAAAGAGCAGTTTTAAGGAAACTCGGTTACCTCTAAGATAATACAGAAAAGCAATTCAGAAATATATCAAAGAAATTCAACAAAAATATTGAAGTAATAAAAAATAATCAAACAGAAATCATGGAACTGAGAAATATATTTGCTGAACTAAAAAACTCTTTAGATGCTCTTAAGAACAGAGTGACTCAAGCAGAGGAAAGAATCAGTGAGCCTGAAGACCAGATGCTTGAAAATACACAGTCAGATGAGAGAAAAGAAAAAAA
>NW_016107456.1:548669-555364 GCF_001604975.1 Cebus imitator
AAAAAAAAAAAAAAAAAAAAGAACAAAAAAGAGTGAAGACCACACATGGGATATAGAAAATTATTTCAAAAGACCAAATCTAAGAATTATTGGTGTTCAAGAGGGAGTTGAGCAAGAACAAAGGGTAGAAAGCCCATTCAAGGAAATCATAAGAGAAGACTTTCTGAAACTTGAGAAAGACATAAATATTCATATACTGGAAGGTCTTGGAATACCAAAGAGATTCAAGCTAAATGTGACTACCCCATGGCATTTAACTATCAGACTTGCAAAGGACCAGGACAAAGAGAAGATCCTAAAAGCAGCAAAGCAATGAAAGGTAGGAAAAAAATAACATAAACAAACTCTTATTCATTGGACAACAGACTTCACAACGGACACTATACATATCAGGAGGGAGGGAAATAAAATTTTCAAAGTGTTCAAAGAAAAATACTGCAACCCAGGAATATTGTATCCAATAAAATTGTCATTCAAGTTTGAAGGAGAAATAAAATCTTTCCCAAACAAATTAAAGCTTAGAGAACTCACCACAACTAGATCCATCTTTCAGGAAATGCCAAAGAAAATTGTGCAATCTGAAGGAAAAACAAATGCTAATGTGCCAAAGAAAAGTTTTTGAGGTTTAAAACCCATTGGCAAAATTAAGTACATGGAAAAACTCAGAATACTCTATAACTGTATTTGTGGTATATAAATCCACCCAAAATTCTAGTATGAGGCCAAAAGACAAAGCTATCAAATACATCTTCTTTGTCTTCCGTTTTTCTCTTGATGAATAATGTTTTAATATACGCTATATGATTTTCCAATTCCTTTTCATTATTGCATTATTTTATGACTAATATTTGACTACAGTAGTTATTAAATAAATTATTCTAAAAAACAAAAGAAGTGACAATATTTTTGTATGATACAAAGTATATTTTGTAATTCTTTGACATTCACACAATATTTGAATTATGACTACTTAGTTCATCATTATGTGAAAAGAATGTGAAGTTTACTCAAATCTTAAAAAACATTCAAGATATATATTTTTAAATGATATTTTACTTATTTCTGAATTATGTAATTCTTATACATTATATATTTTTACAAGTTTTATGTAGTTCTGTTTTATATAGTTCCCATATCCATTTTTTAAGATTCAAGGCAATTTTCCAGGAGTATTCAATTAAATGAAAAAAGCAAATTGCAGAAATAATATGGAATATAATCACTTTTCTTCTTATTACAATAACACACACATACACATTTTGAGAAACATCTTAAAAACTAAATTCAAACATTTAGCATTTTTTTTTTTTTTTTGGAGGAACACACTTTATTAGGCTGGCAGGCCCAGAAGGGTTCATACCCAAAAATCTGGACCCCGGCTAAGAAAAGTACACAATTTTTATAGGTACAGGGGCAGGGAAAGTAACTCAGAACTTTAGACAGCACAGCAGGTTTTAGACAACGCGGCAGCTTTCCTTAAGGCTTTTCCGTTAGTAAGCAGTAAGCTGAGGTACAGAAGCAGAAAGAGACAGTTACTAACAAAAATAGAGTCAGTTTTAAAATAGGGACGGTTGCTGAGTACGTGCTGACAAAATCCTGGGCAAAATTTTCCACTTCATTATTATTGCCTATTTTATTGTGTAAAGTGGCCTATAAAGTGTTCTATCATTTTTGTTTGTTTTGTTTGTTTGTTTTATTGTTATTAAGAGACGATGTCTCTCTCTGTCACCCAGGATGGAGTGTGGTGGAGTGCAGTCTTGCTCCTGTTCACTGCAGTCTTGATCTCCCAGTCCCAAGCGATCTTGCCACTTCAGCCTCCCTAGTCACTGGGACTACAGGTGCATGCCACTGCACTGGGCTATTTTTTTATTTTTTGTAAAGACGAGGTCTCACTATTTTGCCCAGGCTGATAGTGAATAGCATTATTTTTGAATAGTAATTTTCTTTCTTTTATAAAATTACTGGTATAGTGTTGAGATATGAAAATAAGTTTTGCATGAAAAGATGGCAGTACTGCTGTGTGTGTTTATTATGATTGCAATCCTAAAAACATTCAGGTTAAAAGGTTGGAAGGTACTAAATCAGAATTGAAATAGGCACTGTATCAGAGAGGGATTATGAAACTTATTCCCTGCCAGAGAGTTTTAATTAGTTGTTATATTTGTCATGTAAATGTATTATTAAAATACTTCCTGTCATGTGTTCAGCCAATTTTGGAATCAAATATTTTTATATAAAATAATTTTTACATGATCAGTACGTCATTGATGTTTTTTGAGGAACCACTGTCTTCCTTCAAGTAAGCACAGTATTTCTTGGGAAGCATTTACTTTAAAACTTTCTCTTTTAAAGAGTTTGGATTAACATAAAACATGTTCATAGAAACATATTGAACAGCAATTAATTCAAAACTTAGTAGCATTATAATTCGTAGAATTACATCTAGTGACATAACTGTTTATGCAAGCATGGATGGCAAAACTCCATGTTACTCATTCTAGTTACTGTATTGATTATTTCAGACTCTGTTTTGAAATTGTTAACATAATGACTTAACACATAGCTTAGCTGTAATTCATTTAAGCATCTATAAAATAAGGATATGTAACAAGAGCTTTAAAAGTAATGTTGAACATTCATGTAAAATGTAACTTGTATTACCTCGTCCAAATTTAAGCGACAAAAATCTTTAGACATAACTCTGAAAAAATTATTCTTGTCAAAATTTTAAAACAAAGTGGCACTCACTTAATATTCTGTGTATGTAGTTTGTATTCCACCAATGAACCCATAACTAATGATTACATAATAAAATCTTACATGATATTCTGTACTATAAAGAGTTTTGAAATTGTTTTTGCCTTGCTTCATTTTCCCTAATTTGTTTTAATATTTATGTCATCAATACATGGAAAGGAAGATGAATAGTAATGATTTGTTTTTGCTACAATACTAATGTTTTAACTTCCTGTCATTATTTTTAGAGACAGGGTCTTGCTCTGTCACCCAGGCTGGAATGCAATGGTATGATCAAGATTCACTGCGGCCTCAACCTCTGGAATTCAAGGGCTCCTTCTGCCTCAGCCTCCTGAGGCATGCACCACCATGTCTAGCTAATTTTTTATTTTTTGTAGAGATGAGGGGGGTCTCACTTTGTTGTCCAGGCTGATCTTGACCTCCCGGTCTCAAGAAAATCTGCTGCCTTGTCCTTTCAAATTTCTGGAATTACAAGGGTGAGCCATTGTGTCAGGCCTACAATCGTAATTTTAATTAAAATAATCTCAAAATAGTCTGACAATCATTATTTGGTGTTCAGTTGCTTGGCATATTTGAAGTGCTATATGGAATGTGTAAATACAGTATTCTTTTTCTATCTGATGTAAAAATTACAAAATGTATCTCTTCTTTCTTAAACATTCAAAACTCTTTGAAGACAGGAATATTTATTTTGATTTAACTAATTTACAGTGAAAGAATTTCCCTAAGGAATCTTAGAAAAATCATGGCAATAATGAAGAAACTACACACTTTCAATTCCACATGTCTAAGTTATCATATTGTATTTTTTTTCTTCTTGTATTGATTTAAATTATCTCCACTATATGTCCTGGTAACCAACACTCTGTTTTTTGTTTTGTTTTGTTTTGAAACCATTTTATGAAGCAATATTTTAAATACAGTCTCTATATGATATTTCTTACAGTCTCTCTGTGATATTTCTTGGCAGTGTCAACTAATGCTTACATATTGAGCTGGTGAAGAAACAAACTCCATTCAAATGCAGATAATGTATTACTTACATAGACAGTGGAAACAAGAATAACAAAGATGTCATCTCCTGATGTCCCTTGTCCTACACAACGACACTAGAATCAAAAGTTTCGTATGATAGAGACAATAGTGGCCAGGCTATTACGGAGGAGCTGATTTCACACTGCAACTATGCAGTTTGAGAGTCTACAGATGCACCTTAAGAGGGAAAAGCACAAAGCCTCAGACCTCATCAGAAGCCGGAAACTGATGAGAAACTTTCATGACAGCCTCCATAACAAATATGGAGGTAAATGAGAAATTGACCTACTAACATCAGCCTTTCATGGTGTCTCACTCCAGGCTGATCACAGGGCATTCTGCAGAGACTTACATCAATTATCATTAAGCCTTGCCTGTGAGGCCTATATGGATACTTGTGAGGTATCGGGGGACACAGCAGGGCTGTTGCTCTACAGGAAGGCTAATGTTAATGGTTTGGGACATGCTATAACGTTTTCTCTGAACTAGTTAAATATGTATGCACACATACACACACTCATTACCAAGAACAATGTGCCCAACATCATATACTGAAGTAAACTTTGAAAGTAAACATTAATTAGGTTGCTTCATAAACTCATCTCTTTCTGAAAAATGAAAGAAAATAAACCATCATTTAAATGCCCCTTTAATATTAGAAAGAGATATTAATTTAAAGTAGCTATTCAGATTCTTGTTGGCTCTGATGATGGCTGTTGTAACTCTTGCTTATGCTTGTTTTCAATATAGTGAATGAATAGCTTGGGATTTCTTATAAAGAAATGAAATTGAAAACTTTATTCCCATTGTTTCAAGTTATTGGTAAACTTACATCATTAGTTTTGCTGTATGTTGAAATTGAACCTTCAGTAAAAACTTAGAGCAGTTTTCAAAATAAACAGAACAATTTTCCATTCAACAATATAAGCTGTAACTGTAGGGGGTGTTGTTGAAATTGAAAGTGTTTAATGGTTGGTTGAGATATGATTGGACACTAATAGAAAATTCTTACCTGGGTAAGGCATTTGATTAGAGTGTCAACATTTTTCTTTCACATCCGTGTTTCTCCTAATGAAGGCAGTGAATTCCAATGGAAAGCTCTTTAGACAAAAAATAGAATGTATCGTATTCTGTATCAGTTCTAAAACTGACTGGGTGTCTTTAAAGGTGCTATTTTGGCAATTTAAATTGCAGTATCTCTACTTGAAAATGTAAAAACGAATAGAATATATTGTAAGATAAAATACTAAAATGCATATAGCGTATCGAGAGGTTTGAGAGGAAGAAAGAAAAACAATTATTTTGTCTTAGAATCCAGTAGCTTGTGTGAAAGAATGCTCATCACCTTGATATTAAATTAATTTATAGATAGTTATTTTATCTTCAAATTGTTCAGAATAATCATGGAAGTGTCTTAATTTACTTTAAAAATATATTTTTATTATCCTATTATAATAACACCATATAAACATGTTCTATCTTTAAAATATTAACCAATTAATGAAATATTAGCTGCAAGTTTAGGAGGGAAAACACCACAGTTAAGTTCACTTTTCTTTAATTATGTTTGCTTTTACCTGGCTTTTTAAAGAGTATGGATGAAATAAAAACATAATTATTTAAGGAGGTGATTATCCATTTTTATTATGACAAAATTTTAGAACGATGATCAGTGATGATAATGGTGAATTTATTTTCATAAACAGTTACATTTTTGTGATTGCTAGAAATACATAACTAAAGGTCAGTTCACATATTTTATTTAACATGTTTTTTAATGAAGAAGAGATGAGGGATTTTTTTGTTTCTTATTTTTTATTAGAGTAAAATATTTTTCCCTCACATTATAATGAGCTATGCAATATTATTATTCCTTGAAGTATGTAACTGTTTTATTATTAATCACATCTTCTTATGATCAGAGAAATATATCTAAAATGAGTATACTGACTATACTTCAATATAGAGAATTTACACTATCCGTGTTGAAAAGCAGCACGTATAATTTTCAGGTGACAATACTCCTGGGTGTTTGAAAGCACGTGACTCTATCTGGCAGACAGTTTCTCTTCAAGGGCGACATTATGTCATGGTAACTACCATGTTCTAATGGCCTGTCACTTAAGCTTACTCATATTCCATAAAATCTGCTACTGCAAAGTTCACGTTATCACAAGCTGTAATATCACTGTCTTAACGACATACATTTTTTTCTTAAGTATATCCAAAGAAAGACCCCAAAGAAACGAAAGCATATCTTAATCCAAAACATGTATGATGATATTCATACCAGCATTGCGTGTAAGAGCTGAAATCTTCTCAATACACGATAAATACAAACCCTGTAGTATAACTACACGGGGTGATCACGGGCAACAGGGAGTACGAGGAGCTTAAAAGCACATTCAATAAAAAGGATAAACTTCATAAATGATTTTCAGCAAAAGAGGCTTTTGTTGTGTGAAAATTTGTTTTTTACTTACGATTCATGCATTTGTCTGCATCTATAATGTATAAAACACTGGTCTTTTTTAAAGGATAACATTGATCAGTGAGGTTGGTGGTAACCCCTCCAAAATCATAGAGGTCTGTACTCAGATTTTCCTATTAGAAGTTCCCAGATTTGGCTGGGTGCAGTGGCTGACACCTGTAATCCCAACACTTTGGGAGGCTGAGGCAGGTGAATCACCAGGTCAGGAAATTGAGGCCATCCTGGCCAACACGACGAAATCCAGTCTCTATTAAAGATACAAAAAATTAGCTGGGAGCGGTGGCCCATGTCTGTAGTCCCAGCTACTCCGTTAACTGAGGCAGGAGAATCACTTGAACCCAGGAGGCAGAGGTTGGCAGTGAGCTGAGATCGCGCCACTCCACTCCCACGTAGGCAGCAGAGCGACACTCTG
>NW_016107456.1:555425-558553 GCF_001604975.1 Cebus imitator
ATATTTCAAGCAAATTTGTTTTTGCTGCATCATCAATACTAATTGATGAAATGACTTCAGCCACAACTTAAACTCCTGCAGTTTTTTTCCCCAAGTCCCTCGAAAAACAAGCAGTTTCATGTATTCCAGTGGATATGCAGTAGAGTAACATACAAAGCATGACCTAAGAAACCCCAGAGAACTTCGTGCCTTCTCTTGTGATGTCCAAGACAAGGTGGAATAACCTATTTTTAATATTGCTTGGGACATTCTGACATGCCAAAATCCAAAATTTAGGAATATTAGTATGTCAGTTTCTTAAATTTTTATGTTTTTTTATTTTTATTTGAGACGGAGTATTGTTCTGTAGTCCAGGCAAGAGTGCAATGATGCAATCTCAGCTCACTACAACCTCTGCCTCCCAGGCTCAAGTGATTCTCCTGCCTCAGCCTCCTGAGTAGCTGGAATTGCAGGCATGCACCACCATGCCCAGCTAATTTTTGTATTTTTAGTAGAGATAGGGTTTTACCATGTTGATCAGGCTGGTCTTGAACTCCTGACCTCAGGCTATCCACCTGCCTCAGCCTCCCAAACTGCTGAGATTACAGGAATAAGCCACCGTGCCTGGCCAAATTTCATGTGTGTTTTTTTTTTTTTAAATGTAATCTAGTAAGTAAATGCCTAAGTTATCTTGGATTCTCTATGTTGTATGATCCATAGGTCCAAACAGAATCATATGTTATATTATATTATGACAGAGGACAGGATAATTTACTTAGATGGGAGGTAAGATGGATAAGGTGTACTGCTGTTACTGTCAGGTAAATGCATATATATATATATATATATATATATATATTTAGATTTTCTTTAGTAATTTGTGTTATTTTTTTAAAGGTATATGAAAGATCAATGTCAGGTGCTGAGCTGTGCTGATCTCATCCAGCAAGGATGTCACATCTGGAACAGCTTCAACCTGAATCCCACATGATTTAGTTATAGTAAACCTCAGTCAGTATTCTCAATTCATTTGGCTTTTGTATAGACCAGACAGGAAAGTTAATTACGATGTGGCAGAAACCACCAGCTATGCATATATGAGTATTTGGTGACTTCACTGTTCTAAAACTTCCTCATAAAATCAATGTTACATTTTGTTTAATATTTTGGTTTGTAGATGAAGTTATCAAGGATTCTAGCTAGCTTTTTCTACAAATAATAGCTGTAGTCCATAGGTTACTGAGCCAATATGGAGAATCTAGGAAAGTAGTCTATTCTTAAAATGCATTTAGAAACTGAAAAAATACCAGCCTTTTGGGATAAGACACATTGAAAAATTGTTAGGCTTATTTGAGACAAAATTCCATTTGTCACCTGAACTCTACAATCCTTTTGCCTATCTGGTTAACAATGGATCAGAACTAAGATCATGTCTCATAATTATTAAAATGTTTGCAAATTTTCCTATTCCTATGCACTTGCATCTTGGTAAATCAGTGCAGAGCACATTGGCTGTTTGCAGAGGAGGATTTACAGATACATGTGTGGCAGTGTTTCATTTCCTTTTTAGAGAGATCCAATATTTTTTTAGTCAAAAGTTTCCCAGCATGCAAATTAGATTAGTCCTGAAAACAAGATGAAAAACTGATTTTCAATTATGAAAATGTTAGCCAAGATTTTGGACTATGTATCTATAATTTTTTAATTGTGGTGATTAAGAAATATCGTTAGCTGTCATCTATTTCATTCGTAGGAATACTGGGAAGAAATGCCCATTGCAATAGATTTCTTCTGACCTCTACTTTTAACACAGCACACTTTTAGTTTCACATGTTTTTAAGCTTATGTTTCTGGAAGTTGGAGTTTGTAAATACCATATGCAAGAGTATGTTCATTGCTGCACTATTCACAATAGCAAAGACATCAAATCAACATAAACGTCCATCAGTGATAGATAGAATAAAGAAAATGTGGTACATATACACCATGGAATACTATGAAGTCATAAAAAAAAAGAATGAAATCATGTCTTTACAGAGACATGGATGGAGCTGGAGGCCATTATCTTTAGCAAACTAACACAGAAGCAGAAAACCAAATACCGCCTGTTCTCATTTGCAGGTGGGAGCTAAATGATGAGAACATGTAAACACACTAATGGGAATGAAATACTCTGGGGCCTTTCGGAGGGTGGAGGCTGGGAGGGGGAAGAGGATAACGTAAAACAACTAATGGGCACTAGGCTTAATACCTGGGTAATGAAATAATCTGTACAACGAACCCCCATGACACAAATTTACTATGTAATAAATATGCACTTGTACCCTGAACTTAAAATAAAACTTGAAATAAATTCTAGACACATACTTTTTTTAAATTAACTGGATATGTAAACCCATTTATATTGATTTTAATGACTAATATGTTTTCAATAACTTTTACTATCTTAAAAATAATTTACATTAGTCATATTGATTATTTTCTTTTTTATCCTTATTGTATTCATTGATTTATTTTAAAAGTTTCCCCTTCTCCTAGCTTGAGGTTATAATTTCTATTAAGTCTTTTGAAGTTAACTTAGGCAATTTAAGTTTATGTATACTTTAGCAATATTAAAATAAGACCAATAGAGTCTTTTACATAAAAACAAAATTTAAGAAAAAATTAAGCAAACTCAGGAGTCACAATTCATTTGTTCAAATCAAGGCTTATTAGCTCTATGACTGTAGATAAGTTAGTTCACCTCATCCCCCTTTCTTCCCTCTCAGTTTTCTTATCTGTGACATGGGGATAATAATAGTACAAACATCATAGAGTTATTTCAAAATAGGAAATGACAAAATTCACATAACACTCCTAGCATAATATATGGCATAAATTGATTTCAACTGTTAATGTGATTGATAGGTACCAACGCAATGTAACAGCTCTCCATTGAATTTTTAATTTTAATTACTTTATTTCAATTTGGTAAATATTTGATTCATCCTTGTTCATCATACTTTCCATCTACATTAATTTTTTGAAACTAATATTATATTTACTTTTTTGATAAGTTCAATATCTTTATTTTCTACAGGTTTTATTCTGAATCTTTTGTTTTTCTTTTTTTTCTTTGCACTGGCTTTTATTCTTCTTCTTTTTTTTTT
>NW_016107456.1:559078-564302 GCF_001604975.1 Cebus imitator
TGCAGTGGTTCAATCTTGGCTCACTGCAACCTCTGCCTCCCAGGTTCAAGCGATTATCCTGCCTCAGCCTCCCAAGAAGCTGCAGTTACAGGTGTCCACCACCATGCCTGGCCAATTTTTTTGTTTGCATTTTTAGTAGAGACGGGTTTCACTATGTTGGCCATACTGGTTTCAAACTCCTGACCTCAAGTGCTTTGCCTACCTCGGACTCCCAAAGTGCTGGGATTACAGGAGTGAGCCACTCTCCAGGCATCCAGCTAATTTTAAATTTTCTGTAGAGGCAGGGTCTCACCATCTTGCCCAGGCTGGTCTCAAACTCCTAGCTCAAGCAAACCTCCCACCTCTAGCCTCCCAAAGTGCTGGGATTACAGGCATGAGCCACTGTGCCCAGTCACTCTTCCTAACTGAGCCCTGTTTTTCCCACATTTTAGCATTTTTAATAAGTCCTGTTTGTATTGTTATTCTGTTTGTGGTATTATCTTAAGTCTGTTCTTTCATAAATAATTTACATTATGATAGTTGCACAAGGGACAGGAACCAAAGGGCAAAATTTTAAACACATTTTTAAACATTAGTTTTAAAAACTTCTTACTATGATTGTTTCCCAGGCATAGGAGGGGAGAATGTGAAGGGTATGGGAGAAGGTACTTAAGAGAAAAGAATTTGAACTCCAGGTCAACATTAGCTCAAATTTATGCTTAGTTACTCACAGGGAATACTTTATTCCAGCCCTATTCAGAACTACAGCAGGAAGAAGGAGCTAGTCCACCATTTCCTAAAGTGAGACAGTCTCTCCACCATGCCTCGATCTGCAGAAACTATTGTCTTCTAGATGCCTCTGTTTCACAGGAAAACCTTGCATCTAACCTAGCCTCAGCAACAACATGCCATATGCTCCTACCTTGACACTCAGTGCTCCAAATTGTGCGGCCCCACCCAAAAGATAGGCAAAACTCCGTTCTTGATGCACCACCTTGATTCTTCTTTGCGCCTTTCAACTATCTATCGAGAACACTGTATTTCTCTTTGTTTTGAACCATTTTGTCTAACTTTTCTTTCATCCAGATTTTACAGCATTGCTTTTCTGTACCTTTTCAAAAATAGTTTTATTGAAATTCACATACCACAAAACTCACCAAATTAATGTAAACAATTCAACAGTATTAGGATTTTCATGCTTGGTGTAATCATCATCACAATCTAATTTTAGAACATCATCCCACCCAGAAGAAACCCTAAATCCATTAGCAGACACTCCCCATTCTTTCTCACCCAATGCAGTAAGCCAGTAATCTACTTTCTTTATCTAGAGATTTGCCATCCTAGACATTTCAATTAAATTGAATCATACAATCAACGGTATTTTGTGATTGTCTTCTTTCACTTAGCATACTATTTTTTTGAGATTCATCTCTGTATGAGTACTTCATTATTTTTACTGCTAAATAATACTCCATTGTATAGCTATATCATAGTTGATTGACACATGTTGTTTCCACTTTTTGACTATGATAAATAATGCTATTATTAACATTTCATTTAATAGCTAAGAAATCATTGCCTAAGCCCCAAATCATAAGGAAATACCATTACTTAATTCGAAGTCACAAAGACTTACTTCTAAATTTGCTTCTAAGAGTTACCATCCTTTTTTATTTCATGCTAATTAAGAAATAGCTAATCTGAGCAATCATGAATACCACTTTCTTTTATAAAACTTTTGTCTATTTGCTAAGAAAAAATCTAGGGTCTAATCAATTAACGTAAACAAAAATATCACAACATCACTCTTTCTAGAAAGAGAATTTTACATACTACTTCAAAGTAGAAATTTAATATAATTAGAGTAACCAGTTTTGAACATAAAAGCAAAATCAATACTATTAAACACGTAGACTTTCAACAGGATTATTAGTATTCATAGGTTCTATCATGCAAATGTTATTAGAATTCAGAAAATTTAAATAATTCTGAAAGTTTAATTAAAACAATCCTTCATTTGATTTGTATGGTTTGTTACACATATGGATGGTGAGATTAAATTTCAGTTTACTTTTTAAGTAAAGCAAGTCTATTTTCTTATGAAACATGAAACAAACATAAGTTTCTATGTTCAAAGTTTGAATAAAAATGATGATTGCACTTGCGTTATGTTGCTTTTACCTTTATTACTACCAAACCATTCATATACCATTCAAATAAAATGCAGTTAGATATTTTACCTTAAATGAGGACAGAATCGAACCCATCCTCTTTTTCTTAATTTTAGACTGGGGAAAAATCAATTCAAACTTTAACTGTCTAATTTATTATATTGCATTTACTCAGTATATAATTTAGCTATATCCTGGATTATTTCTCTCTTAATTGTCAGGTCTACTTAAGCTTTCAATGCAACAAGTCTGAGCCCCACACTCCCTGCTGCTGCATGTGGTGGACATAAAAAAATAAAATGTGTTCTCATCTCTTGGTAAAGATGTATTGGGAAAATTCAAAGTAGTAGTAACAGAAAATTAGAATATTATGAAATGCAATTTACTACAAGGAATTTTTCCAAAGTTAATATAATGTATAAATTTTACAATCAGCGATGGATAATAAGAATATATATTTTGTTGAAGAATTATAGTGAAACATATATGGTGGAACTGGGAGGATGAATTGACTGTGATGTCTATGTTCACCCTCACAGCATCCAGTATTGCTCTTCTTTTTTAGTTGTCTCAGACTAATATGGTAGATGTACAATTTTCTTTAAAAGATTAGTAAGAATAAGAAAGTAAATAAATATGTATCATAGGTTTTTGAAAACTCAGGCTTCTACAATACATCTGCTTCACTGTGAGACATTCCTAATGAATAATAATTGTTCTGACTTCAGTTTGTGTGCTGTTATCCTGAACTACATACTACTTAGTATTCTGCTAGCCGATTTTGTGAAGATAGACTGTTATTAATTTTGGAGTGAAATAGTGATGTTAACTGACATATGTTTCTCAAATACAATTTTCTTACCCATATACCACTTTTCAAAATAATCCTGGCAAGGAAAAATTTTGACAGTTCTTAGGAGCTGCTTCTCTTTTGCATAACAAACAAAACAAAAACTAAACCAACCAAAAATCACTTATAGTTTATAAAAATAAATAGGAATGGAAAAAGTTAGTATAGAAAATATTTTTAGTAGGGCAGAAGGCACGCGTGTGCTTAATTCTTGCGAGAATACTATCAGGCCAATGCACATAAATTTTGCATTTCTTATAGTCCAGTGGAAAATTCCTCTGTGCTCCATATGTTAAGATGACAAGAAAATGTCTTATTAAATGCCTTGTTCTACTAAATTTCATAACGTCTCTCATTGCATATAACTCAGCTGAGTCATAGAAGGTGTCTATTATGACCATTATTAACTTCCAAACTGGATGTTTCATTGGAACTACTTCTGGAAAATTTAAACTACATTACTGTCAGTATTAATTTTGAATGTATAAAACCTTTTCAAAGTTATATAGGGAAATATTTTTTATCTCTAGAGAACAAAACCAATTCAATATTGTAAGATTTCTTCAATGAAAATGTGAATGTCTATTAGTGACTGTATCATCAATATATTTCAAATTGTGTATGATAGTATGTAAATTGACATATAAACAAATATCCTTAAATTTCTAAATATGAATTCAGTAGCAAATAATGGGGAAGAAGAGAATTAGAACAGATTCTATAAAAATTGTAATACTTTATAAATTTTTACAAAAAATGCTGGAAATTATAAGAAGATGTCTAGGAAAATATATACTTTTCACTTTGAGAGGCTCTAGGGTCAGAAATATGAGGATCTTAATATTTATTATAAGAGAAGAGTGCAGCCTAGTTCTGCAGCATATAATTAGATTTTCATATTTAAATAAGTTTTTTAAATTTCAAAAATTTTAAAAAACATTTTAAAAAGACATTTGTAACTAGTGGATAGTGTTCCAATGTTTTTTCTACATTATACATAAATGTATATTAGATTCCTTTATGCTTTTTGCTATTGCACATTTTAAATTTAAAAAACATGCAAACTATTTTAAAAATACAAAATGGATAAAAATAAGTATCATTATTATAAGTGACATTGTTTAGTTTTTTGAAAAACATTACCTATGTTGTGTTTAATGCTAAAATTGTATATGTTTTCTATGTTTTGTTTTAATTGTCAAATCAAACTTTTGCTTTTGAGCATAAAGATTCATCAGTTTATTATTCATAATTACCATTATAAACACTTTTTCTTTTATATGAGAAATTTATTTTTAAGCACTAGGCTATTTATTGATGAAACAATTAACTTAGTGGATTGTCTCCAAATGTGAAATTAAAGACAAAATACTGCTTATTTAAAATCTCTTCTCTAAATTAATAAAGCATTGCTAATGACAGTGAGAAATTAAGATCTGCTCAAGAAATAACTATAATACTGAAAATTATTTCTACAATGGTAAGACTATTACAAAGCCTTCCTTATTCAGTGTTTGATGATATTATAACATTAAATTACAATATTATTTACATATAAGCCTACTCTATCTCTATTTTCCTATAAACCCATTAAAACTAAAATCATAAATTACCAGATTATGTTATTTTCCTAATATCAAATACAAATGTTAGTGTATTAAATTCCTTAAGTAATTACAGTCTGAATCTACAGAAATCTTTTTCAACTACAATTACTATGACAAAAAAAGAAACACCAATTTAAAGAATAGAATTTTATGGAATATAGTGATAGATGAAGTATACAGGCTCTGAAGTGATGTAGCAATACCCTGTTTTAATGTAGTCACCTAGATTATTTCAGATGTGATTATTATTTTAGAATAGCAAGATTGAAATAAAAACAAATATTCTCAACCATACTTAATGAATAGCAAAAATATATCCATGTACTTTTATTTGAGAAACATAAGGTGTGATGCATGTTTCCATGCTAACCAAATATTTGTCTAAAATTGTTTAGATATTAATCATCATTCTGGTTGAAAATTTTTGGAATGGTAAATGACACTGATGAGACCAAAATTTCTAGATACACAGACCGCTTAGAAACTGTAAACTAGGTGTTTGATCTTCTGCTCTTCTGTCAGTTTGCTGAGAATGATGGTTTCCAGGTTCATCCATGTCCCCACAAAGGCCCCAAACTCATCGTTTTTGATGGCTGCATAATATTCCATGGTGT
>NW_016107456.1:564479-593643 GCF_001604975.1 Cebus imitator
AAAAAAAAAAAAAAAAGAAACTGTAAACTAGGGAAATTCTCAAATATTTTAAGGTTGATTGTAAAAAGCAGCTATGCAACACAATGAGGCCTATAAAAAGTAGCAGTGAAGAAGAAAATAATTGTTTTAAACGTGGATAAAAGGTCACTGATGACAAATATTTTCAATAGGGAATATTTAAAAAGTTTGTTAATTGAAAGCAAAATCTTCATATATTATTTGAAAGAGTTTATTTAGTTTCTTCAATTTCCTAGGTCATCTGAAGTCAATTGTAGTACGTGATTGGCAAGTTAGTAAGTCATGATTATTATCATAGATGCTTAATACTTTAAAATAATCCATCACTTTCTAGTTGATCTTCCCTGTCTAATTTATTAGACATATTATGTATAGTTTGCTCAACATTTAAAATAAATTTCTTCTATTTACCCATGTCAACTATGCCTCTTTACAAGGCTGCTATAGAAGACTTACAATATTAGTGAAGAAAGAAATTTTAAAAGCAATTTGTAGTAGAAACACGTTTTTTAAAAAAAATATCATTATAAGTTTCAAATTTAATTACTTAAAATTAGATTCTGGTTTAAACTAAAAAAAAACTATTCTTAAGCAAAATAAAACTACAATATTCAGCGAGACTTTGATAGGGTAAATCCAAGAATTATAATATTTCAAACACTGATAATCATATTTTATGTTTGACAAATTATGATCTTTTCAAAATTATTAAGATTTCCTAATTTTGACACTCTCATTTTATTGTAAGAAATGAATCATATAGAGGTTATCATTGTTGTGACATCATTGTTGATAAAAACAAAAGATTTCTTTTTCTGGAGACAAAAACTATATCAGTTTTATCAGCGCACAACACCCAAGCCATCCAGCATCAGGGCTTTATTATGAGGATTTGCTCTTGCAGCATGCTGAAACTGGTAAACACACCATGCATGGCTGTTGTCTCTGCATCTGATGGTGTTTCTAGAATACTATGTGTCATCAGGATCTGCAGTTAAGAAGAAAAGCTGGATATGAAGTGATGGGCAGATCAGTGCATACTGCTGGAACCCATAAAGATAACTGGAACCCTTGAGGACAACCTTGGCAGTGATATCATCCCATCCAACTCGAATCTATAGTTACCTTCTTGACCATTTCACCATGGAACAATATGTATACCTGGTTCAAGACATGGAGAGGTTCCAGGAGAACATTTAGTGAGAGAAGAAGTAGCTGTGGGCCTGGAGAACCCACTCCACATCCTGACTCATACCTTAAGAAGGTAAAGAAGAATATTATTGAATATATGTGCAAACTGCAGCAGCACTTGACCATTTCTCCAGCCTTCAGAACTTAACTTCTGTTGAACAGTCTCACATGCATTTTTCTTGTGGCTAATCCAACCTCAGAACGCTGCAGGAAAAAGAATTGTGGGAAATGTAGTAAGAAGTTACTTGGGGTAACACAGATCAAAACCAACATGGAAAAAGTAATCACTTTTATAATAAATAAACCATTAAGTATATTATGCCTTAAACATATGATAAAGTAACGTACAACTGTTTAAATTGTTTTCAAAGGCTATTTTTAATAATAGGAAAATATTTGCCATACATTCACCAATGGAAAAAAGATTATGTAATTTAAAAAGTAATGTAATGAAGAGAATTTAATTGAGTAGGAGACAAAAATACTCTCATGGTAAAAGCATTTATTAAGATATGAATGTGGCAGGACACAGTGTCTCTCACCTGTAATCCCAGCACTCTTGGAGGCCAAGGCAGGAGGATCACCTGAGTTCAGGAGTCCAAGATTAGCCTGACCAACATGGTGAAACCCCATCTCTACTGAAAATACAAAATTAGCCAGTCGTGGTGGCAGATGCCCGTAATCCCAGATATTTGGAAAGCTGAGGCAGAAGAATCACTTAAACCCAGGAAGTGGAGGTTGCAGTGAGCCAAGATGGTGCCACTGTGCTCCTGCCTGGGTGGCAAGAGCAAAACTCTGTCAAAAAAAAAGATATATATGTATATGAGATAGAATTGGAAATGATTTTTTAAATTTTCTTCTTAATTATTTTATATTTGCAAATAAACATTGAAAATGTATTAGATAGAGTAAAAAGTAAATCAATAATATTTTATACTTTTTAAAAAAAGTTACTTCAAATATCCATTTTATAGATGAGGACCATTTTGGTATGAGGATGATCAATTTGATACAAGGATATTTCCTTCCTAGTATAAATGTCTTATGTACAACATGGTCATTATTTCTAAATTGTTTAACTTTTACTACTTTTATGTCTTTCATTTATTGTCAGTTGCTACATTTTTCCAAACATCTATTTCTAGGAAATGTTTCTGAGGCTGAAAAAAAAGTCTCACTCTCAACTTCGAAGGTTTTTTGCACTGAAACTCTTACAACTGTGTCAGCATTCATCAATGCAAGCATTCCATTCAAAAGTTCAGTTTGAATTCTCTACTTCCACTGCAGAGTTACTATTTTTTTATTCTAAAGAAGGATAATCTATTTCTGCTTCTCTTTTATGCATTCTTTTAGTATATTTGCTAATTTCAAAATGTAACTATACCTTATAATATTTACTGTTATGACTAACATAATGTATGCAGTTTAGAATACTTTTTTAATCACTTAAATAATATTTATTAGGTATTTTTAGGCCAACATTATAACAATAAACACAAATTGAGCCAAAATTTTACCTTCCATATAGTCTAGGATTTCTTTAGAAATGTGGTATATTTCGTACTATACATTTAAGGCTTATTATTAATTTTTATATGCTTACTGTTATTGTAAATAAATAAATAAATACCAATACAAAGAATGAGTGTTATAGTCTCTCTGAAGATCAGTTTTTATCTTACCTTTCATTGTTTTGTGGGTATTACAATCTATACACTAGAATATATATAGAGAGAGAGAGAGAGAGAATTTTAAATAATATGTAAATGCACTTTTTAATGCATTTATTACCTAAAAACTTACCACTTTTATATTTAATAAAATAACTTGAAATTTGTTAGATGCTGGTTAAGCTCATTTTCATCTCTTCATTGTGGCTGCCTGCATATTATTTATATGGACTGGGTATTGCTCTTAAAGCTTTGCAATTTGTGTATAACCTAGGACCACAGTCTTGTGCTTTACACAGGGAATCAAGCAATTTGCTTGGTCATATATAATTTTTCCATAAGATAGCCATGAAACTAGTTTGGTTCAGAGCAGTCTGTTGAGGGAAAATTAGTTAAGGCATTAATCAGCCAGCTCCTTTCTCACTAGTGTCTGCCATTGGTTAAAGTTCAATCGAAAGCTGTTACCTCCCTGCAATTCCTGATTGTGCAACCCGCCTCTCCAGACGTGTGCTGTGGGACACATTTCTCCACGGCTTCAGTGTGATAGGTCCTGGACACTGGAGCTGCTGCACATTCCATTGTAGAGGATGCAATAGAGCCACGTTAACCTCAACTACTGCCCCGGAGTTATGGTGTTAAGAGATGAGGCTACATCTGCGGTGTTCACGGCTCTCCAAGAAGCATGTGGCACAACCCCACAGGTAGCCAAGATCAAGCATTTGGGTAAGGGAAGTGCAAAAACTGTGAGTTACACCCTTGTGACTTATGCCTCTCTGATGCACTTCTAATCCTCTAATAATATCTGTCTATCTTCTGATAATATCCAGATGGTCTCACTTATTTCCAGTGGAGGAAAGATCCATCGTAACCTTTCAAAAATAGCCACTTGCAGTTCCCCAAAAAGATTGTCTAATCAAGCTATACGCTCTGTTTCTGTACTCAGTGAAAGAGTAATTAATACGGATCATCTCCCACCATCACCACGCTCTATATATTTCCCTCACCTGGACCCGCATTTTCCTTTGTCTTGCCTGGGAAATTCCAGGAATCCTGGTAATGCCAGAGTGTTTATTTGCTGGGCCATGGTTGCTTCAACTTCACATTCATCCTAGAACCCTCTAAGGTCTTAGATGGTTTTTCTACCCTTCCTCCATTGTGCAGTATCAACCCTAACTCCTTAGTGTACGTGAAGTCAATTAACCTAACAGTACAGGGAAACCCAGTTCACAAGTCTGTCCTAGATTCCTGGCATCATTAGCAAGTGTCAGCCCTGTATTTAACATTGCTCAAAAAGATCTGGTTACTCCTCTTTCTCGAGAGAACTGTTAACCTGGGATGTGGACCCAGGTGTTTGGGATAAAGAATGGAACAATATTAAGCATATATATTGAGATGACATTTTATGACCCTTTCATAATAATTTCAGTCTCCTTTCAATCAGTGAACTTTGTGTCTACGATTGTCCTAGGTGTGGAAAACTGTATGAGAAACTGTGACCACCCAGAGTGGAGACTGAGCTCAATCTTCTGTGTGAAACAAACATTTTTTTTTTTTTTTTTACATTAGGCAAATAGAGAAAAACTCTAGTCGGTTATCTTTCTTGTCCTTGAGAAAACTATGCTCAATATCTATTTATTAGTCATTGTCATGTATTTCTATAGACTAATGAACCCTAAGTATACTTCGACTTCGCTTCCCATTAAGATAATTGCATCCACTCTGTCATTGCCAATCAAGTGCTGCCACCTGGCTTCTGTCATTGTATAAGCAATATTAAGGAGCCCAATCCTATACAGCATCACCAACTTCAAGTTTAACCTGCAGAGAGAAGGTACCAAAACGCTCTTCACAGACAATAGCATCTTTGCTTCATAGTGCTTTAGTGAAGAGACTGCTCACTGTATTTTCCTAGAGAACGTATTAAAGAACTGAATACTCAGCATTTGATTCTGGGTTTGCCATTTCTCTGAGTGTTAGAATCCCTCCTCTCAACCTGATGTATTGTTGTTCATAAAAGTTTTAGAATCTCCACAACATTTAATGAAGGTTAATTCTTTGTCTCTGGTCTCAAAAACAGTAAAATATGACCAGCAGCTCAATTCCAGAGTTTCCTACCAGAACGTTGATACCATGTCCTAAGTTAGTGCCTACTTACCTAGGAATTCTCCCATATCTGCCTTATTTTCTGTCCCCGTCACCTAACACTCTCAAGATCTACTCTGTAAAATGTTTTCTTACCTCCTTCAATTATTTTGTCCTTAAGCAATTTCTTTCCAAAGCAGAGTTTGTATTGGCAAGTTCTGACTATGCAGAAAATTGAATCTGTCATTTTCCTGAAGACAAAAAAATGGTAGTAAGTATGGATATTGAGGTGAATTAGTATCACCCTGTGAAATAAATGCTCTGGTAGTGATGATCACAGAATCTTTAGACAAGGAAAGCTGTTGTCTTTTTAACAGGGGGAATGGGATGCTTCCGTAAGCCAGGACATTTCAGAGGATTTGGAAGTTAAATATTCGCAAACTCATCTTCTCAAATCTCAGCTTACAGGCTCCCACATTTTGTACTACAATCTTAAATTTTGCAGAAAACATTACACTTTACCCGAGTTGTTCTGTGACAACCCGGGCTTGATTTCAACACAGAATTGCCTGTAGTTTGGGGATACAATAATCTCCTTTGAAGCTCCTTTAAAAGTCTCTGACTTTTAGGACATGTCTTAAATTGAAGATTAAGTTCCATGGCATATTATTTTCTGTTTTTGCAAGATTTATAATGCCATAAAACACAATCACCCACACCAAAATCCTTCTAAGTTTCAAAACCTGTAAATCCACAAATGCAACATCCACTTGATTGTCTAATAACTTGCCTTTTACCTACACCTCATAACAATTCAAAAAGTCAGCGGCTTTAATAATGGGTTATGTTATAGCATGCCATAACTTTATGCCTCCTTTATAAAAGGCAAAGGGATTCTTGTTACATCCAGATAGGTAAACTATCCAATCCTAAGCGCATTATGAGTGCTTTGCTTTCTGGGCCGTTCATGGTACTATTACTCTGGGTTCCCTAAAAGAAAAGAGCAAGAGAAAAATCTATACTTTATGTCTTTGAATACAACCCCAGGTCAGCCAAGGAGGGAAAAAGGAGAGTGTGCCAGGGAAGAAAAAAAAAAAGCAAATTCAAATTCATGCCTTACGAAGGCACCCAGCCTCTTAAAATATGGCTAGTTATTTGAACACATGCAGAGGACTTAGGGAAAGGAACTAGGGCATCTCATCATTAGCTGTTAGGGAGAAGAAATGTGCAAACGGCACTCTGGATTCTCCCTGTTCCCCTTTGTTTAACTGACAAAGTTCATTCCATCATACATCAACTTGTCCTCTCATCTATATTGAGGAATAAGGCTGCTCTGGGCAGTAGTGGTTGAAACAAGTGGCTCTATGTTTTGGTAATGTTGGACCTGTTGTACCTGAGGGTTAGAACTGCCGGGGCCCCTGCCAATGTGGGTACAAAAGAAGTTGTGCCAAAGCCCAGCCCTTACTCCACTGGGGAAGCGAACACAGTCAGCAGAGCTAAATAGAATACCATGTAATCAACCTTTCAAATGTGAGCACTTCTGAGATTTAAAAAGGTTACTGTGAGTGATATTAAGTATAACAATTATACTAAGGATGCAGGAATAACCTGTGACTGTCGTGGTTAAATTGATCATCCTTAGAAAATGATCATCCTCAGAAAATGAGGCAACTGCCTTTATAGCTAGGTCTTTTATTAATGACATGGCTAGAGTCCAGAGGCAAATGGAGTTGAATCAAATCTCTTACGTGTATAAATGGGCTCAGCACACAATGTGAAGTAGGTACTATTAATATCCACTTTGGTAAATAAGAAAATTAATCCCAGTGTTGCCTTATAGATTATGGAATTTGTTGGAAGTACCATAAATATTACTCTTCTTCTTATCCCATTTCAAAATCAATTGGCTGATAAGAATAAAAGAATAAGAGATGAAGAATAAGATATAATATGAATGGAAGGTGATACTTTAGAATTTGGCTTAAGTATAGAATGATCTTGTATTTTAAGTACTTTGTATTAGAATTAGATTTCACTAAGTACAAATCCCATAGATGCAGAGCCCTCATCACTAACATGATAGCATGCTTGAGAGTAGTTGAAAGTGTTTTGCTTTTCTTAGAGATGATCCCAAAGAAGAATGGTTGATCAATAAGACTGATAAATCATGCCAGCTTCTTCATCCCAAAGCCACCAATCAGATAAATCACTCAGTGGTGCCCAGGGAGAAGTACGTGAGCAGACTGATAGTATCCAAGACTGTATTCCAAGGAAGCTCCCTGTACACGGAAGATAATATCGGGAATGAGATCCTCCAGAAATAGGTGCTGACACTTGTTTAATAAAATTTCCTTATTACAAATATTCCTATGAGTTTCAATATATAGGTAAATCCTACATATTAAAGAAACAGTAAGGTTTTTATCAGCAGAATTGTTTGACAGAACTTCATGCACATTTTTAATGAGGATACATAATGCTAAGTGTATTATAAAAAGGTTGTGCCAACTTATACTCTGTTCACACAAGGGAGACACTTAAAATATTTTACAACTACTAGGACATAGGCACTGCCCAGTCAGAACAGATGTTGTTAACGGTTGGAAAATATGGCCAAACTGGTACATTCTATCCAAATATCAGCCTTTCACAAACAGCACATAAAAAGCGACAATTTCCTCCACTCAACTCTTAATATGGGATATTATCTAACATTTTGATTTGTTGCCAATACAACAGAGAGAAAATGTTAACATTGTTGTTTGCTTTGCATGTCTTCAACTGGGAATAAGTGGGCATATTTTAAAATTTCACTTGGTACTTATTTTTAATTCTCCGATGTGTACCTCATGTGTCCATATTTTCTTTTGTATATATTTGTATTTTAAAAATTAATTTATGAACTCCTGGGAAATTAAAGAAGGCAGACTAATGTCCCTCATACATGTTATTATGTTCTTTATATAAATGTTTACTTTTAAATTTTTTATAATGTGTTCTTGCCAAAGAAGGTTTTCAAATTTCTTTTTATTTTACTTAGACATATTTTAAATATATTTATTATTGCTTCTTGGCTTTCTGTAGAGGTTTTCTCAACTCAAAGATTAAAAATAACTCAAATATTTTATTGCATATATATATACATGCATATACACATTTATTAGCTTATATATGTATATATATGTGTGTGTAAGCTGATCCATATGAAATTCATTCTGTCGTAGAGACTGAATTAGTGACCCAATTCTTTATTCAAAGAACTTGTGACATGTCACATAACGATTAATTGAATAATTCATCTATTTATTACTAATTAGAAGCACTATCTTTATTATTCACAAAATATTCATAAATAGCTTTGTTTATGGACTCATATTTTATTTCTGATCTATTTGTCAGATTCCTACATTGATAATTATAGTTCCCAGAAATGTTAATGTGTTTACTCTTGGATCTACCCCACAACAAAAATGAGCATTGTTAAATTTCTACACCCATATCATCATTCACAACAAGTATACTAAACATATTTTAAGATTTTTTTGGTGATTACTTTTACATATCTCACTAAGAGTAAATAATTTTAGTGTTGTGTTTTTAAGTTACCTACATTAATTCCTTGTATGTGTAGTTAGGTTGTCAATTTGACACAGAGTTATGTGTTTTTCTGTTTTTAAAGTATTTAATTTCATTTTAACTTTAGTTTACATTTTAAAGAATTAATTTTTGACCGGGGGCATTATTAGCATATGTCAACTTAGAACTACCTTCTGCTCAGTTTTCACCTGCATTCTTAATAAGTGTTTTTGTTAGTTTCACATTTATGTTTTCTGTCTCTATTTTTATCTCTCTTTTTTTGCAAAAGAAAATGAATGCATTTAACTATATTTAATTGCTTTGTACTATTCTGCACCTTGCCGTTTTTCACTCCACAGTAGCTGATTATACTGATTAGATCTTTCTAAATATTTTTTACTGCTTCACGGTACTCCGTTGTTTGCATCTGAACTAGGGTCGTCTCTGCATGGGTGTCCAGGTGTTTTCCAATATATTGACATTACGAATTCTGCAGCAATATGTAGGTAATTCTGGGTGTTTTCCGCCCAATATTACAAAATAGATGATTGGAATTTTACCTAAACATGAAGTATCTGTGTCAAAAATCAAACGCATGTATCTCTGTGCTGGATGGGGGCACATTTTCTTTGTGAAAGTATTCCATCTAGCATTCCTATAAGCCTTGCATAAGAAAACCTCATTTCTCTAGCCATCTCTACAAGTCCTCAATTTCTTATGAAGCTGTAAATATTTTTGCAATCTACTAGGTAAAAATGTTTTTTTTAATTTTCAACTTTTTTGTGTAAAATTATGCTACAGACTATTTGTATGAAATGTCTGTTCATGTTCTTTACTCATTTGCTACATTTTTTTTTATTCTGAAAAAAACCATATTTATGTTAGGAAGTTTTCCTTTTGTTTTGTTTCGGACTTCTTATATCCAGTGTTGCTATTGAGTAGTCTGATACTTGTTTGAATCGTGTCACTTTTTGGGTGGTTTGTTCTTTTTCTCTGAAAGCTCTGCAAATGTGTTAATGTTCTTAAATTTAACAAAATTTGTTTGTTTGTGTGATTTTCCTTCTCTTCTGTCTGGCATGCTATGAGTCTTTTAAATGAAAATTTAATCTTTCTTAAATTATGAATTGATTTAATTTCTTAAACACTACCATATTTCTTCAAGTACTTCCTTATCTACATTTGTCATATTTTCCTTCAAAATTCCCTGGTTGCAAATTTTCTGGTTGCATTTATTTAAACTATATTAATATTCTTTATTCTCTCTTGCTGCCTCTGAAAGTATGCCTCTTTCCACTTTAACAATTAATTTTGCAGCAAAATCTATTCCACACTTTTCTCTTCTATTTTGTCCTTCACTTCAACAAATAAATTTCCTTTGTAATATTTCCATAAGCCTCCTTGTTCTTGATTATTCTGCTAACATCTTCCCTTATTTTCCTAGGTATATTTATTCTGCTTATTTTAAATTATTTGTGCATATGTTTCAGTAATTTTGTCTCAGAAGGTACCAATTGTTTGTTTGTGTTCTATTTTTTGAGGAGTGTTACTTCCAGGTAGGGATCTCTTTATAGTCCATGAGTTCCTGCTCTCCTAGACAGGGCGGCTCTGGTTTCTAAGAGGGTATTGTAACTTGGAAAATGTGAAGCCAGAGCTACCATTTATGTTGAGTTAAAAAAATAATGCCAGGCACTGTGGCTCATGCCTGTAATCCCAGCACTTTGGGAGGCCGAGGCGGGTGATCACAAGGTTACGAGATTGAGATCTTACTGGCCAACATGGTGAAACCCCATCTCTACCAAAAATACAAAAATTAGCTGGTCATGGTGGTGCGCACCTGTAGTCCCAGCTACTCAGGAGGCTGAGGCAGGAGAATCGCTTGAACCTAGGAGGCAGAGGTTGCGGTGAGCCGAGATCAGGCCACTGCACTCCAGCCTGGGCAGCAGAACGAGGCACTATCTCAAAAAAAAAAAAAAAAAAAAAAAAATTAGGGTATGTTTAAGTAGAAAGGTAGGAAGGAGTCCCGCTGAAAAGTTTCCCAGACACTAAAGCCATCCAGCCCTACCCACTAAACCTCTTAAGAGGGTAGATCACGAGGTCAAGAGAGCGAGACCATACTGGTCAACATGGTGAAACCCCGTCTCTACTAAAAAAACAAAAAATTAGCTGGGCATGGTGGCGCTTGCCTGTAATCCCAGCTACTCAGGAGGCTGAGGCAGGAGAATTGCCTGAACCCAGGAGGCGGAGGTTGCGGTGAGCCGAGATCGCCCCATTGCACTCCAGCCTGGGTAAAAAGAGCGAAACTCCGCCTCAAAAAAAAAAAAAAAAGGGTAGAGGAGATGAAGGTAAGTTGATGAACAATGGCCAAAAGTTTAATCACTCACACTACATAATGAGGCCTCCATGAAAACACCAGTGGCATGGGTTTGGAGAACTTCTGGGTAGCTGTACTTGTCAATTCCTTGGCATCATCTCTTATCATAAAATCATATGATATCATTGAAACATCTTCACATTTTGGTTCAAATAAAGTTGGCATGTCAGTAAGTCATTTCTTATTCATTAGAAATTGTTATACATAAATTTTCTGTGCTACAACAGAAGTAGCACTCAAATATAAATTTTCTCTCAGCAAGGCAACTTTACTTTGTGCAGAAAGGGTACACTCACCTACAGTTTCCCTCTAGAGTACAAAAAACAGAGGAAAGGCAGACATATTATCCCGTATGGACTGGCCCCTACTGCTGTGCCCTGCCTCCACTTCTGGAGTTGAGCCTCACAATCTAACCTATACCAATTGACTAATAACTCAAAACTTTTGCAAAAAAGGTAAAGGAAAGACAGAACAAAGGAAAAGAGGAAGTACTTAAAGAAGCAATAACATTTCCAAATAGGAGGGGGGATTAACTATGGGCTGAGGTCTGCCTGGGCTTGTCCAGACATGTCAGGGCAGATATCTGGGTTACAGTATAAGAACTAGGCACACAGAATATATCTATTTCTTTATTATAACTAACAGCTACTTAGGATTATTAACAAAAGGCTTTAGAGTAAATCAACATTTGAAGAAGCTATTATTCATCCTTAATATGTTAAGAAGAAAGCTTTGAAAAGAAACTTCTATTTAATTTTATTTTCTACAGAAATAAAATGTCTAATTTTCTAACACTCATAAACTGAGAATGGGATATCAGAAGAGAACATTGCATAAATCTGTTACGTAAAATCTAACACACCAAATTAAGAGCATATGTGATGCCAAGTTTAATAAACAAATTGTCCATCTCCAAGCAGGTTGTATTTGAGTACCAAAGTATCAGTCATTGTCTCTGTGAGAACAAACACAAAACAATGAAAATTTTTAAAGTTTGGTGGAAATATAACATTTTTGACATTTATAGTCGATTTTCACAGAATTTATTTCAAATCCTCATTTGCATTAAACAAGTTTATGAAAGATGGGGAAGTTTCTCTGAAATAATGATTTCATAAACTTTTTCTGTTAATATAGAAGTCTAATGATTTAAGGTTTTCTAAGGTTCTAAATTTCAACACATATATATTAACTTAAGTGGAAATGTGAATGTAAACACTTACTTATAATTAGCTAACTGCACTTACTTTGTAAGGAACTTTAGGGGAATATATTTTGTGTTATTTTAGCTGTTTGGTAGCAGCATGGGGTCAGTGCACTCACAGTTGGCAATTAGATACAAGGTTCAAAACCATATTACCTGAATCTCACATTTTCCATTTTTAATTAAATTATACTTGCAGACACGGCAGGTATAGCTGCTCGAATTAAGTTAAATTGTTCTCTATATGCAAATTTTTTACTATCTTGGCTATAATCCATCATAATAAAAAATATCTTGGTCAGCAATAGTATGATTTTTATGTATCTGAATCTTTAGCTCTGCGTATGGATCCCAAGCATATTTTTAGCAAAATCTGGTAAAACTCAAGAACCATTGCTATCAGATATCAATTTACTATCAATTGATACATTCCAATACTTTCTATCTTAGAGAAAGAACACTAGCTATTTCAGCTCCTACAGAGCTAGAGAGGTAAATTGGTATACATTGGTATGCTTTTACTTAGCAGAGCAAGAAACAGAAGCTTAAACATTTCTATTGTTTATACAACACATGTTGAAATTGCAAACAATAATTAATACTTAATGGAAAGGTATGTTGTTAGGAAAACCCAGAATCACTAGAAAGGGTTGGTTTAGTTTAATGAACTTAAAACTTTAATGAAATGGTTAACTTAACTGTTCTTATTAGCCTGTTTCCTCATCATTGAAATAAGGATAAGAGTATCTATTGACTTCCTAGAGCTGCTGAGAAGTGAAATCATGTGACTGGGATTGCCTTATTGCCATGCACCATTTGTTTTTTCTCCCTCTCCCTCACTCTCCCTCACTCTTTTCTTTTCTTCCCCACCAGCACTCTCCTGTCTCTCTGTTTATGGTCTCTGATATGTGCGTATGTGTATACATGTATAATAACATTTTGTAAATTAATTGCAGTAGGAGTAAAACAGTAGTGATATGGTTAGGCTTTGTGTCCCCACTCAAATCTCATTGTGAATTGTAAATTCTATAATCCCCACATGTCAAATGAGAGACCAGGTAAAGATAATTGAATCATGGGGGTGGTTAGATCTTATGGTTTTCATGGAAACCACGAGTTCTCAGGAGAGCTGATGGTTCCATAAGGGGCTCTTTCCCCTTTGCTTGGCATTCATTCTCCTTCCACCCAGTGAAGAGATGCCCTCTATCATGATTCAGCAGAATGGGCTAATACAAATAGTGACCAGACTTTTTCTAGGACTAAAGAAATAAAAGTGTTTGTAAATCAGTTTATTAAATAAAGTAATCTATATTTTCTTCAACAAAATGTAATATTTAACAAATAAATTCTATTATTCCATTTCTTACTTATTCACTCCCATTCATCTTAAATTTCAGAAAATGAATTACTGGGATGCACAGCAGTATCTTATTTTACTACTGGGCCTTAGGAACATCTAAACTTTTGGTAAAAGTTTATTTTGGGTTTATATCATTGATATTTTAAGTTTGTTAATTGTAAAATGGCTTTTGTCATATTACATTCCTTAATATGGTTTTTCTTCAAACAAGCAATTTTACAATTTAAGACAAACAATATCAAAAAATATTTCTCAGCCAAGTTTAAACCTTGTTTTCTATCTTGTCATTGTTCTCTTTCAGTAGGAGACATAAAAGGGATAAGAGTAGTGGCAGTAGGAGTAAAGCAGCAGTGATATAGTCAGTCCCCACTCAAATCTCATCTTGAATTGTAATTCCCATAGTCCCAACAAGTCAAGGAAGAGAACAGGTAGAGATAATTGAATCATGGGGTGGTTTCCCCCATGCTGTGCCAGTGAGAGTAAGTGAGTTCTCATGAGAGCTGATGTTTCCATAAGGAACTCTGCCCCCTTTGCTTGGCAAATATGTGAAGAAGAGCCTGTTTTCCTCTCCACTTTACTATTGTCTTTTCTTTTTCTGTTTCTAGTCTGAGAAAATTAATATGTGAAAATATCTGCCAAAATTGTAATTTATTGATTTTCTCACATTTGTTAGATCTGACCAATAGAATACCAACTTACTCAATTAATATTAAGTGGTGGGAACACAGAGAACTCTTATTGAGTCTAGGGTATAAAATGAGTAATGTTATAGAAATTAAGTGTTGGATTGCACAGGGAAGCTGAAAAGTACAACTTTGCCATTAGCTTTACAGCTTTTAATTCTGTCTTAAACTCTTTTGTCAGCAGGATGCAGTGGCTCATGACCATAATCCCAGCACTTTGGGAGGCCCAGGCGGGTGGATCACCTAATGACAGGAGTTCAAGACCAGTCTAACCAATATGGTGAAACTCCATCTACTGAAAATATGAAAATTACCCAGGTGTGGTGATGGGTGCCTGTAATTCCAACTTGTTGGTAGGCTGAGGAAGGAGAATCATGTGAACCTGGAAGGTGGAGGTTGCAGTGAAACGAGATCAAACCACTGCACTCCAGCCTGGGTGACAGAGCAAAACTCAGTCTCAAACACAAATAAATAAATAAAATAAAGACGTTTGTCTTTTTTAGTCTTTATTCTTTTCATTCAAATCTTTGTCTATTCTTTTCAGTAAACGGGTAATGAATCATGTAGGTTTGAAATTCAGACCCACATGATTTATTACCTATATGGAGTAGAAATCAAAGAAGTTGAGTACATCTACCGTACTTTTTTTTTTTTTTTCATTGTATGTTTAATTAAAAGGATGACTGGGTGGGAAGGGGGAGGGAAGATGACAATTTTTGAACTTTATTAAACGAAAACTTCAGAAATCTTTTTTAGTCCTTACTTCCTTTCCCTAAATCCCACATTATGTGCTTGATTTCAAAAGTAGTGACTATTCTTCTTCCATCTCTCGTTTTCCTTCTTAACCAGTAACAAAAAGACTAATGAAGAAGAAAAGTTATCTCAGAGTTTTCTTTTTGGTAAAAGATGAACATCAAACTGATTTTTGGGAAAAGAAAGACTCTTAACAGCCTCAGAAATAAGATAAAGAGAAGATGGATAAACTTGTCTGTTATTTTTTAAAAATTATTTTGAATATTGCCCTAATGGAATAGTACCATTAATTTTTTTTTCATCACCATATTATTTGTTCATTTATTTATTTTTTTATTGAGATGGAGTCTCACTCTTTTGCCCAGGCTGGAGTGCAGTGGCATGATCTCTGCTCACTGCAACTTCTGCTGCCTGGGTTCAAGCTATTCTTGTGCTTCAGCCTCCTGAGTAGCTGAGATTACAGAGGAGAGTCACTACACCTGACTAATTTTTTTTTTTTTGCAGTTTTAGTTAGACAAGTTTTTGCCATGTTGGCCAGGTGGGTCTTAACCGCCTGACCTTGGGTGATCCGCCCACTGTGGCCTCCAAAAGTGCTGGGATTATAGGCATCAGCCACTGTGCCCTGCCTTTTTTCTGTTTTTGTTCATTTATATGTACCTATACCTATGTCTATTTTTGTGGTTATAGCTAGTAAGTATTTATACCTTTATAGCTTCATCTATCATCTATTTGTCATCTGTTCATTTTGGAGAGAGTTCTTCAGGCAACTGTAAACTAAGCTTACATACTATCTGGATGAACATTTAAAATTAATTTTTCTAAAGGTACAGAAAAGTTACTGAAACAATAAGGATATGCTGGACTGATATCAGAAGCAACAAAGAAATGCAGCTAAGTAAGCTGTTTTGTCCAACTTCACTACTTTCCTCATTGCAAAAGTTAACTAAAACTTTGGTTGAGAAACTAAAACACTGAACAGAACTACCTTCTTCACATCCCCCTTAATCCTAGTGCACGACTCTCCAGGGTCTAGAAAATGTGCTGTTCAGAGCCTCATGAGAAACCACTCTGAGCACAAAACTCCTGAACTCAGGTGATCTGCCCTCCTTGGCCTCCCAAAATGCTGGAATTATAGGCGTGAGCCACCGTGCCTGGCCAATTATTACTAATTTTATTGCTTGGCAATAAAATTACTTTATCACAGTAGTTTGAATTTAACTTATATATGCCTCCTGGTCACAGACTCTACTGAAAATAGTGAACAACTATAGCCAACCTCCACGGGCCTGCCCACACATACAGCAGAGAGGAGCATGCTGCCATCAGGCAGTGAGGATCTTCGTAAAGTGACACCAGGTGGCTTCTTCAAACAAGCCAGTTCCTTGTGCCCAAGTCACCATCATATATGTTACTGCCTTCAGCACAGGGAGTGATTAAGAGACTGAGGCAAGAGATCATGACCATTGCACAAGAGGAAGTCCCTGTCACTGTCATTATGTATTGATTTTAATTAACACATAATTAATTGTTATGTTGAATAATTATTATAATTGGACATAAGACGATATGAAAGCAGGTAAAGAGATTCTCCCAACTGAAAACATTCTATCCCTTTCACTAAATCCTATAACACATAAGGCTATGTTCAAGAGCTTTTACCTAGAAAGTCTAACTTACATTGTCTCTTCCAAATCATTGTCAAATAGGTTCTTCTTCAAACGCTCCGATTAGGCCAGAATGCCACTGTGGTTGCTTCATAACCACTAACATCTGTTCCTTCTCATCCTCTACTTTCACTTGGATCTCCTTCCTTGTTCTCTTGTTTTGTCTAAATTTCATTAAGCTACACTTGCTAAGGATATAGATTAAATCTCCCATGTCCTATTTCCTCTTAAATGCCCAGAGTGCGAGAATAGATATTTAGTATTTTGTAAGTTAGCATTGAATGAAGAAATGTCTCCTGGATGATTTTGGGGGCACATAAATAATTTTTAAGAGACTAGAGGCATATCTCTTCACTATTATTTCTCAAAGATTACATAATTACTGCCCTGTAAGAACAAGTATGAAATACCTTTCTCATCATTACCGGTGAATCACCTGTCCTCTGAAAAGAGGTGTAGATTGATTTTTTATTAGTCATTTTAATCAATACCATGAACCTATGAAGACAGCTGCTCATTGTTACCAAGAGTTAACATAGCCTAAAGGATGTTCAGCCACCTGTCAGGTACAAATAAAACTAAGGCAGAGTCACAAATCACATGCAAACTTGCTCTTTGTAAGCTAGTGTAATTTTTGGGGGGTGTGAGTGTCTGTGAATATACCCAAACACATTTTGATAAGCTTTTGACCATGTAGTGAATTGTTATTAAACTCTAACATGGCTCAGCAAAAATATTTATTGAAATTTCAGTAAAATACATTTAAAATATCTTGTAAAGGAGTTACCCAGGGAGAAAATTATAAGCAAATCAAATCATAATAATTTAATGTGTTGGGCTTTGAAGGGTAATATTTACTATAGGTGAATAGAGGATTTATTATTTTTCCACAGTTGAATTATATTTTTAAGAAATGTAATTACTCCATACACAAGAATTCAGAATACAACAACAGAGAGAAAAAAAAATGCACTTATCCTATGCTGTAACAAGCTTACCGAGGCTTTAAATGAATATATATTTATAAAATTGCCTTTGACAATTCACAGGATCTGATTATGTGGCAGGATGCTCTGACAAAGGATTTGATTACATGGTGCATTGAGCTGTGGCTAGTAAATAATAACCTTCTATGTTCCTGATTCTACTTGTTATTGTCACAAAAGAGACAGAATCGTGAGAATTAGTTTGTATCATAAACAAATCAATTACTGACACAGGACCTAAGATGGCATGACACTTACGTTATGCCATTGAATTTTTATGAATGGATAATGAAATCTTCTAATGTGAGTATTAATTTTGATTAGGTCAACTGTGCTTATGGTAATGGGTCCACAGATTTTCGCCATCTGTGCTAAATGATTACATAGGCTTGTTAAGATATTTCTTAGGTGAAGGTACATGAAGCATTAATCAAGCTTTTGTATGGCAAAAATTGCCTGACTCTGTATTCAAGTTCTGCACCAGAGTTAAACTAAGTGGCCGTTTAAATCTTGGGTAAAGAGTTTAAAATTGAAGGTGGAGAATTTCAGGAAGAAGTAGAAATGAAGCTAGAGAAATCATAATTACATTTAATGTAATTATTTGATAATTTAATAAATTTTATAGGTATAGAAATTTATAGATTTTATATAATATCTATAAATGAGCATGCATGTGTGTGTGTGTGTATGTATTTCCAAATGACAAAAGAGAGAAGAGATTGAAAAGATTTGCATACATACTCAGAAATCCAAAATATGGGAAAAGGCGTATTGATAAATGTGAATTATACATGTGAAAATAAGATTATATAGCATATATTATTGGAAGCATTTAGTAAAATTTAAATTTATTTGGTTTTATTAACTATATATTTATTTATTGTTAAACATGGTGTCTTACTCCTGTAATCCCAGCACTTTGGGAAGCTGAGGCGGGTGAATCACGAGGTGAGGAGATCGAGATCATCCTGGTCAACATGGTGAAACCCCGTCTCTACTAAAAATACAAAAAATTAGCTGGGCATGGTAGCGCGTGCCTGTAATCCCAGCTACTCGGGAGATTGAGGCAGGAGAATTGCCTGAACCCAGAAGGCAGAGGTTGCGGTGAGTGTGCCATTGCTCTCCAGCCTGGGTAACAAGAGAGAACCTCTGTCTCAAAATATAAATAAATAAATAAATAAATAAATAAATAAAAGAAAATATGTTATTATTTATTATTTAAAGTATTATGGCAGAAATTTTAGATAAGTCATCTGTTCCAGTACATTTCCTAAACCACCTTGCACTAGGATTTATTTTTAAAAACACATTTATTGAAATATAACTGATATACGAAGAACTGCACATACATAAATGTGTACAGATGTGTGCGTTTTTCTTTTCTTTTTTCTCTGTCGTTGTATTTATAATTCTTTGGGTATATACCCAGTAATGGGATTGCTGAGTCAAATGATATTTCTGGTTTTAGATCCTTGAGGAATTGCCACACCGTTTTCCACAATGCTTGAACTAATTTACACTCCCGCCAACAATGTACAAGAGTTCCTATTGTTCCACATGCTCTTCAGCATTTGTTGTTTACTGACGTTTTTATGACTGCCATTCTAACCTGGTGTGAGATGGTATCAAATCAAAAGTTGATTTTGTCTACAGAATGTGTATAAAATGGTGCAGTCATGTATCTAGCAGTTGGTACATGCAGCTAGCAGTAATTCTCTTGGTGGGCAAGTTCTACTGTGATGAACAGAAAGGCATTCACCCAGGCCAAACCCGAGGCTGCCTCGATAGCCTTCTATACAATTTGGTAAACACCTAAATCTCTATCATCAGTTTCTGCTTGAAATACACAGTTATTTTTATTCTCTTCGTGTGAACTGTAATTATTACACAGGTTAAGTATCCTGATAAAGCCTTATTTGATTTCCTGGACCATCATTTTATTGTGCATTACCTTGCTTAAATTTAGTTGACTAGGATTTTTATAGAGTTAAATATTGCAGGTTCATTGTGGTGCCTCATGCCTGTAAACCCAGCACTTTGGGAGCCTGAGGTGGGAAGATGGCTTGAGGCCAAAAGTTCAAGTCCAGTCCTGCCAACATAGCAAAACCCCATCTCTACTAAAAATACAAAAATTAGCCTGGCATGGTGGCACAAACCTGTAATCCCAGCTACTCCAGAGCCTAAGGTGGGAGAATCCCTGGAACCGGGGAGGCAGAGGTTTCAGTGAGGCAAGGTCATGCCACTATGCTCCAGCCTTGGCATCAGAAGGAGACTCTGTCTCAAAAAAAAAAAAAAAAAAATTAATGTCATGTTACTTTATAAAGAGGTTTTGGTTAATTATGACAATAATACATTTTATCTTTTAGTTGATATATATTTATTCAGTATAGGTCACATGACAGACACGAGAGTAAATACTGAGGATTTAGCAGAAAATTATATGAAGTTGCTGCTTCCTAAAACACCACCATATATTAGGGGAAAGAGATAAAGACACAAATTAATATACAATTCAATAATGCAATGGCAAAAATCATGTATGAGATTATAAAACAGTGTTTATTGGCATATCAGGCACACATTATCTACAGAATAGAGATGTGTTGCCAGCCAGGCGAATCCTAGGATAACAAGAAGAGGGATGCAGCAAAGCTTCTGACTGTGTGACACATTGTGCTATTTTCCTGCAACAATAAACATTTCGTATTGCTAGATAATAAAATCCCAAGGCTTGAGAGGCTGAATAGAAGCTTCCCAGTCAGGCTAATGACCTCATGAATGCCTTTGTGCGCTTTGATAGCCACCTTGGACACAGCTAAGAGAAAAGCAGTGAACATTGGCACCATTTAAACCAGGAGACAACATGACCCTACGTTAACTCAAATAATGATCTTTTTCAACATTCTTAGGGAAGGTAGGTCAAGGATATGAGATATCAACTAAGTAATTATAGAAATAGTGTAGGCAAGACAAACTCAGAGATGTTTTGAAGGTAATTAAAAAATATATGTTGGCTTCTACAGGTGTTTAAAAAAATAATATTGTGGCTAAAATGATTAGAAAGCTCTGGCCTGAGCAAATAGAGACATGTTGACAGCATAGATTAGGATTAAAGCCAAAGGATAGAAAATACAGATGTGCAGCAGAGTGGGATTAAAACATGGAAATTACAATAAATTCTGTGCTGATCCAAGTTCACGTTCTCATGGGTATTCACGGTATGTCAGTAGATAGGTGGGTTTAAGTTCAAAAGTGCTGGAGGCTGGAGACATTATTATGTGTCAGGACACATTCATCCCTGGGCAGTGTTTTAGGTGCTACCAGTGATTACCTCTAGTAATATTTCTTATGTAATTGCTTTAGTTAGTCATGTCATCTGACTGATGTTTCAGTTTATATGTGTCAATCCACTCAACCAAGTTACAGCTAAGTTTTATCTGTTAATGATCCTTTCTCTTTGAGGTGTCATATTATATAACTCTTACTTGGACATCTTTTTTGTTGATCTTATGGTTTACCTCTGTGGAGAAAACTGTACTTCTTATATGGGTGATGTGAATATGGCTAAATAGTGCTGACAGACTGATTTTTTCTGTCTCTCTTTTTAAAAACAAACCTAAAATTCTATTCTGTAAAGGCAAGGTATATTACACATTTTAACTTTTTTCTTTTTTACATTACTGGAATGATTTTTAAATCCAATCAAACTGAAGGTGTTGGAATTGTCAATGTTGTTTATTATAATATACATTTACATTTTTTCCCCCAAAAAATCACATTTTGGAAACAATTGAGTGTGAAAAATGATGCACTCTATCAATATATATGTGTATATGTCCTATAGATGTTTCAAACTTTTCAAACAATCATAACTTAATGCACACACAAGCTCAAGGTATGCCTACACGCACTCATGCACACACGTACACACCTGGTGGCTTCATATAGATTCATTGTCAGATTTGACCATATTCAATGTTTCATGAGTGAAACTTTTAGAAACGGCCGAGGAAAGAGAACTGTGAAATTTTCTTTGAAACAGTAGCTCCTTTTACACTCTAAAATATTCATAATTATTGACACAGGGGTACAGCTTCACGGGATTTATTATTCAGCAACTATTGTAGGATGAAAAAATATTTCTATAAAAGATGTTTATTGCATCACTAAATGTAATATAAAAATTAGTAGCTATGTAAAGATCTATCAAAAGAAAATGATTTAAAAAGTGTAAACATTTATATAATAGAATATTACACAATTTTAAAAGATGAGATTATAAATAATAGTTTGAAATATATAATCCTAATGATATGAATAATATGACAATAAAATTAGTATCAGAAAATCAATTATATAATAAAATAACTTTGGAATTTTTGCTAATCAAGTTATAGGTGATTTTAATATTTTTGAAATAAAAATACAATCGTCATAAAAACAAAGTGGAATTCTCTAAATTGTTCTTGAATCCATTTGCTATTGGGCAAGACTCTCATCCCTTTTATTTTATTATAATTAAAAGCAAACAAGCAAAAAAAAAAAAATACTGGTAAAACTTTCTTGTTCCACCCTTTACTTGATAATGTTAATGCCAAATCAAAATGCATGCTCAGAAAGCTTTATTTTTTTTTTAACTTTTATTTCATAGATTACTGTAGCCTGGAACTCCTGGGCTGAAGGGATTCTCCTGCTTCAGCCTCTCAAGTAGCTGGGACTACAGATATGAACCACCCCCATTCATAACACCTTTTATAAAATATAGCACATTATTATTAGTTGGCAAAGTTAGAATCATTCATGTAATTTACACTCACTGATAGGTTAACTTCGTTCCAGTATCACTTTGTTTATTAGAAGGGAAGCCTTGAACTAATAACTTCATGTTGACAAGAATAAATCACTTTCTCTGTGCATACATTGAGAATAAAAATAATTTAGTGCTGAACTTTGAAATAATTCAGGTATTTCCTTGGGTGGGAAAGTCTCTGAAAATTTGATAATATTTGATCCTATGTATTTTGACATAGGGAGTACTCTTCTCAGTAGAAGCAAATGAGAAGAAAATTTTACCAAATTTGTAGAATCAGCTGAAAAGGCTAAATGGGTTTTCAAAGTAGTTTCGTCATCAAATTTGAAACTAAAGAATAAGTAATATTTTTGAGCTAATAAAGAATATCTGTATTTATATAATAGTTGTCTTCCAGTGTGTTTATATATATACATATAAATACTTATAGAAGATGAAATTATAGTTACACTCAATTATTTCTTAATTATAGGGAAATTCTAAGTTTGAAATGGCAACCAGAATGCCATGCCTTGTATTACAGGTTGGACACTGCACAACAAGAACTGCCATGTTGACGATTCATAGAGGGTGATCTATACGTAGAACAGCATGGCCACTTCTTAAAATTTTTTGTTTATTCATTCTTTATTTATTTATTTAAAGATAGTATTTTGCTCTTGTTACCCAGGCAGTAGTGCAGTGGTGCAATATTGGCTCACCACAACCTCTGCCTTCTAGGTTCAAGTGATTCTCCTGCCTCAGCCTTCTGAGTGGGATTACAGATGCCTGCCACCATGCCTTGCTAATATTTGTGTTTTTATTAGAAATGGAGTTTCACCATGTTGGCCAGGCTGGTCTCGAACTCCCGACCTCAAGTGATCTGCCCACCATGGCCTCCCAAAGTGCTAGGATTATAGGTGTGAGCCACCGTGGCCAGCAAAAGTGCTCACATTTTTTTAAATTACCCAAATATTTTTGGTCATAAAACAAAAATACATTTTTGCTTATTTAATTATATCAGATATCAAATACTGAGGCTACACTATCTGTTCACTATGTTAATAATCTATTTCACCTTTGACTGCTATACGTAACTTGTAAATTTAACTCTTGAAAATAGACAGAATATAGAGAATAACATTTTTAAGTAATGTGGTTTTAGAGATCATCAGTATTGGTCTTGCATTATACATGTGAAGTAACATTCATGATCTACCATATTTCTTTCCTCTCTCTGCCTTTTTTTTTTAATTTTATTTTTTTAACTTAGTCTCACTCTGTCTCCCAGGATGGAGTACAGTGGCACGATCTTGGCTCACTGCAACCTCTGCCTCCTGGGTTCAAGGGATTCTCCTGCCTCATCCTCTGGAGTAGCAGGGATTGCAGGCAAGTGCCACTGCACACAGCTAATTTTTGTATTTTTAGTAGAGACTGGATTTCACCATGCCAGCCAGGTTGGTCTCAAACACCTGACCTCATGTGATCCACCCACCTCGCCCTCCCAAAGTGCTGGGATTACAGGTACGAGCCACCGTGCCTGGCCTTCCTTGTGACTTGTTTTGAATGACATTTATGTAGGAAGTCATGTGTCTGTGTGAGTATGTACCATGTAAGATTTAAACCATTAAGGCAAAAAATTCTGGGTATTTTGAAATAAGGTACACTGAGTGTTACATACAAAAAAATTGTGAGGAAGACACAAGCGATATAAAGCCTAAGACAGTTTAATTGGAAAATTTTAAGAATGAACAATCACCTAGAAGACTGTTGTTTTCTTGGGAGAGAACTACTGACACGGTTGCTCTAATATGGTCCATGTTTCTTTGGTAGGAAGTGTCATCATTTAATAACCAACTGAGAATACTGGTACTCAGAAATTACAGGTGAACCCTGATGAGCCAGGGTTTGTTTGTTTGTTGTTGTTGTTTTTCCGTTTTTCCTGTTGTGGGACTGAATTCATTTCTTAAACTCAGTTATTCTTTCTGTAACTTATCTCTGGTCCCTTGCAGGGCATTGCTTCTTGCTTTAAATGCATAACAGGAATCACGGAAGCACTTACAAATAAATGAATGTCTCAGGGAGTGTATAACTTAAGCCAAAGAAAACCACACATTTTATAATATAATTTCTATTAAATCAAATAAACTCCTGTGATCCCTTCCACCGAGTAGACATAAATACACGTTAGTTGCTTATTCATTACATTCCTTACAAAAGTAACTGTTATTATGAAAATGTTACTTATAAATATGACTAGTTATACAGAACATATAATTTGTTAGTTTGACTAGCATTTGAAAATATCATTATTATGGAGAAAAAGAAACTCTGAGTAATTACACAGAAAGATGGATATGATGTGATTATATGTTGCTTGACTGCCATTCCTACTGAGAATACTCAGCAGTTATAGGGAATTTTCAGTTTTGTTATCAGTTGTGTGATAATTACCTAGCAGAAATTATTTTAGGAAGAATATGATAATTATTATAAGAAAACTATTTTATATAAACAAGTTAAAATTTAAAATATACACAAATTTGCAAAAGTTTTTCAGCTAAAATCCACAGAATGACTGATTAAAGTATTCTAAATGTATAAATATTTTAAACATAAATATGTATACACAATAAAGAACTAAATAATATCTAAGTGTTACAAGAATAAATTATTATTAAATGCAAAGTGTAATTTTATTATTTTTGTCTTTTTTAGTAAACAGGCTATATAATTTTCTTCACTAACAAAATAAGTCTTACTCAGAATAAGAGTTACATATGACTGGGGAAACTGCTATTTTCAAAGGTGACTTTAGCTTTTATCCTAAAATAAGATTCAGTATGCATTCAGTTCAAGACTACAAAAGTCACTGAATGACTGTTTTTCCTACATAGAAATATATTCCAAGTCTTTGACATAGGTTAACCTCTTTTATTTAAATCTTGGTTAGTAGTAATTGCATAGCAGTAGTTATCGAACAGCAAGGAATTGGTAACGTAGTCTTTCCCTTAATAATCTTAGAGGTAGGTGGAGATTTGCAAATTTAAAGCCAAAAAAAGCACGCAATAAAATATAACTTCTATAACAGAGTAACTGCTGAATGTTATAACTTCTATAACAGACTAACTGCTGAATGTTTCTCTAAAGATCTGAAAAACGAACATATACACCAAAGGACAGAAAATTTGCTCAGGAATTTGAGGTTTGTGCCTTGGGAAGACGTTTGATATTTACCGGTCAGCATATTTTACTGAGCCACATAGCTATCTTCAGTTATAAATATTGGCTCATTTTCAAGATTCATCATATTAAAAAGTCATAAAATTATCTGTTTCACTTTCTTACTGTAATTGTTTCAAGTATTTCAGTGTTGCTACAGGAAAAGTAAACAAAGAAGAATCCAGTGAAAAATAAACATACAGCTAGACTGAGAATGATTGTGAAGATATATAGAGTGGAAACATCACCCCAAATAATATCTCAGTATTAACCAATCAGTTATACATAATAAATGAGAAAAATAGTTACTAAACTGAATTATCCCATTACCCCTGTCATGCTATTCATCTTCCATGTTAGATGAATCTCTTGGCAAATTAATGCAGAAACAGAAAAACAAATACCATGTTTTCTTATGTATAAGTGTGAACTAAATACTCAGTACACACAAACATAAAGATGGGCACAGTAGGCTCTGGAGGGAAGGAGAGACAGATGGAGTAAGGGTTGAAAAACTACCTAATTGGTACTGTGTTCACTTCTTGAGACACAGGATGATTAGAAGCCAAAACCTCAGCATTGTGCTTTATGCCCATGTAACAAACCTGTGCATGTACCCTATGAATATAAAATAAGATAAAATAGAAAAATATATACACGTATTCAATTTTATTTCAGATCTCTCTCTTGCTTTTACTCTCACATGCAATGCCTACATTTTTGAATTTTTGAATGTATCTGCTTCAAAGCAGAGAAAGGTCAAATTTCTCCTGCCTTTGTCTTGCAGAGGTTATGACAGCTACCTAAGGCTCTTACTATCCATGGTCTACCTCTGGTCCTTCAGATTTTTCAGAGTAGGATATAACGAAACAAACAAAGCTTTTATTTAATCAACAGATATCACTCAGTTTCTACCAAATCCCAGTGTCTATTCTACATGCTGAAAACACAGAAATAAAAGAGCCAAAGCAAATCCCAGTCTTCACAGAATTTATATTTGTGTGGGGCAAAAGAGAAACTTAAGTAAATAAATACACAAAGCAATTTTAGAAGGTATGAAAGAACTACAATAGAGCTCTAGAAGTAGAGACTGGTAAGAAACAACCTCTCTAAGCAGATATTTTAACTGAGACCCAAATGAAGAGAAAAAGAAAGCTTTAGAAGACCTAGCGAAAGAGAGTTATGGGCAGAGGAACTCGTAAATGCACAGCTGTGATGAAGGAACAAGCTTGATGTGTTCAAGTAAAGGAAGAATAATAGTGCGAAAATAAATTCGTTCAAAGGAAACTCCTTGAGAATCCAATAGAAATCGTGATGGATAATTTTATGTGTCAACTTTACTGGAACAAGGGCCCAGATTAAAGGCTATTTCTAGATATGTCAGGGAAGGCCTTTTCAGATGAAGTTAGCCCTTGAATCTGTGGATTCAGTAAAATAGTTCGCCCTCCCTAGTGGGGATGGGCATCATCCAGTCCACTGAAGGCCCAAATAGAACCAAAGGCAGTGGAAGAATGAACTTGTCCCTTTTGCTTACTGACTTCATGCTTGAACTGGGACATCAATTTTGTCCTGCCCATGGACTGGAATTGGCACAATCAGCTTCCTCAGTTCTCAGGCCTTCAGGCTGAAACTGAAATTACAGCACCTTCTTTCCTGGGTCTCCAACTTGCAAACGGCAGATTGAGGACTTCTTAGTCTACATAATTATACAGGCGCATTTTTCATAATAAGTTTCTTCATACACACACATACACTCACACACGCACATTCAATTTTCTTTCTGAGCTCCCTCTTGCTATTACTTTCATACACAATATCTAATCTATACATTGCCTTTAAGGGTGTAATTATTTTTTTTGAATTCTTTGCTTTTCTCCTATTTTTCTCTTGTAGAGGTTATTATCAGCTACATAAGGTTGTGACTAACCATGGTTCTACCTCTGGTCTTATACAGAAATAGGTTATACATACATATGATTTTCTGGAGAACCCTGACTAATAATACAGGAATCAAGGAAAGTTAAATTATCTAGCCTTAGGATTTAAAGAAACCAGAGATGACCCAAGGATATTGATAGCATGAATATGTATAATTGGGTGGCCTGTGTAATCTTTATAACATAATTCATAATTTATCCATGTTTCATACCTGTCTATATCTAAATCTATACATTGTGAATTTATTAAATATTACATAATAGTTTAAAATAGTAAAGGCCAATACATACAATTTGTTAGTATAACTTTTATTGTAAACTTAAAAATAAAACAAGTCTTTGGAAACATATTGATTCGTACCATCTGAAGACATTGTTTAAATAGTTTACTCAAGGGTTATTTTAGGCAATGTGCTTGACTCATTGTTTCCTGTTGACTAACGATCTAGGTCTAGTGAAGTTACAAAATGATTCTCAGTAGAAAAAGAAACCCTAAAGATATAATTCTTTGTCCTGAAGAGTATTAAGCAATTTTATATCTCACATAGCAACCTCATTCTAACATTGCTTTATTAACTGCCCATCTACACTCAACTCATCACATGATCTTTGAACAAGTCTTACTTTCTAGTTCCATCATTAATCAGTAGGTTAAATGAAATTGCTGGTAAATCTTTATTTTATATTTTTACAAGAGTCTTGTCTTTAATTTTTTGATAATTATATATTAACAGACTTGCAAACATTTTCCAATCAATATGTAGATGTAACATAATAGATAAGACACAAAAGGAAAATATCATAATACTTTCTGTTCAGAATTTTTTTCCTATCCTATCAAGAATTACTGCATAAATATATGATTTGGCTAGCCTATACCAAACTTTATTATATTATAGTAACGTAAAATGACATTTGTGCATGAGTGTATAGTTTTCAAAAAGCAAAGCCACTTGATTTAAAAATGTTCAGTTCTAGTTTATTCATTATTGCAGTGACAGCTAACTCAAGTGCCTATCCTTATTAACATTTTACTACAAATAAAATAATGATTTTCCCTTGTGATTAAAGAAGTCATAACAGAAAACTACCACTCCAAACATGCATTCCGTGGTGAAAAATTCTAGCATATAAAAATTTACTTATGTGTACTTTATAAGAAACAGAATTTTAGATATGTAAATTGTAAGATAATCCAAAGGGTGCCTGTTTTTTTGTTTTGTTTTGTTTATAATTTAGCTCTTATATTTTCCTCAAGATATGTACGCAGGATAATCAGGGGTGATATTCCTCATCAGCCACAACTCAGTACACATAAATTTCACAGAATTTTTTCAAATGCCTGAATTTAACCTAAGACTCTCCTCTTCACACACATACCCCACTAGCTGATTTTCAGAATCTATTTTGGGATGTAAATGAAAAAGCTTTTGTTAGAAAAAAAATTATAATTATGTTTACAAAAGAATTTTATATACGGGGTGATCCAAGATGGCCGTTTAGGAACAGCTCAGGATTGCAGCTCCCAGTGAAAGCGCAGAGGGTGAGTGGACGCCGTGTTTTTATTGCCCACAGACTAGGAAATTCCCGGGCAGAGGTGCTCCACGGTCACCAGCGCGGCTGTTTCGGCCAGCGCGGCTGTGCCGGCCAGCGCCGCA
>NW_016107456.1:599194-608157 GCF_001604975.1 Cebus imitator
AAAAAAAAAAAAAAAAAAAAAAAAAAAAAAAAAAAAAAAAAAAGGAAGAACAAATGGAAAAGTGGCCTAGAGATCCACTGTTGTTTTGCATTTTTGTATATGTGATATAAACTTAGCTTATAATATACAAACTTGGTTTGGAAAGGGATGATTTTCCTCACCAGAGAGTAATTAGAAAAAGGAGGAGTTGGTCAATAATTATAGAAAAGGGAAAACAAATACATGCCATAAGAAAATTAAAGGCATTTGCAATAAAATGTTAGGAAAAATGTAAAGTTAATTGTCAACACATCTACACGGCCCCATATTGAGATGGCATACCTGATGAGGGACTGGCTGAAAACATATGTAAAATGAAAAGTTCTGGCTATGTATCCTCATGGGTAGAATAGTACTATAACAATGGATATTTGGTCTGATTAAGGGAAAACAACAATTATTTTTTTCACCACCAAAATTACTCAGCATCTCTGAGATCATAACTGAAAGGGAGATTCAGAAGGAGATGCTCAGTAGCTTCCAGCCAGGTAAGTTAAATAAACAAAGGCATTAGTCATCATTTGAAGGAGTACTAGACACATAAAAGACAGCCTTTTTTATTCAATTGGCTTGTCTTTCACATCATGCTAATTCTGTATTGTTTTGATTACTGTAGACTAATAATAATTTTTACAATTAGTTAGTGTGAGTCATCCACTTTGACTAATTAGAGTACATGAGCTCACCCAGGAAACTGGGATAGAGTAGAACAAATCAATAACCCTTATGGTTGGGCCCTGAAAAATACTAATATTCAACTTGTTTCAATGTTACCAAAGCACAAGGCTCTCTCTCTGTTGTTTACTACCAGATATTCAGTATTTAGCAAGAGGTCCAATGCAAAGGATTCTCTCGTGAGATAGTTTTTGGTTGTCAAAAATACAAAATCAATTGGAATTTGTTTCTGTTCATTGTAACTTCAGAATTCAGCAATGTTTTGAAAGAGCTGCTTCTAAGTTAATGATTAAATAAAATTTGCTACCTAATCACAAGAGATACATACAAGCCAGGTCTGCGTTTTTCTAGCTTGTGACCTCGGATATTTTGCTGACCCTCTTTATTATTAATATTCCTCATTTGCAAAATGTGGGGAAAGTGACGCCTACTTCGCTATTTGTTTAAAGGACAAAAATCTATTAACATATCAAAAAGTTTAGAAAATTAGACTGCCACATAGTTCATACTAAGCAAATAATAGCAATTTTTATCAATATCACCATCACCATTATCACGGCCTGTAGCATAAGTAAATCATCATGGAAGGAGACATTCCTTCTGTGGAAGACAAGGGAAGAATCATGGTAATGGAAAGTGCTAGTGCTTTAATGCGGAACTGCAGATGGTCTCTGACTTAATGATATTTCAACTAACAAGTTTTCAACTTTATGATGGTGTGAAAGTGATATGCATTCAGTAGAAATCGTACTTTGAATTCTGAATTTTGGACTTTTCCTGAATGTTCATAGCCATATGCAATAGGATACCCTTACATATTATATTCAACATTTTCTAATAGAACAGGCTTTGTGTTAAATTATTTTGCCCAGCTGTAGGCAAATGTATGTGTTCCGAACATGTGTAAGGTAATCTAAGCTAAGCAATGATGTTCAGTAGGCTAGATGTATTAAATGTATTTTGGACTTACAATATTTCAATTTAAAATGGGTTTATCAGGAAGCGACCCCATTGTAGGTCAAGGAGCATGTGTATTTTCTTTTACGGTGCTGAGCTGCTGCTGGTTTTCTACTCTTTCTCAGAGGCAGTACCAGTGTGTCAATCCATTTTGTTTTCTGTTCTCTTCAAAGACACTATCATTGAATTTATGACTGGTACTTTCCTGCCTCTGAGATGTTAAGCAGGAGTATTCTCCACTAATTCCCTCTAGTTTTTGCAGTCCTCCTGACAAGCAAATGAAGCTCACTGGCAGTAGTCATTTGGAGGCTAATTGGACACTTCATGAGTGAGTTACAAACGAAGTTACCTTACAAAGATTATAGGGTTACATGATGCTTGTCTGCATCTTTGACTTTCCTATCAAAATAGTAAATAGAAAATAATGGAAATTTCAATAATTCACTTGTATTACTGATGGTGAGATTCACCAAACTCCCTAAAATCACACTCAACCATTTTCATTGACAAACATCAGTTTTCCATCAGATAATTTATGAATATAACTTCTTTCTTTTTTCAGATTCTATCCAGAAAGCTGAATAAAATAAATATGTTCTTGGCCTCAGTAGGCTAAGTTACATTTCTGAAGTGTTAACAAATTAGTGATACCCAATTAATGGAAACTTGTTCTCATCATTAACCAATCACTTTTGGTTACACTTCTGGACATCAATAGGTCGCAGAAGGTCAAAGACACCTGTTGAAAATCTGAGAACAGGAGGTACTCTGAGGAGAACAGAAGGGATTTCTGACTTTGGCAGGTAACTAGTTGTACGTTGAATCGGTCTTTGTCAAATTATTAGAGGACAACATTCATCCAGTCTTCTATGGAATATCTTTCTAACAGAATGCTCATTTTACAAAATAGGAAATCAATGCAAGTGTTATCACTTCCTCTCATCTAGATGATTCCACAAACAACTTTGAAACTTTTTTATGTTCCTAAAGACCTTAGGCAGTTGCTGCAGCAACGACTGATGAATTTTCAAATCAGAGGAAAATTAAGAGGTAAAGAAATTTACACATAACATTTTTTTCTTGACATTCTCACAATGTGGCGAGCAAAAAGATAACTATGGAGCAGCAAAGGAACAAGTAAATAAATGTCAGAATCATTAGGAATAAAACAGTTTAAAAGCAATACATGGAGAAAACTGGTAATTATACTTTGAATTTTAAAAGTCATTTTTACATAGAAAATTTTATAGTATGTTATATAAACATACAAAAGGTATTACATAGGTGAAATACAGCTTCAAGGGGCAATATTTTTTAAAGAAATTTCTTAAAGTACTCAATGCTAATTTTTATCCTTTGCATGGTATATTTTCATAACAAAGTTGGAAACTGACAATGCGGATTTCCTTTTCTCCTATAATACAAGCAAGAAAGCTTTTAGAATAATGTTTTTCCTTTTCTTTCAAGTTTATAGAAAATCTTACAGCACAACAACAGCAAAAGCCCTCTTAGTTACTAGCAAGACTGACTTTCCTCTGTATTTAGTTACTTTTCTCTCTCTGCATGGCTGTCAAATTTAGAAGTAGAAAAACATTTCTTGGCCCAACACTATGTATTATTTGGAAATGTTTACTTCATAACCATCGATTAATAAAGTACTTTGAAAAGAGATGCTTTATGTCTTAAAACAGAAGTGCTCTGTCATAATTTGTGAAATGAAATAAGTCACCGGTGACCAGCCTTCTCTTTTGTATTCAAAGAGAAACTGAATTGCACTTCATCCGTTATGGTAGTCATTATTCTACTCCGTGTTAAATGAGAGCTGAACTTCAATTTCCTTCCCTCCTTCTCTTATAATTTTATCAGTAATTTGAGCGCTGCTTTAAAAACAGGAGATGTTTAAAAAGTTAGTCACAACGGGAAAAAGAATGTAGCTAACGCTTTCGGCATTTTTACAGGTGGCCCACACTTGAATTTGACAGTAAGAACCTTTATAAAAGTCTTTCAGTAATGTGTCTACTATGTAGGCTTGAAGGTATTTATTCACGAAAAATACTGTAGTACAATATAGTAAAAGTACCTGCAGCCACCATAATAGGGCACGGAGTGTCGATCCTGACATTGCTGGCTTTCCTGGTTACTCGGCTTCCCTCCCAATGCTTTTAAAAACATTTTCTTCCTAGGATTATTTTGAGATGCTGGAAAGCATGTAATTTTGAATACATTTAGATATTAGGACTAAAGAGAGCTTTAATTATGGTGGCAAAGCATCTTGTTCATGTATTTATGTTAATGTGAAACAAATGTATCCACACAAAATTTTAAATGTCAAAATTTTTCTAGAATATATGAAGTAAAAAGTAAACAAAAATCTGTAGATCTTATTTATATTAGTTTCAGGGAATAGATATGAATGCCATCAGGATACTTAAATAAAACAACTCACATTTCTGTATGCCCAGAAAAACAATCTGTTTTTAAGTCTAGGAAAAGTAATACTTAGCACAGATTATGTCATATAGCAATCTAACACATAACAAATTATGTCTGATTAGGCATTTATAAAAACTACCTCCTACAGCTTTCTATAAATTACGATAATGCATTATGTTAAAAATCTTACTTAGAAGCAATTTGTAAATTTACAGATCCAATAAATACATGTAGAATAAAATAAGTAAAAATTATAAAATAATATGATTTTGGCTTTAATTGATAATTATATGCCATGCTTATTGATTTCCAAAGGTGGCACTTGGCATTTTTAAAAATTTTATGGTGAAAAGAAAAATGGCAGACCATGTAAGTGCATTTTATAGGAAGAAAATAAAGAACACCATGGGAGTTAATAGGCGATAATCAAGTATGTTCATCCTTATTTGCATGTTAAATTATATTTAAAATGTGGATGACCCATTCTCTCTTTCTCTCCTTCCGTCCATCCCTACACACACACACACACACACACACACACACACACACACACCCCTTCTGAATTTACAAAAACTCAAAGTATTGCTAAAAAAAATTTCATATAACTTGTACAGTTAATTACTGGGAAAGAAAGCACTAGAATCTAGGTGCCCATACCTCTCCTAAGAAAGATTATAATTTGAACTGAATTTCCACATTCTTCTAGATTATCTTGCAAATGAATACAGAATACAGCAGGGGCTCAGCCTTGTTTTCCTCTGTTCCGACGAATAGATAAGCTCCAAGCTTATATATTTTCACCAGGATCTTAAGCCATAGGATTTTACCCCTTTCCAACTTCCCCAACTTTTCTACTTTCTCAAAGTCATGCTCTGGTATCAGCAAATCACCCTTGTGTTTAGCTTGGAAAGGTCCCTTGTGTTTTTTCTCTAAGGGAATCTTGTTTTCTATAGCTTTCATTACGGATTTTGTTGCCCCTTGCAAGAAATGTTTTTTGAGTCATTAGGTTTGGTTTGCTTTTTCCTTCCAAGGTGACCTAAAAAGCACAGGTTTGCTAGTGGAGTAGGTATTTTCTTCCTACTGCTGCTGCTTCCATGCTTCATCACTCTTCCTTCAAACTCCCTTTGTTGTGGTCACTTATGTGTCTTCTGGCTAATTCTACTCAATCCTGTTTTCAGAAACAAGCCAAAGATCTTTCCGTGCACTGCTGCTAGTACTCATCCTTAAGGACAGGTGGAACAACCCTGCAAGCAATTCACCTGAACTCTTGCCGATTATTTTAAATTTTCACTTTAGCAATCATTCACTTTATCTCCCTCTTACCTCATAACATATAGAATCATATCCTAGATTTTGACACCATCCATTATTTCACCATCCCCAACATTTCAGTTTTAAATAGGCCAGTCTCTGCATATTTTTTTCAGCATATTTACTCTGTTCAGTGAGACTATCTCTGTATTTTGTTTGTTTGTTTGAAACAGTCTTGCTCTGTTGCCCAGAAGGCTGGAGGTGCAGTGGCACCATCACCACTCACCACAACCTCTGCCTCTTGGGCTCAAGTAATTTTCCCATCTCAGCTTCCCAAGTAGTGAGGACTACAGGCGTGAACCTTGGCGTGCTCCCCTGGTGTGACCACCTTAATAAACATTTGACTCATTTGACTCCATTGGCCAAAACAATTTTATCTATCCGTCTCAAAATCTTTGTAGATTTACCAACTCTTCTCTCTCTAACTACCTTTTTTAAAGTATTGCCTTTTCCAGTGTCACTGTCATTATTGAGTACAATTGTCCCTTGAAATTTTATTTACAATATTCTTTATAAGTTCAAAATATGTCATACAATTATTTGTTTATGTCATATAATCATTATGTCATACAATTATTGGTTTATTCAGTGCTGTCTCTGGTTACTTTGATGCAAACTCTCTGAAGACAGAGATTTTTCTCTCATTTCCCTTTACATCCCCAGGTTTGGCAAATAATAGGCTATGTATTATTTATTCAATTATACATATAATTAAATGAATGAATGAACCAGTTGTTATTTCCACTCTACTGTATATATTAAGCTTTTGATACTATTCTACATTTATATTTTAATTATACTTAAAGCCATACATCATTCTTTTAATTATGGCTTAGTATATTACGCATACATAATTATTTTGGAACAATATGCAGTTTATTTTGTTCTTAAACTTGATATTTTATAATAATAATTTCCTTAATTATTATTTATCAACAATTCTCATGTAAGTTAAAGATATTAGAAGCATAGGAGCTAATATTGAAATTAAACATTATTCTTTGAAATGTGTCATATTCTCTTTAATGGATTGTGCTAATGCAAATTATGTACTCTGAAAAATTAAACACAATTTAATCTTGTCAGGCTAAGTAAAAGACTAACAAATGTAGTATGCAGCATTTATTTTTATGACCTCACAGCTTAGCCTGAAGTATACATTTATACATATTTCTTTACAGGGTTACATATGCAACACTACATAGGGCAAATTTGATGGGTGATTCAAGTAATTTATTAAGCTTCTTTTTTCTTTTTTACTATAAGTGACTTTGACTTACTGCACTAAGTTTTCCTGAAATCTAGCCTCCATATACATACAATTCTATTTTTTCTGAATTATAACAATTACTAGGCCAAGGATTTGGCAAAACTTAAAGACAGATAGCTGTCTGCCTTACAAATTCAAAATTCCTTGAAATAAAATGTGCTTGCTTTAGATGAAAAATAAAGACATTGCCCAAAATATTTTGATAGGATAATGTACAATGCAAGAAATTATTAAATAATAAGAGTTGGAGTTACATTTATAATAATATTGTACATAAATACAACCAGCACAGTGAGATTATTTATATGGAAACTATTTATTCAATTTCAAACCTTTCTTACAGCCTACAATAGTCAGTGAATGTAATTGCATAGATTTGTATAGACGATACTATCCATTGAAACACCGTTCACAGTTTCTATGCTCTCATTATATTCTTTGGGTGACCCTCCTTGTTTCTTTATCATCATAGTGTCTCCAATGTTTTCTATACTCTAATTCCAGGAGATAATCTCAAATGTATCTACTTTCAAATTAAGAAGGAGTTGTCTTTTCCAGTACTCCCCTGATTCTAGTCCATGTTCCATGGCATGTTAAATTTCACAATGAAACATTTACTTCAGGTGTTTAATATAATCAAGACAAAAGAGTTTAATTTCCATGTGAATTCTTCCAACCTCCTATTCTTCCTCAGTAGTCCTCTTCCTTTATTTCAAAACTAGAGTAATAGGGTGTAATGACATGTACTAGAATTTGAAATAAAATAACAGAAATGATAATCATAATGCAATTGATTTGTTTGTATTGCTGAATTTGTCCCAAGTATGTTGTTTCTATCCACTTATTTAATAATATCAATTATTATTGGTTAAAATATAATTTCAGTTCTCTAGACAGACTGTCCAGTCACAGAGAGAGTCTAGCTCCACACATCTTGTAATGCTTGTGCTATAATGCCCCCTTCCATGTAGAATGCAGTGAGCTTGCTTTAGTGGTACGTTGGTCTAGTGTTATGGTGAGAGTTAGGGATAATGCAATATTATTGATGCTTTTAATGGGGACATAAAATGAAAGAAAAGTAAAACTGTGGAGAAATAAGACACATAATGTAAATGGGAAATTAGCAGACACTATGTGCATATTAAAATAATCCAGGTTTTATGTTGCTCCTTTAGCATGTGACTTAAGCATTTGTTGATTATTTATAAAATATTTGGAAAAGTAAATAACTGGAGAAGGAGTTATACCATTTATAATTCATATAGCATTTTAAATGTCACAGAATATATTATTTTAAATAAAAATATGCATTTAAAGGAATAAAATTTATCTATAAATAGCGTTCATTATATTCTTGTTGTATGAAAAATTTTATATCAGCAATAAATTACCTTCCTCTGTAGGTGTCTTCTTTGCAATCAGAAACCCAAAACATAAGTGTTTACTCTACACTGTTATTTTCTTTTACTTTTTATTTATCTTTTACTGTACTGCCAATGTACATGGAAATGCACACATGCACACACACACACACACACACACAATTCAATTCAGTGAATCATTTCAATTGCCTTTGTATTATGTAGAAAAGCTTTGGAGTTGAAAGAACCCAATCGTGATGGCATCTCTTCATATTACTAAGTTCCTGTCACATTATATTGCAACAGATCTGTTGACATGTTAATCTCCCACACTTAATTTTTGGAAAACAAGAGGAATGAAAAAAATAAATTTACCAATAGCCAAATGAGTAATATCTATAGAATGACAACAGATATGTCATTTTATTTTCTTCTGCAAATATTAGCTCATCCAATTTTAACTTTACATAGTTTCCTGAATTAAGAACTAACCATACTAGTTTTAGTCAATATACCTTCTAGTGGTATATTGACTAAAATACTTCACTGTAATATTCCCTCAGATGAGAGCTCACATGTGAAACATACTCATCCCCAAGAAGCCTGTCTATTCATCTCTTGAGAGGTAATGACTTCCATATTGTATTTTGTTTGCATTTGTATTTGCATTTCTCTGATGACCAGTGATGATGAGCATTTTTTCATATGTTTTGTTGGCCTCATGTATGTCTTCTTTTGTAAAGTGTCTATTCATATCCTTTGCCCACTTTTGAATATCTTTGTGGTGTTCTCTGTATTTCCTGGACTTGAATATTTGTCTGCCTTGCTAGGTTAGGGAAGTTCTCCTGGATAATATCCTGAAGAGTATTTTCAGCTTGGATTCATTCTCTTCGTCACATTCAGGTACACCTATCAAA
>NW_016107456.1:609527-619172 GCF_001604975.1 Cebus imitator
CGAGCCTGATCACCTGGCTCCCTGACTCAGAGTCTTTTTTTTTTTCAGTTGAACAGTCGACTCTCTCCCAGGTGTTCCAGGTGCCTGTTGAAAAGGCACTGGGATCTCCCATGCCAAGACTCACTGAGCCAGCTGAAACAGCGGGCGCTGAGATTCCTGGCGGTTTTTTTGCCTAGTAATCTCCTGGCCTGGCTCGCTATTTCAGATGAATGGGTGACTCTCCTGTCTCAGGGCTCCAATCACCAGCTAAGAGGGCACCCAGACCAGTGTCTTTTGTACAGAGAACCACGGCACCAGGGTGCAGGCAAAGTAGCCGCCCAGGCCAAAACAGCCACGCTGGCCGAAACAGCTGCGCTGGTGACCTGTGGGGCTCCTCCGCCTGGGAATCTCCTGGTCTATGGGCAATAAAAACCCATCTGGAAATGTGGCGTCCACTCACCCTCTGCACTTTCACTGGGAGCTGAAATCCTGGGCTGTTCCTAGTCGGCCATCTTCCCCCAATCTGCCATATTGTATTTTCAAGAAAAACTCGTAGAGACTCTCTCAGAACTACTTGGCATCTATTTCTTATGGTCACTACAGTTATACAAGTTACTCTAGTAAAAAAGAGAGATTGTGCTGGCTCTTTCCTCACTTATTTTAACTTGATACATAGTGTTGCACTCACAGAAGATGCCAATAATTTTAATGATAATGACAACAAATAAGCACAAATCAAGTATTTGGGAATGGAGTATGATAACTTTTTCCCCTTCCATTCTTCCCCATGCAGTGTTACATTTAACCTCAGTGACTATTTCATAATTTGGGAAGTAAAATTGCTCTGCTTTAATTCTCTTGTTCAATATCTATTGATTTTATATTTGCTTATTTTTAGATTAAACACAACCAGAGGAAAGATGACTTTCCTTAGAAGCCTTTGAAGTATTATAATTTTAAAATATGTAAATAATTTTCAACTTGTCAGACTTTGCAAATGTTTATAAAATATTATTTTACACAGCAGTGCACTCTTGTGACTTTTCAGCTTCACAAAGGATAAAAAAATCCAAATTTGTTTTCATTATCAACTCTCAAAAGAAATAAATGTCATCAATGTACTTAATATTAAAAATTACACTATCCTAACTCTTTTAAATGAAGTCAGAACATATGGTAAATCCTACCTCCTATTTTTCTGCTGTATATTTAAAATATTTGTAAATTGAAAGAATTATCCGAGAAATGTTGTAATCAATGTTTCTGCATTATATTTGGTTTAGAATACTATTTGTTGAGGTATGAAAACAGTTAGTGTTAATACTCATTAATAGAAAATAACGCTTAAAATATATTAATTTAATAGTACCACAGGTGATAAATGCTAGTTTGTGCATATGTCAAAAGACATTGTAAGACTTAAAATATAAATGAGAAGAAATGATATAAATTTTAAAATATTAATTTCCAAGGTAATAAATTAAAATAAAAGGCAGAAACAGTGAATTTTTATCTGGATATTTATTTTTAAATGTGGTTGTCATCCTTTGACATGCTATTGATTATAGATATTTTAAGTTCAGCATTGTTGTTTAGTATGTATATTTCCACAATTCAAGGTGTTTTTTAAAATGATCTTTTTTTTCACTTTCTCTTTCAGAGCCACAAGGAATATATCTGAAAAGCAATTCAAGGCTAATGTAACAACAAGGTTACAAATCTCAACATATATGTCAGAGCAGAAAAGTTACAATTCTCATGATAACATTATATCATCAGCATTATACCTCCTGCACAATAAAATATGCATTTAGAAACCTAACTGGTAATTTAAAATACCACATGTTATATATATTAAATGAGGATAAGTTAACATTCCTAGGAGAACCTTAGTTTATCAAGTTTTGCATATGCATGTCTTAAATTAATAGCATTTTGCTATTAGAAGCGTCCAATCTACAGTTAAAAGTCACCCAATTCTTTTGCCTTTCCTGTCTGTTCGTGGATACACCACTGTGAAACTGAGTACAAAGAACTGGAAATGTGTTGAAATGATAGATTTTATACATTATAATATTAGCCTCAGCATTTTTTCTAGTATATTGCTCTACTATCATCAAATTTTATAAGAGTATGGTAACTCGACATCTGTTAAAACAACAACAACAAATTAGATGGGAAGCCATACCACTAGTGTATCAAGACGCAAAGCTTCCATTCTTGAATCCTAAGTAAAATATTTATGAACTTATTTAAATAATAATGAGATGGAATCCTCACAGTGCCATTGTTTAAGAATTATGCCACATATGCAATACTAGAGGGACTCCACAGTTTAGGAGACCTGAGTTTCCAGCTAAGAACCAGATTCCATGTCACACAGACCAATCTAGTTCTTCAACGGCGGGAACGCATTGAAATAGACCCATCTAGCATTAGATTTATAAAAGCGTTTGTTACACAAAACCTTTTGATATGCAACCTTACACACAAGTGGGTTTATAAACATATACATATATACTATACCATTAATATTTCAATACATAGGTGATTTTTCCAAATCTGATGATATCAGAATTAATTTATGATGTCATTTCTAACATACAGGTGAATACTTATAGACTTATAATCTTATATTTATGGATTTATATTTACATAAATCTGCATATGTAAACCAAACTAAATTTGTAGAAAAATGTTTATTTTTGCACAGCTTTGAATTAGAAATATTTTCATTTTTAGGTTCTGAAGATGTTTTGAGGCTCAATGAGGTGCATGATGTTGGAGATAATAAAAGTCACAGTTTTTATGGGATTAGGATTGAAACTCTTGGCTATATTATTTTCTGGCCAACTTCAGTTATAGCAAACATAAATATGCCCACTGCTTTGTGTTCCTTGTTTTCCTTCTCTATAATGAATGATCAGGGCATAAAAGGTTGTATGTATTCACTTTGAAAAATATAATGCATACCATAGGATTGGCCAAGGCCCAAAAATAAGATGCTGTTTTTATATGCCTCAGTTCCATATTTTGGAAATACTTAAATATTCAAGAGCTGCCAGATGTGGTGTCTCACACCTGTAATGCCAACACTTTTGATGTCTGTGGCAAGAGGATCACTTTACCCCATGAATTCAAAGCTGCTCTGAGCTATGATAGAGCCACTGCATTCCAGCCAGGTTGACAGAATGAGACCCTGCTTCTAAAAATACATATGCATACATATGCAAATATATTGATGTATATAAACACAAGAATGATCATTTATTAAATACTGTTGCTGTCTTTGCACATTACTCATGATTCTGTGAGGGCAGAATTACAAAATAAACAATCCAGTCCTTAGATTACATTTTATTTGGGAATTAAATTGTATAAATTACTGATTAAAAGTTAAATAAATTAGCAAAAGCCAAGCTGGCTCTTTCTTCTTTGAAATAATTTGGAAATGTAAACATCCCAGTGTCTGTGAAGCATTGGTGCAGTGTCAGTATGTTGTAAGTTACTGAAAAGCCAAGTACCCCATAAGTACTTAGTAAATCCTGTTGTGTAAAAATATTTCTTATAAGGATAATTAAGTACTTTTGTAATATTTGAACACTGCTATATAAATGGACTGATGTGTAAGAAGATGCCCTTTAAAATGTTCAAAAACGTGGTAAAAATCTTTAGCTATAATGCCCTATACCATTGAACTTCTTAGATATTAAATATTAGTGTAAAAGAGGCTTCAATGGCAACTACACTCAAGCTCATTTTTGATAGAGTTTTAATTTCTTGATGCTGCTGTAAAAAGTTAAAACAATTTAAATGTATTATAATTCAAAAAGAAAAGGTCAGAAATAGCTAATAGGTTTGCAGGGCTAAGTTCCTGCCGAAAGTTCTATGGGCAATCTTCTTCCTTTCCTTTTCTACTTTGTAGAGGTTTCCTGCATTCCCTGCCTGCAGGTCCCCTCTTCCATCCTAAAGGCCAGCCGTTGTGGCATCATCATATCTGACTCTCACTTTCTATGACCACATCTTCCAATCTCCTTCTCTCCATCTGCTTCCAGCATCACATTGCCTTTTCTGACTCTAACTCTCTTGCTTCCCTCTCAGAAAGACACTTATGATTACAGGGAACTCACCCAGGTAATCCAGAATAATCTTCCCTTCTCATAATCCTTAATATAGTGGCAAAGCAAAATAGCATATTCACAGGATGCAGCGATTATGTTAGGTAATGTATTCACATATTCTTCGAATTAGGATGCAGATATTTTAGGGGCACTGCTATTGAGTTTACCACAGATAGAAGATAATGTTCAAAAATAAAGCTGAAAAAGAAGAGCAGATGACATGGATTAACGTTGGATGTCTATTGGGTGGAATTCTTCATCTTATTAATGGTTTTCTGATTTCTAAATTGAAAATTCTAAATTATAGAATTAGAAATCAGGTACATTGAAGAAGTTTCTCAATCTTGGCAAAAACATGTAAATCTAGGAGAATTAACTGAGAAGAAATTACGACACTGTGAATATCAGTAAAATACAAAATTAATGTTTTTGGAAGTCTCATAATTTTGGCTGTCTCCTCATAGAAGTAAATGATTATTTTCAAAAGAAATATAAAATAATGATTCTCGTGTGAATATAAAACGAACTTGTGTTAAAGATTTGAATCAACTCACTATTAATTAGGAAACTGGACTATTGTTGTCCAACTCAATTGAGAACTCAAAGAACCACAATGTGTATGGAGTAAAAGAACATTAAATAAATTACAAATGAGCATGGAGCTAGTTCTGTAAACAGAATAGGAGAAAGTCAATTGAACATCCACTAGAAGGAATACAGTTGCCTATCTATAAACAATAATTATACAGCATCGCTATTACACACAATTTAACGAACTGCTATAATAGCTCATAGTCAATAAAAATGGAGAATCGGATGACTTGGATGAGTATGCTTTAAGCAATAAATGGTTTTTCATTATAGACAGTCTATTATTCTTGTTTTTTCTCTTTTCCAAATTTCCTTATCAAACTAAAGTTCATTTTAGCTCTTTTTGTAGATTGATGCATAGTAAAGCTCTGTTCGCAGCATGTAATTTCTTCTTAGTCCTAGTATCATCAGAATTGATACAGGGGCATGATTATTATTTTTAGGTAGACAACTTCATAGTTACACAGAATTGGTAAACTCAGACTTCTGTTAAAAGGAAAATTTGCCTCACACTATGATTAAGAAGTTTGACAACTGCTTAGTTTGCCTTTTCTTTTTTGGCCATAAAAATGGTTTAGGAAATAAATAATAAATAAAAATAATTTGCATCCCTCTTCTTGGTTAGGGAATAAATCATGAAAGACGACATGTTCTAATAATGATTTAATAAGTATGATCATGACAAGCTTACTTCTCCCTCAGTTTCCAGAAGAGAGAATATGTCTCTGGGCCTCTTTGCAGAGGGAATAAGAGGTAAGAATGTGTCTGTCCTCTTCACTGCTGGAAACCACACACTGAGAAAGTGTTGTTGACGCCGCCCAACAAATATTTGTTGTATGGAGGAAATTTCTGGACACCGGTATTTTATTTTAAGAAATCTATATCAATGTCACTTTAGATTATCCAAAACTAATTCAGCATTCTTTATGATGAAATCATAACATAGCCTACTGTAGGCTTTGATTTGGGTTTTACACAGCTTTAAGTAGTTTATTAGTTTACTATCGTTGGATATAAAACAAATTACCACAAATTTAGCAGTTTAAAACAACAGCTGCTTATTGGCACGTAGTTTAAGAGGCCGGCAATTTGGAAAGTTGATGTGTTCTCTGCTTAGGTAGTTGCGAGGCTGAAATCAAGGTGCTGACCTGCTTTATTTTCAGCTGCAGCACAAGGTCCTCTTTGGAGCTTATTCAGATTGCTGAAAGAATCCAGTTCCTCCCTGGCCATTGGCTGCAGGTCACTCTCAGATCCTCATATGGCCTCCTACATCCTCAAACCAGCCTTGGAAACTCTCTGGGGCTTCAGGTTTATATCTTTTTCACCATCAGGAACCAACATGCTTCTTTTTTTAAAGTCCTAACTTGATCAGATCAACACACCGAGGTAATCTCCATTTCTTAAAGTCTACTGTGCTGTAGTTCATATCCACCGTCAAGGAGAGTTGATTACACAGAGCACACACACCAGAGGGTGGGAATCATGGGGGATCTCTTTAAACCTTCCTGTTGCTGGTAGCTTAGTATGTTTCAAACATCTTAAATAGTTTTTATAATTCTGTAACTATTATCATTCATGGTTGTTAAAGATAATTTGCATGATCACTTTTTTTTTTCAAGTAGCATAGGAATTTTAGTAATCCATCCCGGATGAGATTAGAGACTATTATTCTAAATGAAGTAACTCAGGAATGGAAAAACAAACATCTTATGTTCTCACTGATGTGTGGGAGCTAAGCTATGAGGATGCAAAAGCAGAAAAATTATACAATGGACTTTGGGAACTTGGGGGGCATGGTGGGATGGGGAAGGGATAATAGACTACAAATGGGGTGTGGTGTATTTCTTATAAATTACCACTAAAGAAATTACTCATGTAAACAAATACCACCTGTACCCCAATAACCTATGGAAAAATGAAAATAAAAAATTTAAAAAACAAATTATATTTTTGTCTTCAGCAAAAAAGAGATTGCTTTAGAAAGAATAATCAGAAAATATAATTTCTTTATTTATTTTCAACCTCAATTTTTAAAAATCTCAATATGAGAGTATTTAAATACTGTTTGACAGATTTTTTTACATTGCTCACAGTACCTTATAACTTAAAAGATTTTCTTAATTACATTTCTCTTTTAAATGTATGCATGTGATCCAAGCTTACTTCCTTATTTTTTTGTCAACTTCCTCATGTGTAAATGAGAATACTAAACTGTATTATATCATAATTATATATACATACCACTAGCAAAATAAGGTCGTGTTCATGCACAAACCACAAGAACCCTGCCTTGCTATTCAAACACTTGTGACTATCTTATTGTTAAATGGCATAATACGTAGCTTCTCTGAATAGTTAAGCTACTATATTTCTTCAACCCCCCAATCTATCATCAAGGGTATAAATTTTTGTTCCAATTAAAATGTAAATTTAATTCACAACAGAGTGAAGAAAATCCACTCTAAAGTATTGCTTCATCAATTGGCAAAATATGTCAAGCAGTATAATTTTCAAACCATGATTGCAAAATTATATTATTGAAGTCTGGGAACAAGTAAAATACAGTTTCTGTAAGATGTATGGGAATTATAATTGTAAATGTTAATTCATTGGCGAACTGACTCGAGAATTTGCAAATGAAACATAGCGATATTTAGGGGATTTGACAGTGTGATATTGTCATTTACATATATTTGTTGTTAATGTGGGAAATATTGAAACACCTTGACAGGTCGGATATGGTATAATGTAAGATAAGGACACTGATGGAAAACAGGAGGGAATTATCTGTCTTCTGTACTCTTATTGCTACAGTGTTTAAAATCATATCTATTTTTGCCAACTGCCAGTTCTGTGTCTCAAATGCTTAGAAAAAGTCACATTATATTATCTTTAAATATCAGCCGTCTTATGTGACTGTTATCTTTAAATGCTTCCTTTTCTTAGGCCATATAGGCACTTTCGGTTAACATTTTATATTTTGATATAGCTTTATTTTGGCATTTAGCATGCTTCAAAAATTACACAGGTGTCAAGGCAATGAATTTCTGGAGGCTATTTTTTTCCTTTTCTTTTTTTGAGAACCTGGGTATTGTTAACATCAATAGGAAAAAAGAATTACAGTGAAACATAAACTAGAAGTGCAGTTTTTGTTCTTTATAGGGAGCTGGCAGCAGTTCTCTTAATTTACTATTGTAATAAAACAGAAATGACAATGCTTTCCCTAAAAGGGGAAAACATATTTTCTAATAGTGGATAGGCTAAAGTGGTAATTTTTTAATCACAAATCCCACGTAAATAGCATGATCCCAGATAAATGTATTGGAGTATTTTACTGCGTGAGCTGTTGTCTAAGCTCTCAGCTGCCTACTGTAGTGACAGCAGATGGTTTGAGTTTATATCTTTTGTGCTTTTCAGCTATTGATGTGGATTATATGAGAAGATAATTGGCAGGGTTTTGCATATAATTGATATAAAGTGCTGTTTAGGATCTCCTCTGATTGGTCAAGTTTTTAGGACAGCTAGGAAAATAATCTCCTGGATTACATATGAAAATATGTAACTTTCAATCATCTGAATGCTAGCAGCAAAGTGCTATAACGCTTTATAATTTTTTGTGCATTTCAAAAAAAATAGGCTTGGTCTTATGAAAAATGCTGAATCAGAACTGAAAACCACTAATTTAAAAAATTATTTCCTTTGGGTTTTTCTACACAGAAGTGTAGGAAAATAGGTAAAAATGTAAACCCAACTGAAAGAGAAAGAAAGAAAGTGGTATATTTTAAAGCTATGTTTGAGGCACCCTCAAATGCCTTTATTTAACACAGGATATTATAATTATTTCATGTATATCATCATCTATCTTGAGGCTTGGAGAACACTCATAGAAATTTGAATAATGATAGTCTTCATAACAACAACCAGAATTGACACTGCAACATTTATTTAAACAGGTGAAATGTGTATTTAGCTATCTCCTTTTTCCATGATGTCCACAAATTCCCTCAGTTATTCAATGCAAGTGTATTCCACAGATAACACACTGTTATCATCCTATCTCACAAGTTTCAAAATTTTATATGACACCTGACTGGGAATTTTGCCTCTTTTATTTTTCTGCCTATTTTCTAATACCATGTTAGATCTAGTAGCATCAAATAAAAGGGTTGTTGACTCTCGACAGATATTTGACAGATTTTAAATGTGCAGGTTTCAGGAAATTCAAAGACACATACACACACACATACACACGCAAATACATGGATATTCTGATCCCAATGGTGCAGTTTCTTAAAAGGAATAGTCTTGATTAATTTTGAACGTCCAGAAAATTAAATTTAGAAAGATTAATAGAAATAAATATGTGTTCACTAAACAAGCCATGACTGGCTGACTTAACGTTCAATTACTATGATTACTATAATAGTGTAGGTCAAATTTAGCCAAATTTTTTAAATGCCTTAGAAAACCATTATAGATAATGCTGGAAAATTATTACCTATATATGTTCCAGCTAGGAATATTTATACCTTTCATCAATCATACTCCAAACATGATGATGATTAATGTGTCAATTAGCAGCACATCACAGAGTTTTACCTTTGAAGCTGCATGATCAAAATATATATTCATTACTTGTACTCTTCTTGTATATATTTTCTGCTTTTCCCAGAAATATGTTGTTATTCTACCTTTTCTTCCATGTTCAGTCTATAATTTCCCTATATTTTTCCCTGTGGTCGAGCCTTGTTTAAAGTAAATAAGTTAACTAGATTTAAAAAACTATATTATCCATAGGTTGCTTTCTAAATCTCTTCTTTCTTTGGGTTCCAGAGATCTCTGAAGAATACAGGCTTTTTTATCTACTTCAAAAAATTATTTATAGCTCTTCAACCATTTTTATTGTGCCTCCAACCAGAATCTCTACAATGTAATTTTTTTTTTTTTTTTTTTT
>NW_016107456.1:619214-620631 GCF_001604975.1 Cebus imitator
CACGAGTCTCGCTCTGTGGTCCAGGCTGGAGTGCAGTGGTGCGATCTTGGCTCATTGCAACATCCACCTCCAGGGTTCTAACGATTCTCCTGCCTCAGCCTCCTGAGTAGCTGGGATAACAGGCGCCCACCACGACGCCTGGCTGATTTTTCTATTTTTAGTAGAAATTGTGTTTCACCATGTTCGTCAGGTTTGTCTTAAACTCCAGACCTCATGACCCTCCTGCCTCAGCCTCCTAAAGTGCTGGGATTCCAGAGGTGAGCCACCACTCCCGGCTAATGTAATATTCTTAATGTCTAGTATTAAATAAAAAATTATTGGAAATACAAAGAAGTAGAAAAATGTCACACAATATCTAAAAAACATGTAGCTAGTGGTATTAAAGGTAATGATCTGGAAGACAGTTTAACGGAAAAGAATTTCCTCCATGTGCATTAATATAATAATAAGGAAACATAATATATATTTCTTACTATTGTGGATGCTCTGAATTAGACAGCTCCACTGAGAGACTCCCTTCTAGGATGATATCCAGAGATCCAAGTTCCTTTCATTTTACTTTAGCACCTTTACCAGAAACTAGAAAAATGAAGTAGTAAAGATCTTGTGTGGAAATCAGATGCTGAATTTTTTCATTTCCACAAAATCTCAATTATCCAGAAATCAGTAACACAACCAAATGTAACTACCAGGAGGCTGGAACATGTCTGCTAGTGGAGTGTTTGGGAAGAATAGAAATAAGCTTTCTGAGCATCCAGCTGATTCCTGCATACTCTTCACGCTCTCCTCTGGCTCCTTCTCTTTTTATTAAATACACAGTGAATGTTTTTCTGAATTCATGCCCGCAGTCTTTTCTTCTCTTTTTACACTCTTTCTTAGAAAGCTTATTCCTACTTACATCTTCAAATAGCACATCTGTACAGATAATGTAGATATATTTAAAATTTACACTGGGTAATTTTGAACATACTGGAAGAATAGAAAGTAGTATAGTTTGCTTATTTTAACAGGACAAAATTAATCAGTTCACAAAAACTTTTGCAGATAACTTAAAATTCGTATGCTTGAATGGGCATGAATTCTCTCAAAGCAGAGATCCTACCATTCACTTGCATCTACCTTTGAGCTCTGTCTGATCTCTTCTTCAACTGCATGTTTCACCACTTTACCTGGAAACTTTTGCAGCAACTCAGGCTCAGTGTGTTCAGAATTAAACTCCACCCTTTCACAAACCTGTTCCCTGCACTTTTCTCTGTAAACAAACTAATGAAAAACTCCTCTAATTTGAACTAAAAAAATAACGTGTACACGAATGTTCATTGCAGCACTGTTTACAATAGCAAGGACCTGGAACCAACCCAAATGCCCATCGACGATAGACTGGATAGGGAAAATGTGGCACATATACACCATGGAA
>NW_016107456.1:621036-656143 GCF_001604975.1 Cebus imitator
AAAAAAAAAAGAAATTAAAGTCACTATAATGCCAAATTTAATGTGATATCTTAACGTTTCCTTATAAATTTACTTCTACACATTTTAGTGTATTGATCCTTGCAACTCATTTTTAAAAATTTATAATGCTGAATTTATTTGTGAAATCCTATATGCTTAAATATATATTGGAAAGAAAAGTTTTTAATTGATTACAAATCAGTTGTAATTGAAGGATATTGTGTGATTGCTAATTCAAAATACAATTCCTTCCTTCTTTCCTTCCTTCCTTCTTTCTTTCTCTCTCTCTCTTTTTCCTTCTCTTTCTTTCCCTTCTTTCCTTCCTTCCTTCTCTCTCTCTCTCTCTCTCTCTCTCTCTCTCTCTCTCTTTCTTTCTTTCTATCTTTCTTGACAGAGTTTCACTTTTCTTGCCCAGGCTGCAGTGCAATGGCATGATCTTGGCTCACTGCAACCTCTGCTTCCCAGGTTCAAGCAATTCTCCTGCCTCAGCCTCCTAAGTAGCTGGAATTACAAGCATGCACCAACGCCTGGCTAATTTAGTATTTTTAATAGAGATGGAGTTTCTCCATGTTGGCCAGGCTGGTCTTGGCCTCCTGACCTCAGGTGATCCACCCGCCTCAGCCTTCCAAAGTTTTGGGATTACAGGCATAAGACACTGCACCTAGTCCCAGTTTCAAATAAAGGAAATAATTAAATTGAACTCTGTACCCTTTACCTATGATGGAAAGAGAAGTTGACAGGCTGATGTAGGGCAAGGAAAGGGTTACCAAAATCCAAAAAGCTGGAAAATAAAGTAGTAGCATAAGAAGTACAAGAAGACACCCACATTATTTAACATGGCAAGAGAAAACCTAGGCATTTGTGATAATTCTCTTTAAATGTCTAAGAGCTGTGCTTTGCCAAAAAGAATACGCTTACTATGTTTACCAGAAAGCAGAACTAGAACACATGGTTTAAAAAAACTAGGAAGTTATATTTTAGTCTGCTTTAAGAAAGAATTTTCCAACAGAGCCATTTATAAATGAAATGTTTTTTCACATTCTTCATCTGCAACTGGAACAATTCCCAGTACAGAGAATGAATTAGAATATATAATTTATAAAGTCTCCTCTAAACTACAGTTCTATTATATGCATCCATGACAATTTAATAATGGATAAACTGTGTAGAGATATATTTGAAAATAAATACAGCTACTGTTTCACACTACTGACTAGAAGCACCATAGGAACCCACATTACTGGGTGCTTAGAATGTAACTCCGTCTTCAGCGGAGAAAGCATAGAGCAATTAGTACATTTCAGGAAGCTTGAGGACATTGTCTTATGCATTCTAATTTTTAGTAGGAGAACACTAAAAGTAATAGTGGGCAACTGATACATATGTTTTTAGGAAGACAATTTAATGCATTTTAATTCTAGGACTGATAGAAAATAAAAACAGATCTGTAAAGGGACACATTTGCCCTTTTTGAAGATATAGTCAAGTAATTCAGGAAGAGTATTTTAATCATGTGGGAGTTTAACTGAGGGACATGTTATTTTCTACATGTTCTGTGAACAAGGCTTTAAAACATTTCACTATTTCACATTTTATAGATGTGTAAGAGTATAACATTGGTCATTCTTGTCTATTTTCCACAAAACCTATTTTATAGGATATCTTCTGATGAAAATATTCATCAATATTAATATGTACATTTTAAGTAACTTCTTCTAGATTATAATCATCAAATTCATTGCATGAAATTGTCCTAGGAAATATTCTGTACTGCCTCAGTCTGAGAAACTAAAACGTAACACATATTTTGGAAAATTTTAAGTTAATGCTCTAAAGACTTCAGGAGTATATTCAGTTTACTTGTAACTTGATATTAGATATTAATAGATTAAAATTTCTGCTGAAAATTAATTTACATTTGTTATGCACAGTAAATCCATTAAATATTTATATATAAATTTATAATTATTTGTATCATTAAATTTTACTACATAACAAATTTTTAATACATTAGTTATCTATACTCAGATAAGTGCAAGAGACTTTCAACTTATACCAGAGTTTAAATTAATGGTAGTATAATTTATATTTCCAGAATAGTGCTTAAATAGTTCTTGAATAGCAAAAAATAAATTTCCCAAATAACACATTTAATAAAAACACTTTATGAATATCAATTGTAATGTTGCATATCTATATATTTTATATTTGCACATTTTCTTTATTAATCTATTTTTCTTATCTTTTATTTTAATGTCAGCATTTTTATTATTTCAATGTAGTTTTCAAAATTATACCCCAAATTTTATATGTCCACACTTCATGCATGTACATATATGTGTGTATGTTTACATAACCATATAGACACATAAGCACACACTAGCATAAAACTTAACATCAAGAAAATTATTAAAATGGAAGTGAAAAATGTAACTACATAACTTTAATGTTGATGCTAGCAAGTGCCTCCAAAATGCTGTCATCTCCCTGGGAAGCCAGAGTAATACAAAGGTTAAGACAGATTTGAGTATTTTAGTTTATCTAATTTAGTATTGGATATAACACAGGCCAATCTGTATTTTGCGCTCTGTCCTGTGTCCTGACAGATTTAATGTCAAAAGTTAAACAAAACATTGTATACTTTACCTTCCCTCTCTCATAATGTATAAAACATTCAAGATCTTTATTAATATCACAATAGAATATTTTTTCAACATGGTCATTGTTTCCTATTCAGCTACCTGACATTATATGCTATAATATTAAATAGAAATCTGAAATATTTATAAGTGTCAGACACATACCCAAGACCCTTCCTGTCTTTCCCTGTGTCCATTTCTGAATCCAATGATAAGCTTGTCAAAATAGTCTGCGATCATCTCCTGTAACTCTCTCACTTTCTACCTCCAGACTCTTCCCCTCCTCTAGGACCTCACTTTGTAAGTTCCATCTTTCACACTTTTTCTTAAATCTACTTTCAGTTGCTGAGTGTTACAGAGAGTAAGATTGGTCACTGGCATTGTTTTAGAGTTTAGGAAGAAGACTTGAGACAATCTCTCAGAGATAAAATGGAAAGTTCCCCTAAACTCAAAGGATTTTATAGAACCAGAAATTCAGGAAGGTGACTGAATTTGTACACTAAAGAGTAAATGATAACCTGGTCTCTCTCTGGAGCCAATCAGCTCTTTGAGGTCAATATCTTTATTAAGATTCTGCTTAAATGTGTATCTGTCTACCAAGAGAACTATTTTGAATACATATGCCAGGATCAGGTTCTTTTCTATATGCTGTAATATAATATTGGCTTTTTCTATAATATGATACTCTCTTGTATAATTTATTGTAATTATTTTTATGATAGATTATGAACTCCTGTTGAAGTGATATGATATTTATCTTATTTACAACTAAATCTCCTGTCGTTAACAAGGTGATTAACAAATAATAAATGTTCAGTGAATATTTATTGAATAAATACATAAATAAATGCATAAGGAACAAGACCTTTATCAAATATTAAAATCTGAATTACAGGGGAAAGAAACAAAAACCCATGGAGATAAAACCATGACGCACAAATGAAGTATTTAGGTTAGGGTGGATCCTGGATAAAGACCTCCAGCCTGCACTGTTATTCCAGATTGGCTTTTGTACAACGCTTATAGTGTGACTTGTAGAAAAGTTATGTTTAAAGCCAGGACGTGGCACATTCATTAAAAGAGTGATTTTTGAGTCTATTATGAGGCTGGGCTAACTATATGCAAGGATACTGAAGAGAACATGATACAACGGTCTTGACAAGGAGATAGTCAATTGTCAGGATAAGAAATCACCACCACAATTAGAAATGGTGATAAAACCAAACAAAACTGTAGTATCTATGTATAAAGTGATACCTGGAACAGAAAGGGCCTCAGCCATTATGCATTCAATGACAAGGAAGTAATAGAGGCTGGGAGACATCAGAGAGAGTGTCAAAAATGTAGCTTTTGAGTTTAGATTTTAATGGAAAAGAAAAAAGAATTAAGAAGAGAAAAAAATCTAAGTTCAATACACTGACATCATAAACAGATGAGTCCACTAAAAGCCCAGAAAGAAGGCCAATACGTCTACATGGACCAGGGTAGAACAGAGAGATAAAAGTCCGTGTATACATTCCAAAAAATAAAAACACTGATAGATGTTAAGCAAGTAACAAAAATAAATAACCTTTTAAAGAAGACGCCTATGTTTGTTTTGAATAACATAGAGAAAGCAAAAATCAAATGTTTTTTATATGTATAGTAAGGTAATCATATAGTTTGTTTATTTTATGGATAGAATAATACTAACATCATAGAATGAATCGAGAAGAGTCTTTATTTTTTGGAGGACTTTGTAAAGAATTGGTATTAATTTTTCTTTACCTGTTTGGTAGAATTTAGCAGTGAAGTCATCTGGGCCTGGGCTTTTTTTTTGTGGATAGATAGTATTTTTATTTCTATTTCTATTTCTTCACTTGTGTTTTATCTATTCAGATTGTCAGTTTTTTCCTGAGTTCATTTCACTGGTTTACATATTTGTAGAATTTTTTTCATTTTATCTAAGCTATCTAACGTTATGATGTAAAACTGTTCACAATATCCTTATATAAAATTTTATTTATGTAGGGTTACTATTCATGTCCACTTTTATAAGAAGGCAGTTCATATGGCTATATTCCCCACCTGTGACACATTTCATTTTCTCAGTATTGTCTCCTCTGGCTTCTCCTACCATTATAATAGCTCAACTGATTCTCTTTGCTGATTCACTTATTCATTTCCATTAGTGCTTTTTCTACTGCACTTTTCGTAAAGGTGAATTATTTATGGTCTGTCTTCAAAATATGCCCCAAGGAGGTAGAGATTATTTTTTTAACTGATGTATTTCAAGTGCCTAGAGTACTGCCTGCACATAGTAAACCTCGATTAATAAGTATTAAATGAATGGAATAATTAGCTGCCAAAATTTCTTCTTCTCTATGTTCCCATTTTTATATACATTGCTATATTAATGAGAACTTTATTTTTTAGATACAAAACTACCATCATCAGTTTTAGACCAGAAATAATGGGTGAATATGTTTTGGTAAAGTGCTGCACCTCACGCCTGTCACTCTACACTGTTAAGATGAAAAAGAGGGAAGACAGAGAGAAAGAAGGCGAGAGGAGAGAAAGGGAGAAAGCATTTCAATACAGAAGTGAAAAGCAGACCTTTCTAAAAGGTACACAACCTTTTAGAGTCAGGAGACATATTCTGAGAAATGCAAGAATCATTGTCTTACCTGTTTTGATTTTCCACTTCAGGAATCCCCTTTCATGAGATGAAACCTGGGAATTTCATATTAGAAAGCCCAAATACGTTACTCTTAATCGGATTTTATTAGGTAGGAAGTTAGCAAAACTTTTCATACGGCCGTGTAATTTGTTTCTCCAAAGGTGATAGAGTTTCGTTATTTTTTTTTCTAACATTTTATTTATTTTCATTTTATAGACATTATAGTTGGAAGTTGGAGGAAGCCACATCAGCATTACTGCCATATGGCACAAAAGGCCTAAACAAACATTTTTAGATTATTGCAATCAATATACATTCTCTTTTCTTCAGATTTTATACCACATTTGCAGTTAAAAATTAAAAACCCAGTGACCCAAAAGTGGACAGTTTCAACCAGACCTGCTACTATTAGGAGACATTTAAAAGAATCACAAAGAAGTAATTGTAGTCTAAAGGGCATTGCAGGATTTGAGGAGACACTGTCTGTAGAACTCTGATCGGGAGTTTTTATTTTTCTTTAAATGTCAGAAAAATTGATAAAATTCCTCTCAATGCAGCAATTCAGATGGAGAAAAGAGTCTTTGAAAGCCATTGTTTTGCTTATTAAAGAACTCCTGTCTTCAGGGTCCTACATACACAGGGATCTAGGCACCAACAATTAAAAACAAAAACAACTAAAATGAGAGCAATTCAATTGATCTACTTTTTTCTTTAAAGTCTTAACTTTAAAAAAGAGCAGACTGAGACAGATGCTTCTCTGCAATTAGTATCAATCAGTCCTGACACAGAAAATGACCCATTCAATGTCAAAGTGGTTTAGATCGATCAGTAGGGTCTCTTGCTGAGGTGAGACACTGTAAAAGATTAGGAAGTAGTACAGAAAAATGTTGCATTAAAAGAAGATCAGAAAAGGCCAGGAAATAAAAAAGCTTCTTGCACTCAGGTAAATGTCTTAGGAATTTCTTTCAGCAGAAAAGTTGATAATTAACACACAAAATATACAGCATTTTATAGTTTGATATGAGTGCACTACATGTTAAACAATTTTCATCTGTATATTCTTGATTCCATAGCATGGGTTCAATCCTCATTAAACAACTGGTGTAGTTGTTGCTAATGCTGCTGTGGTTGTAGAATGTTAAAATAATCTTTCCTATTACTAATAAAGAAACCCAGACTGAGTGATCTTAACTGACAGCAACCCTGAAATTTTAATATCCAGGATAGGTAGCAAAGAAAGCCTTAGTGAATGGTGCTTGCACAGGGCTAATTTTTGTTTCAGAATGTGTAACACGTCATATTTAATAGCATCATTTAACATTACATTTCAAGATATTGCCCTGTGTATTTACTTAATAGTGATACAAATTCATTTCATTTAGTTAATCATAGAATATATTCTTATTTCTGGTTGTGCTCAAAATGGTGTTGCTTTGAATAATTACACGAAAACTTCTTCATTTTTCATTGAAAATAATTTTAAATGCATAATCAAAATTATTCTTAACACAGCTACCAATAGATAGCTACTCATAAGACTGCTGTTTTATCTCCTAATTTTGTTCTTTATATTTCTTTACAAAATTATAATTATATTACTTATGAATATTTTCTTTTTCAATACTTCCAATATCATGTATTTTGCATATCTTGAAATGCTTTTAATACATGACTTTAGACTTCTATGCTATCATATTTAATAGATTATGCAACAATTTTTCATATTTTGGTATAATTATCGTGTTCTATCACAGATGGTGATATATCTTAAGATATATTTTAAGAGCATAAATATATGAACATTTAAAATATCTTGTTGGTTATATCCAAATTGCCTCAATAAATGGGTGATCAATTTTCATATTCAGTTTATTAGAGTAGTTATCTCAGTCTACCCTGAACAATATTTGACATTCTAATAATAAATTATTTTCTAATTTGATATGAGCACATATAGAATCACATTTTTTCTTTAATTTGAATATCTTTTGTTTCTGGTAAGTTAAATTTATTTTTAAATCTACTAACTAGTAGCTTTCATATTTGGTCAATAATCTGCAATTATCATTTGTTCATTTCTTTGTTAGATTATTAATATTTATTATAATATTTATTTTCAGGTACTTTTTTGAGTTAGGAGGATTGAATTTTAGCTTAATATTTTTGTAAGCCAGTCATTATACTTTCAGATATACAGTCCTTTACTTCTTGTATACAAGAGTTTTAGAGATGTTTATTTCTTTTCTTTTTTGATTTTTATAGTTTTCTGCTTGGAATAGTTCTCCCAATTTGAGAACAAGTCATTAATTGCCTATGTTTTTATTATAATTGATTATATTATTTAAGTTTAATTTTTAACATGTTTGATAATTAGTTTGGTTTCGGCTTGGAGGTAAATTATTCATTGAGGTTGTTCTGTTAGCTTCTGTTTTTTTATTTAACTTCTTTTTTATTTAAATTCACTGATTTGAATTTCTCACATTTTTTCAAACTGTATATAGTTGAAACTACCACATTTTACTTATATTTTAGCGTTATATATGTATAGAATATTATATACATTATAATATATTAACACATATATACATATAGTATACTTCTTATAGAAAATTTCAAACACAAATGAAAGTAAAGAGAATGATGTAATAAACTACAATTATACATTAGACTGCTCTAGCAATTATTAATGTTCTGTTGTCTTATTTCATCTGTTTCCCTCGATTTTTTTGTTCTCATTTTAGACAGATATCATTCTTCTTTTTGGTAGTCCAATTTTCCCAAAGTAGGCCCGTGGAAACCATTCAAACTGGCTATAGTGTCTTCTTGATACAAGTTCATTTTTCTTAATTTCCGTCCCCATAAGATGTTCCAGCCTCATTTTATTTTTTACAGCCCTGGATTGAACTAAATACTTTTTTAAAAATAAGAGCCCTAGTTCCTTTTACTTGGGGATGGTATTTGCACACCAAGATCTGGGCAATATGTATGCTCACTGCCACTTCCGTGTTATTCTTCTAGGTTCATTCAGTGGACAGCACTGAGAAGACATTTTGTAAAGGATCATGGCTTCGGACTGATTTCTCCAACTCCAGTTTAATATCACAGGATTCTTCCTTTCTTTCTGCCATTTCATATGTTTACGTTCTTACTGCGATAGTGAAAATGCTGGATCCTGCCAATATCACTAAATTTACTTGTTCCTTCTATCTTACAATGTACAAAATAGTTCTAGAATCATTATGTTGATAACACCACCAAAAAAAAAAAAAAAAGGAAAAATCACAACTATCTGACAGATTATTTGTCTTAGAAAAAGCACGTATCTGAATTATGTGCTCAAAAGTTCCATGAATTAATTCATTTTTGCTTCTGGATGCAACTTTGCTTTTATTTCACCTGTAATTATGTTAATTTTGTACTTTTATTTCACCTATAGTTAGGTTAATTTTGTTGCATGTCTTGCTTTTTTTAAATCTATTGATTCCAATTTATTTTTAAATTCTACATTATATGCAAGAGTCATGTATCTTCCCTACATTTATACAAAGCGAACTTTCAAGTATGCATTTTTTTCTAATTGATAGAAGTTATAGCGATCCCAGGATGGAATACAGACTACAACAGACAAATATAACTATTCCAAATGCATGACATAACCTCAATTGGAGAGGAAGAGAAAAGAAACTGGCTTAAAGTAACTTTATTAAATTAAATTTGAGTATATTTAAAAAGTAAAAAATTGAAATAACTGAATAAAAACACTATTGTCTAGTTAGTAAATTTGTTTCTCACAGGGGTACAAGTTAGCAATCCTGAAACTACTTTATATGTATCTAGGGATGACTTTAAAAAGCAAATATGCTACAGGAGATAGAAGACGGCTTTCTCAGTGTCACAGAAAGAAGTTACAAATAAACGAGAGTAATACTAGAAAGAACCACTAGTGATAGATTAGTCAGAGACATCAGCAGAAACTCCAGTTTAACAGAACTAATTATAGCTATGACTATACATACAGATTAGGATACCTATCTAAGTTCTTCAGTCTGTCTGGTGAGAAGCTATCCCAGCAGGGGACATCTAGCAGCCACAAACATACCCAGTGCCCAAATCTTGATTTCTAAATACTATTCTCCAGTAAAAGGAATCCAGGGTTTCTTGGAGAAATAATTAGTTCTAGAACTGAAACAGGGAATATGCAGGGCAATCTTGGAACACACACTCAAGGAAAAGGTGTATTAGGCTTTTCCTCCTAGTGGTGATGGCGATGGTGGTGGAGGTGGAGGAAAGTATCTATACAAATTATCTTGATTTGTCCATGCTTTCATTTTTTTATTTATATTAATTCCAAGGCATGGACATTAATTCTTTGACTTACAATACCATACTCGTATTATTTATTTTGGTGGTCATATTATTCGGCTTTGGACATTTGGAGCTCCTTCAGGTTGGCCACTGTGCCCTTTGACACACTCTGATCCTGGGCAGCAACATGAGAAGGTTTGGGTCATGGGACCAGGACACTTTTGTAGTGGAGTCTCCCCCAAAAGAAGCATGAGCCTGAGGAAAAGAAAAACTCTGTCTAGAATGGAAGCAGTGGCTCATGCCTGTAATCCCAGGTCTTTGGGAGGCTGAGGTAGCTGGATCACCTGAGGCCGGGAGTTTGAGACCAACCTGGCCAATGTGGTGAAACCCCATCTTTACTAAAAATATAAAACTTAGCCTTGTGTGGTGGCTCATGTCTGTAATCCTAGCTACTCGGGAGGCTGAGACACGAGAATCATTTGAACGTGAGAGGTGGAGGGTGCAATGAGTCGAGGTCATGACACTGCGCTCCAGCCTGGGTGACAGAGTGAGACTCTGACTCAAAAAAAAAAAAAGAAAGAAAAAAAAGCCCCCTCTAGCATAAACTTATTTCAGAAATAACACTTGTGAACATATAACCCTTTCCAAATTATTTTGAATCTAATCTAAATCAATTTTAATTATTCTTCTTCTGTAACTCTTATAAATAAAAGCAAATATATCTAAGATGTTACTGAGCCATATGATGTAGTTTATTGAAGTATATATAACACACAAATAAAATATGCCAATAATGAAAACATACTGGAATGAAAATGATGAGCATCTGCTCTGATGTGAAAAACTTATATTTTAATAAAAATAATTTTACTTCTTAATTCCTAGAAACATACAAGATTAGAATAAGCACTCATTGGTAAAGCTTCAAATTCCATTAAAACCAGTTTATTTTATTTTAAACACAGTGAATTAGACACTCTAAATATAGCAATGCTTAGAAAATGGTAATTATAAATATAGCTGTTGTTGCTGATAGTGCATATGTCCATAAAACAAAACTGACAAAGAAAATTGACCCTATAGTCACACTATTGAAGTTTGTTACATACTTAGAAACCATAAATGCTAATTGCATGTGTGATGCCTTTAATATAGGATAGACTTTTAACTAACATCCTTAATTATTCTTCTTGGGTAAAATATTTATGTAATTTGCTGTCTAAAATAGATAATATGTTACTTAAAATTGTGTTTTAAAATGTACATATGATGATTTGACTTTTAATGTAAATTGTGAAATGTAACACATGGTACAGTTTTCTTATTGCTGATTAATAGTGTATACATTATTAAAAATTAAAAAGCCATGTAACCATCATTCTATTCTATAAATAGAACATTGCCAGTATCCCAGGAACCCTTAGAATAATTCTTCTCAATTTCCCGCATGCCTTTAGCCTATAGATAACAAATGTCATGACGTTTATAAAATCACATCCTAGTATATTAGTGTGTTATCACCTATGTACATATAAAACATTGTACAATAAAATGTAGATTTGTTAACTTCCAATGTATACATGAAATCATTGAATATACATTTTTTCTGTTTTTTGGGTGGTGGGCAGTATTATATGGTGTTACACTATTCATATTATTGTAGTGGAAAAGAGAAAATTTCCAATGCTGTGAAATATCAATTATACACAAATGAAAAATATAATCAATTAGAAAGAATAGAATAGAATAGAATAGAATAGAATAGAATAGAATAGAATAGAATAGAAAAGAATAGAATAAAATAGAAATAGTGAGTGGAATGAAATAGAATAGACATTGAGTTATTGAGCTATTTCTAGTTCACGGCTAATATGAACAATGGAGATAATTTTTTTCTTGTAAAATATCTCTTCTGAAGTTAAGTATCAGGTATTACTTTTTTAAAATTTTGTTTTTATTGACACATAATAATCATACATACTTACAGGATCCAGTGTGATGTTTCCATACATGTACACATTGTGTAAAAATCAAATCAGTGTATTTAGCATATTCATCATCTCATACATTTATCACTTATTTGTAAAGAGAACATTTAAAATCTCCCATCTGGCCATTTGGAAATATACAAAGCAGTATTTTTAACCATAGTCACTCCAGTGTGCAATAGAACACCAGAACTTATTCCTTCTGTCCCTGTAACTTTGAACCTGTTGACGAATTTCTCCTAGTTGCCACTGCACCTCACCTCCCCAGTCTCTGATACATATTATTCTACTCTTATTTCAATGAGATTGACTCTAGATTTCACATGTGAGTGAGATCATGTGGTATTTATCTTTCTGTGCCCAGCTTATCTCACTTAACATAGTGTTTTCTAGGTTCTCCATGTAGCTGCAAATGATAGGATTTTATTCTTTTATTCATTTCATCTGTTAATGGGCACTTAGGTTAATTTCATATCTTGGCTATTGTGAATAGTGCTGCAATAAACATGCAGCACTGATTTCGATACACTGATTTCCTTTTATTTGTATATACAGCCAGTTGGATTGCTGGATTGTATGGTAGATCTATGTGTAGTTTTTTTTATAAACCTTCATATTGGTCTCCATAATGTCTCTACTACTGTATATTCTCACAAAGGTGTACCAGTGTTCCCCTTTTCTGCATCACCAGAATTTTTACAATAATAACCATTTTAACTAGGGTGACATGATATCTCATTATGTTTTTGACTTGAATTTCCCTGATTATTAGTGATGTTTAGTATTTTTAATATACCTGATGACTATTTGTATGTTTTCTTTTGAGAAATGTCTATTCAGGTTTTTGTTCATTTTTGATAGCATTATTATTATTATTATTGCTGTTGAGTTCTTTGAGTTTGTTATATATTCGTATTATTAATCCATTTTCAGATGGATAATGTGCAAATATTTTCTCCCATTGTGTCTACTGTCTATTCACTTTGTTAATCGTTTCCTTTGCTGTGCAGAAACTTATGGTTTGATAAAATCCTATTTGCCCATTTCTACTTTAGTTGCCTGTGCTTTTGAGGACACACACACACACGCACACACACACACACGTCTTTGCCTAGACCAATGTTCTGTTTCTTCAATGTTTTCTTCTAGTAATTTCAGGTTATATGGTTGAGTCTTTGATGAATTCTGATGATTTTTGTATGTGGTGAGAGACAGGGGTCTAGCGTTATTCTCCTGCATATTCAATATTCTCAGCATCATCATTGAAGAGGCTCTATTTTCACCCAATATGTGTTCTTGGCACCTTTGTTGACGATCAGTTGGCTGTAAATCTGTGCTCACTACTCTGTTCCATGGGTCTTTCTATGTTTACACAAATATTATTTTTTGGTTTCTATTGCTTTGTAGTATGTTTTGAATTCAGATGGTGTGATGCCACAGCTTTTAGTTTGTTTGTTTTTGTTTTTTTCTCAAAATTTATTTGGCTATTTAGGGTCTTTTGTGGTTCCATACAAATTTTCTCTATTGTAGTAAAAAAATGTCTTTGGGATTGTGTTAGGAATTACATTGAATTTGTAAATTACTTTGGGTTAGTATGGCCATTTTAACAATAATAAATTTTCCAATTAATTATCATGGTATTTCTTTTTATTTATTTGTGTCATATTCAATTTCTTTTATCAATGTTTTATAGTTCTCGGTATATAGATGTTTCACTTCCTTGATTAAATTCTTCCTTAGATATCTTATTTTTTGTCACTATTATAAATGGTATTGTTTTATAATTTCTTTTTCAGATAGTCCACTATGGTATGTAGAAACACTACTGGTTTTTGTATATTGATTTTGTATCCTGCAACTTTACTGAATTCATTTATTACTTCTAACACTTTTTGATGGAGTATATAAGGTTTTCTATATGTAAAATTATGTTGTCTACAAAGACACTTTGATTTTCTTCTTTCCAGTTTGGATGCTTTTATTTTATTTGTTTCTTACCTATTTTCTCAGCTAGGACTTCCAGTACTTTGTTAAATAAAAGTGGTGGAAGTGAGTATTCCTGCCCTGTCCCAATTTTTAAAGAAAAGTTTCAACTTTTCCCTATTCACTACGATGTTATCTATGAGTTAGCTATCTGTTTGTCACATACAACCTTTATTGTATTGAGGTATAGTCCTTCTATACCTACTTTGTTGAGAGTTTTTGCCATGAAGCGCTGATGAATTTCATTAAATGCTTTTTCTGTGTCTATTGAAGTGATTATATGGCTTTTGACCTTGATTCTGTTAATGTGATGTATCATGTTTATTGATTTGCATATGTTGAGTCTTCCTTGCATTTCTGGGATAAACCCACTTGATGAATTTAGAAGAATTTCCTCTTCTACAATTTTTTTTGGATAGATTAAAAGTACCTGGTATTAGTTTTCATTTAAATGTCTGGTAGAATTCAGCATTAAAGCTGTAATATCCTGGGCTTCTCTTTGATCAGAGATTTTTTAAAAATAACTGATTCAATCTCATTCATTATTGGTCAAAATTTCAGATATTAAATAATTTTGGTAGCTTGTGTATGTCCAGGTATTTTTCCATTTATTATAGGTTTTCCAACTTGTTGGTGTATATTTATTCATAGTAGTCTCTTATGATCCTTTGCATATCTGTGGTATCAGCTGTGTATCTCTTTTTCATCTCTGATTTTGTTTGGGTTTTAAGTTCTAAGTTCGTATTATGGCCTGTTTCTGTGGTTCCTTTCATATGTTTTTGGTTTAGAGAGTGTTGTAGTTGCTCACATATCACTCCTTCCCCAAGATTCTCCAGTGAAGTTTCTGTTTCAACCCCAGTCTAGGATGCATAAATGTCTTCAGTTGGTTTTCCCACATCTTGCTTACTTAGAAGCAATCGATTAATTGTTATTATTAAAACATTTTAGTAGCTGTCAGTGGCTTTAAAAGGCACTTGCCACAACATGATATGACTTGAAGATTTTTCATGATTTGGATTTTGCTTATTTTTCCAGTCTAATTTTTCTATAATCCCTCAAATGTGATGCTGCTGCATTGAATTTAAATTCCTCTCTTGTCAGAGTGCATTGTTTTATCTGCTCAAAATATTTTACTCATCTATAGTCCCAGATATGAATGCACAGAATAGCTGGCAAATATTCAAATTTTAACTTACAAATAGATAAATTAATAGGTGATTTAAATACTGTGTGACTTCACTTGGTAGCTGCCTGAGGTTCCTTGGTTTTTAGTAATCAAACAGTTAGAAAATTAAGCCTGAAAACTTCCTATAAATTTCATTTTTTGTGTGATTCCTTATTTCAAAAATACATTAAGTGAATAAATACTTAAAATTTTTTAAAATATGAGAAAAAAACAGATGTTTTAAAAGCATATTATAGCTATAATTTCAATTATACTGTCAAGAAAAAAAATGTGTCCACATTGTTACTCAGCCAACACTGTTCATAGGCTGTCATCCAGGTATGTGTGCATGTGTGACAGCCTAGTAAATGTCCTCCAGATGGTACGGAGGGTAGAGGGATTTGCTGCCTTTTTTCCTTAGCTTTAAGGCGCTGGATATCCCCGTGGCTATGCATGAGGAAGGTATCCCTGTGGCTATGTATGAAGTTTAAAAGCTTTATTCTTGTTTTGTAAAAGTTTCTTTTAGCATAGCAGCATTCGGAGATGAATCTCAAAGCAAAATAACTTTTAAGCTTGGAGTTCTGCTATGAAGATTACTTTCTTTGGTAAAAAGAATCCCAAATAGTGTCTGAAAACAGGTTTCTAGAAGCACATTTTATGATTGAAAGTCATTTTTTTTTCTTTTTCTTAGAACGGCTGTTTAGAAGCCTAAATAACTAACTTTAGTGAAACAGAAAAAGAGCTCACCAACTTCGGAAAGTAGGAAAAGTATCTCACATTGTCTGCCTCCCATCTGCAACTCAGCTGCCAGAGTAGCAGCCACACCACCTAATAACACAACCACATAATTTTCTAAATAATGATTTCTAAGAGTACGGCAACAAAAATTTTAACACATTAGTTTTCCATGTTAATTTAATATTCTGAGGCTTTCCCATTCCATATTCACTCTGTGTGTACTTTTCTCCTTTACTGAATTAGATGCCTCTGATGTACCCCTGCATGTCCTCTTGGTCTCTCTCATCTATCTGATTTCAGCCATTGTAAAAGTTCAAACCACCTTAGTACCTTTTCTTGTTTCAGTGCTTCAGCCCTCCTCAGTCATCCAGCTGATGTGGGATGTTATGGAAACCCAGAGATATGGGTGGGTTAACCATGGACTGGCTAAATATTGAGCAATGGGGGATGGGACCTACTAGAGAAATGATTGTCTCTTTCTCTACCTTCCACAAAAGACACTTCTAAGATATATTACATGGGCTTTTTCTTAATGGTTTCAAAGGATCAACTAACCAGTTGCCTATGGGGAAGGCAGACTCAGAGGGTGACCCCTCTCTCTCCATTTTTCTCTTCTTGTCTTTACTCCCTTTCTCCAGGATGACCTCCCTACCTCCCCACCACAATCTCACAAAAATACTCTTACATAAGCATTTGTTTCAGGCTATTTGTAGATAACCAAACTAAAACGTTCACCATCACTTCTAATAAATTATTAAATATTCTTCTTCTTATCTTCTTTCTTATTCCTGGTGACACTATCTGTCAGAGAGCTTTGGTTCAGAAACTTATCATTTCTTAGAATAGCCTCCATTTTTTCCCTTTACTTATTCCCCAAACATTTTACATTATCGCTAATATTATCTCTCAAAAAATGCAAACCTTTTTCACTAATCTCTTAATTTACTTTAATCTGATTAACATCCTAGACATTTAGTAGGGTATATAAGAGTCTTCATAAACCAATCAATGGCTACTTTTCTAACCTAATACCCTCAAATAAGTGTCCTGTCTACCAACACATATATATCATATTTTCAGCCAGTAAAAGCTTCTAGAGAGAATTGCAAAGTTTATTTGATATTCTTTATATATATATATGTGTGTGTATATATATATATATATATATTTTTTTTTAAAGGAGTTTTGCTCTGTTGCCAAGCTGGAGTGCAGTGGCACAATCTCAGCTCACTGCAACCTCTGCCTCCTGGGTTCAAGCGATTCTTCCACCTCAGCCTCCTGAGTAGCTGGGACCACAGGCGCATGCTACCACGCCTGGCTAATTTTTTTGTATTTTTAGTAGAGACAAGGTTTCACCATGTTGGCCAGGATGGTCTCAATCTGTTAACCTCGTGATCCTCCCACCTCGGTCTCCCCAAGTGCTGGGATTACAGGCGTGAGCCACCGCACCTCATAAATACTCTTTTATGTTACTGTAAGGAACTGTTATTCAGGCATAAATATACACTTACAATATTTGTTTACATTTTTGTACACATGAATAAAGGATTCCACCCTCTGTCTAGTACATTTGTCATCCTCAAAATATATTTAGGTATTACTTGCTCCAAAAACAACTGCATTGATAACTTCACTAAATGATGAATGTAATTACTTCCTTTTCTGTACTATTCTATGCCTGCTGTTTCATCTGTTACATCATAAATCTTTTCTTTCTTTTTCTTTTAGACGTTTGTTGAATTAAATTATCATGTTCACCAAAAAACCTTTCTATATGTTTCTATTTTTAGCACATTGATATGCCAGGTAATCCTTACAGCTTACTCATCGTTTATAAGCTGAGGATAATTCTTCATCTATCTGTGTTACTAAGGGATTCCTTTCTGAATTTGGTAGAAATTTGGATAAAATGACTTTTATGAAGCTCCTCGTTGCCCACATTTTGCTAAAAATTGAAAAATAACAACTAAAGAGTCCCTTCCAGTTTATTATATTCAGTATCTTCCTTTAAATTTTCACTTTTTGATGCCTACACAATACTTGGTCCCACTATTTTCTCATTAATTAACTTCCACTCACCAGTTGACAAAGTGAGAAATGTTCTAGCCACCAGTTAGGAGTGGCCATGTGAACTAGATCTCTCCGATGAGATAGATGTAAGGAGAGGTAAGATTGGAGGTTTGGGGAAAATATTTCCTCTGATTGAAGGTTTACCCCATAATCAACCTGCCCCCTATATCTCTTCTCTCTACTTTATTCTCCCTTTAGATGAGGTAACTAACATAATCACTCGAGGTGTAGAATTACAGCCACCGTATTGTGATCTTGAAATGTTAAGCATAATAATAAAAGTTCAATGTAGTAAATCTAGTGAGATTGAAAGATGTAATGTCAGGATCTTGAATAGCATTGCTAAGTGTACAAATCATATTTTTACCTCATGAACTATGCTTAAAGATTAAATTTCTTTGTTTTTAGCCCCTGTTAGTTGAGTTTATTTAACTTTGCTTAATTCAACTAATATTGATGGAGTTTCAACTAATGGTAGAAATATTTTATATAAAACTGAAATAATAGTTTTAAAAAGCAGACCAAAATATTGCTATGTTCATGGAATTTAATCTGTTGTAGGAAGGAAAACCATAACTAAAAATCGATGAAGGATCTGTCATGAAAATAATATGGGATAAGGACCCACTTTGAGCCAAGATAAAATAACTGAAATTGAATTTGCCCTTCTACCTCAATCAATTAAAGTCTGAACAAAGTATATGAAACTGTATTTTCAGACATTGGACAGGGCATGAGAGTGGCCCATGAAAGACAGGAAAGAAACAAAAGAAACAAAAACATATGTTCATATGCAAGACTTGTGTATGAATGTTAATAGCAGCTTTACTGTAAAAGCCAAAAACTGGGTCAGGGTGAAGGAAATCCATCAGGTAAATGGATGTTGCATACAATGGAATTCTAGTTAGCAATAATAAATAAGCTGTTAATATTCCAACAACCTAGATGAGTCTGAAAATGATTACCCTGAGTAAAAGAAGCTGAAAGAGCAACCACAAAAAGTATGCACTTACATACTATATGATTTCACGTATATACATTTCTAGAAAATGCAAATTAAGTGACAAAAAGTGACAGAAAGCATTTTGCTAGTGGAATATATTCTTGATCTCAACTGCCACGATAGTGTCACAGATATAACACATATAATGGAATTATATAAACTGCGTAAGAATTTGTTGTACATCAATTATACCATTATAAAGTTATAGGAAATGCTATCAAGTCTCAAATATCTAGAAGTTATTCAGAAAATAAAATTTTTCTCTGTGTGTCAGCTGCCTGCCTTTCTTTGGAAACCTTAAATTCTATTAATAATTATAATCATAAAAACAATAATAGCTAAAAATTGCTAAAATTTTATTATGTGCTAGTTAGAATTTAGGGCTGTTTATATGTTATCTTTGCCTCAACATTCCCTGATTTAATACACAGTCCCTCACTATAACATAATGTGTTTATTGTAAAGCAAATAAAAGTACACAAAATAATCGTTAGAAAAGAATTGGGAATCCAGAAAATAATTAAATAGGCGACAACTTTTCAACCATTAAAAAGAATATCCTATTTAAAAAATGGCACTAGTCTAAATGTTATTTCAACTTCATATCTTCTATAAATGTAATTTAAGATAAATTAAATATGAACATATAGACAAATTAAAAGTGATTGACTACATAGAAAAATTAAATGGAAATGAAAAATACAATGAAGATTTAATGTATTTTTTGAAGTCTTTGTTTTTAACAAACAATCATCATTTTCACAATTTATTCAAACCTTTGTTGGCTTCCAAGCATTTAATTTTCTGGTCCAATTATTCTAGTGAAAACATGTAAATCTTGAAACAAAAACAGCAAAACTTACTGGCATTAATCAAGTTTTCTGGATAATATACATACAGAACAAGTCCTTCTAATTTGAATTGTTTCCAAGGGTGACAAAATTTTGAAGACAAAAATATTTATAACCCATGCAATTAAATTCACATAAAAAACATACCACCTCGTGTGTCCTGATGTGATATTTGTGTTTAAGTTCATCTTTTAAGTTTTTAGTACTGTTTTGTTTTAGTTTATTAAGATAGAATAAATGAAATTTTGAAAGAACATATTTATTTGGGTTTCTCAGAATAAGCCAAATGCAATCTGCCAATTTGTTTTGTAAACAGGGCAAACTCACATCCTGCACATATTCCATATTCATGCTCCTTTTAAGTCAATTTACAGATGGTGAACTACCTACAAACAGGCTAGTGAGAAAAATTTAGAATTGTTGGTTTAAAAAAAACCGACCAAACATAATACAATCACTTACTTCCATATTCATATTTATGAGCCTCTGGCAATGTACATGGGGGGGGTCATCATATCTGTTCCTGAATTTGCATTTTTTTCCTGTTCTCTGCTCTACAACTCCCAACCCCTTCCCCCAACCTCATTCCCCCGGTGGCCACCCCACCTTGCCAATCTCATTCCCCCAGTCTTTCTTCAAGTCTTTGAAGGCATGAAACCACGTTGTGGCCACATGTTTAATGCTGAAGAAAGCAGTATATTTTCACATGATTTTTTTTCTGAGTCTTTCAAAAGACAGTTTCATATCATTGTCTTGCATCTTAATGTACATGGAACAAATAACATTCAATCTAATTGAATAATGTGGATAATATTTACAAACTTATATTAAATAATTTCTCAGGCAGCATTTTACTAGAATTTGACAATTGAAAATATAACAAGAGGCCGGGTGTGGTGGCTCATGCCTGTAATCTCAGCACTTTGGGAGGCCCAGGTGGGTGGATCACCTGAGCCCAGGAGTTCCAGGCCAGCCTGGCCAACATGGTGAAACCCCGTCTCTACTAAAAATACAAAAAAAAAAAAAAAATTAACTAGGCATGGTGCCATCACCTATAATTCCAGCTACCCAGGAGGCTGAAGCAGAAGTATCTTTGAACCTGGGAGGGGGAGGTTGCAGTGAGCAACAAGAGTAAAACTCTGTCTGAAACAAAGAGAAACAAAAAACACACAAACACATCACAAAACCCAGAAGAAAAAGAAAATGAGAGAAGTTGTATAGAAATGTGATATAACCGTTAGGTTTTAAAAAACCTTCACTACATTATGGCTGTCAGTCAGCTTAAACGAAATTGCTACACTACACCATATATATGATTATCATTTCTGAAAACTTCCACCAATTCTGCTTATTTAAAAAACCAGAAGTTACAGAACACCAAACCAATATTTTCTATCTTTGCTATCAGCATTCACTTAGATGTAATCACATGTATTTATACCATCTACATTTTGTAAATAGAATAATTTTTATGGTTTTTTCATTTTTATTGTCAGAATTGAATTTTACTGAAAATGACACTGGAGAAAATATTACCTTACAATGAGTCTCTTCTATCAGATCGAACATAGGTTCCAATTGATTTCCTGGTCATATTACTTCCACATAAACAACAAATGCTTAATGGAAGGAACTGCCTTACCTTTCCACTTATAGGTATGCTTCATTCATAAATCAAAAGCATCAGTAGTTTTACAAATGCCTTTGATATTCTACATGTACAAAGAAAATAAATGCTTGAAAAATGAAAGAGAAATGAATTTTATTTATTATGGAGCTATGGTGAATTCTCAGGATGGCCTAGATATTCTACTGATTTATCATGCTCTCTTGCCCAGATGTTTGATTAGTCTGAATGAATAAGCCTTCTATTATCGTATTACAAAGAAACAATTTTTGCATCTATACATATTAGAACATGGCCGATTTTAATAAAGATATAGCGTTATAGACGTGAAATGGGAAGCATTGTTTGTGCTATTTTTAGGTTATCAGTACTAGTTTTCACTTAATATAATTAATATTGTCAATATAATAATGTCAATTTATGGTTCAGAGGTACATATGCAAATTCTGGAGCCAGATTGTTAAGATTTGCATCTTACCTGTATGATTTGTTGGCTTTGCAACTTTGAATAAGTTCATTTACATTCCTAATAGCAAAGTTTCCTGGTATCAGTCATCCTATTGTTTGGATAAAGCCTACTGTTTTGTTTTTTTCCTTTGGAAAACCCTAATATATTGACTGACTGAAACAATCTTAGTTGTATACTGGCTTTGGGTTATAGAAAGAGGTTTTCTTTTCCTGTAAAAGCAGACAATGAGAGCCTCATGGAAGCAAGATTTCTAGGCCTGGATCAGATCAGAAATAAACAGTAGGAAAAGACATCCAGAGGAAAACAATCCCAAAATTGTGCAGGTGGCCATACAGAAAGGCCATAATTTTCAATATTTAATAATTAATAATATTCTAAAATTATAGCAGGTTGCTATAATGACACTTATTTCATTGGAAATAAAATGAATATGCAATATTTAAATTTAAATATTGAAATATTTAAACTGCACTTACTGCACATCTTGTAATTATAAATTATAAATATAAATTACAAGAAGGCAGCAAATCACACTGCCACGTGTGTACATATGCAACAATCTTGCATGTTCTTCACATGTACCCCCAAACCTAAAATGCAATAAAATAAATAAATGGAAAAAAAAATAAAATAAAATAAAAACTACAAGATGTGCAGTAAGCGCAGTTAAAATATTTCAGTCACAAATATGATAGAAGACCCTCAAGATGGATCCGGTGTGGTGGCTCATGCCTGTAATCCTAGCATTTTGTGGGGGCGAGGCAGGCAAATTACCTGAGGTCAGGAGTTCAAGACCAGCCTGGCCAACATCATGAAACCCCATCTCTACTAAAAATATGAAAATTACTTGGGCATGGTGGTACTTGCCTATAATCCCTGCTACTTGGGAGGCTGAGGCAGGAGAACTGCTTAAACCTGGGAGGTGGAAGTTGCAGGGAGCCGAGATTGTGTCACTGCACTCCAGCCTGGGTGACACGGTGAGACCCTGTCTCAAAATAAATAAATAAAAAGACTATCAAGATGGTAGTATGGTTTTTGGCTGTCCTCATATATATATATATGTAATATATATATTTTTATATGTATATATTATGTATTTATTTTAAAAAATATATATAAACATATATTTTTTTTTTTTAATACAAAAACAGGCAAAATAGACAGAATAGCCAAAGAAAAACTACTGAAGACAATATGGACCAAATCAGAACCAATGAGGGCTGTGTCCTAGACAGCCCCCAGAGGGTCTGAGTGGTGTGTAGAGGTAATGCAGAAAAGAGAAAGGGGTCTTTGAAAGTTCCCAAGTAATTAACATGTATTTTTTCTCAAAAGGATAGGATCCCACTCTGCATAGAATTTTCAGTAGCAGATCTGAGGAAAAACTTATGGCAATGGAAAAGTTTCCACTGTCTTCAATTTGTGACTTAGTATAAATAAACCAACCAACAACCTGGAGTCCTCAAAGGGTTTCTTATAATGTCAGCATATTCTGTCATCCTCTACGTTTTCAGGGACTTCAGAAATACCAAAAAAAAAAAAAAAAAAAAAAAAAAAAAAAAAAAAAAAAAAAAAAAAAAAAAAAAAAAAAAAAACCTTCGGAAGGAGAGAGGAAATCACTGGGGTTGAGAATGGGGGCAGATAACTGCTGGTAATCTCTAAACTTAGCAAAATAGGAACAGATCACTAGCAGTAAAGATGAAAGCAGCTTTGATAGCGAAAAAAGACATCCCAAGGAAAAAGATCCCCAAATTGTGCAGGTTGCTACACAGAGAGGCCATAATTTTCAATATTTATTGCTACCAGGGCAAATGTTGTCTTTAATCCAGGAAGCTAGGGAAGCTAACCTGTTTTCATCTCACTGTGTACACAGAAACTTCCATCACCAGGTAAAGAAATCACATCTCATTTAAATGCATACAACAGAAAAGGAAAAATTATGTATATTTCAAGAAAAAAAGTAAAGAAGTCTATTAACTGAAAGGCAATGAGGACACACCAGAGCTTTCGTAACCTATTTTTAAAAAATTGCTAAAAACACCTAGAGTACTCAGATCTTCATTTCCAAATGTCATTCTTCAGTTAAAAGAACTCAGGTTCCTTGGAGAAATGACTGTTTCTAGGGCTGGGTCTAGGTACACATAAGCCAAAAAGTTGTATTGTGCCAAAATACAAGAAATTTCTTAAAGAATGATGAGAGTGTTTGTTTAAGGTTATACAAAGCAGAAGGAAGGAGCCCTCACTGGCCAAATCTGGGACAAATGGGATTAATAAACTGTTTAAAAATAACTAACCAGCTGGTTGTGGTGGCTCACACCTGTAATCCCAGCACTTTGAGATGCCAAGGTGGGTGGATCACCTGAGATTGGGAGTTCAAGATCAACCTGACCCACAGGCTGAACTCAAGACAGAAACCACGTATCTAATAAAAATAGTAAATTAGCCAGATGTTGTGGTGCATGCCTGTAATCCCAGCCACTAGGGAGGCTGAGTCAGGAGAATCTCTTGAACCCGGGAGGTGGAGGTTGCCATCAGCCGAGATTGCACCATTGCACTGCAGCCTGGGAAACAAGAGCGAAACTTTGTCTCAAAATAAATAAATAATAAATAAATAAATACCCGTGAGCTTATAAAATGCAAGTGAATACTTGGATAAATAAACACACAGAAAAATGAGAAATTTTGTCCTTATACTAGAATGTCAACTAACAGATGCAGAAGAAATAATGGAATTAGAAAATCACCATTTCGCAATCTTCACAGCAATGTTTGATTCAAGCAAGAATCATAATTTTCTGGAATACTTCATGGGTCAATGTCAGAGGAGAGCATGATGTTAATTTTATCTCAAAGTCTCCCACAGAGAATTTATTGACTGCAAAAGCAATATTAGTAACTGCTCAGCAGAAGAAAAAAAACCTGGCAGATTCCACATTAACTAAATGATCAAAGTTAACATCAAAGTGGTCAAAGTTAACCAGCAATGAAACCTATCAACATCAAAGGACCATTTTATCCACTGAACAGGTTACTATGCCACATTATTGGCATTCTCCTAAAACTGTAAAATATGGATTTAATCATCAGGAAACATCAGACAAACAGAAATTTAGGAACATTCTATAAAGTAACAGGTCTGTAGTCTTAAACAATACCAGTATCATAAAAGACAAATCAACACTTTGGAAATATTGCAGATGAAAGAACACTAACAAAGCATCACAATTATATGAAACATGATCCAACTGGGGACTACAAATCAAGTATTGCCATGGTGATTATGGCAAAATACAAGACATTTCTTAAAGAATGATGAGAGAACATGTCAAAGATTATAGAAACCAGCTGGAAGGAGCCTTCACTGGCCAAATCTAGGACAAATGGGATTGCAACCTATTTAAAAGTAACTATACATGAGCTTATAATATAAGTAAATAATTGTGAAAAAAACGATGTAAAACAAATTATTAGGTCAACTGTAAAAATTGAAAAAGAACAATACAATAGTGCCATTATATGGATGTTAATTTCTTGATTCTGATAATATTATATAATTATATGAGTGTCCTTCCTTTTTAGTACACATTTAGAATTTACCTCTTAATGGGTAGAAATTTTCTGGTAATGCATTTATGACCAGAAATATTTCAGTAGTCATTTTTGGAAAATATAATCTGCCAAGAATGCCAAATATACATTCATTTTCATTTTTGCTTTGTTTTGGTCTATTACTCTATCACCATTTATTGAAAAATTCACCATTCCCCCCATCAATCTCCAATTCCATATCTTTCATATACTGGATTTCCATAAATGTACATGTGTGTTTCAGGGTTCTTTTACTTTCCATTAATCTATTCATTTATGTTTGCACCAATACCATTATGTCTTTGTTATCTTTTTAAACTTGTTACATTGAAAGGCAAGTATCCATCCACCCAACCCTACACACAGACACGTACACACTCACATTTGTTCTTCTCTAGAAGTACCTTGGCTCTTATTTGTCCTTTCTTATTTGTCCTTTTCTTTTATGTAGATAGAAAAATATATAGATATAGATTTTTTATTATACCTTAAGTTCTGGGGTGCAGAGCGTGCAGGTTTGTTACATAATTATACACGTGCCATGGTGGTTTACTGCATCTATCACCATGTCATCTACATTAGGCATTTCTCCTAATGCTATCCCACCTATAACCCCCACCCCTCTATAGGCCCCAGTGTATGATGTTCTCCTCCCTGTTACCATGTGCTTTCATTGTTCAACTCCCACTTATGAGTGAGAGCATGCTGTGTTTGGGTTTCTTTTCTTGTGTTAGTTCACAAGAATGATTTCCAGCTTCATCCATGTTTCTGCAAAGGACATGATCTCATCCTTTTTTATGGCTGCATAGTATTCCACGGTGTATATGTGGCAAATTTGCTTTATCCAGTCTATCATTGATGGGCATTTGGGTTGGTTACAAGGCTTTGCTCTTGTGAACAGTGCCACGATAATCATATGTGTGCATGTGTCTTTATAACAAAATGATTTATAATCCTTTGGATATATACTCAGTAATGGGATTGCTGGGTCAAATGATATTTCTAGTTCTAGATCCTTGAGGAATCACCACACTGTCTTCCAGTGTGTTGAACTAATTTACATTCCTACCAACAGTGTAAAAGTGTTCCTATTTCTCCACATCCTCTCTAACATCTGTTGTCTCCTGACTTTTTAATGATCACCATTCTAATTGACATGAGATGGTTTCATGATCAAGTTGGCTTCATCCCTGGGTTGTAAGGCTGGTTCAACATATGCAAATCTATAAACATAATCCATCGCATAAACAGAACCAAAGACAAAAACCACATGATTGTCTCAATAGATGCAGAGAAGGCCTTCGACAAAATTCAACAGCGCTTTATGCTAAAAACTCTCAATAAACTGGGGATTGATGAATCGTATCTCAAAATAATAAGGGCTATTTATGACAAACCCCACATCCAATATCATACTAAATGGGCAAAAACTGGAAGCATTCCCTTTGAAAAGCAGCACAAGAAAGGATGCCCTCTCTCACTACTCCTATTCAACATAGTATTGGAAGTTCTGGCCAGGGCAATCAGGCAAGGAAAAGAAAGGGTATTCAATAAGGAAAACAGGAAGTCAAATTATCTCTATTTGCAGATGACCTGATTGTATATTTAAAATACTCCAATGTCTCAGCCCAAAATCTTTCTAAGCTGATAAGTAACTTCAGCAAAGTCTCAGGATGCAAAATCAATGTACAAAGATATAGATAGGCATTTTAGTGAAGTTGTTCATTTCCATGGTGGGGAATTATTGGGGGTTAAATGCAGTCATATGTAATTTATAGACCTACTTGGGGAGAATTAGCAATTTTTAGTATTAAGTCTTACTCTTCATGTACACAGTATGTCTACCTATTTAGATTTTAATGACTTCCAAAACCTTAAAATTTTCTCCATAGAGGCCTTACACTATATGGAGATTTAATCTGAGATAGCTTTTGCTGATGTCATAAAATATGTTGTTAAAGTGACCTCTCAAAGCAAGGCTAAGAAAAAAGGCAATAATAGAAACCATATAAAATGCTGCCATGGACTTTTGATGAAATTTCCAGAAAGAAGTTAACTGGCCATCTTTTGTAGATCTGCAACATTTCTAATTAGCTTAGATATATTGACCACACTGAAAAAGAGGTTTATCTTTGCTAATTAATTGCCTCTTTTGCATTGATATGAGTAAAACTGTCCAAAGAGGAAAATAAAAGCTCACAATATAAAAGCACTGAAATAGCTACAACTGAAACAGAGTCATCACAGGACTTTTCAAACAGAGGATGTGTATTTTCAGAGTTAGTCTGCCAACTTGAAGTTTAAAGTTATAGTAAGAAGGAAGAAAAAGACATGTCATTATCTGGCTGTGAGAAAGAACATTAGATTAAAAATAATCTGAATCAGCTCTGACTCAACAACATCTCAAGAAAAGTGACCACAATCGGCTTTCCCTCATTGGTTTTATCCTGTGTGCTGCCCCTCCACCCAAATGGGCAGTCAATGCTTGTTCCTGAAGTCCTGGATCAATAGAGCAGTATGCTTCTCAAACTAATCTATTTCTGGTCTAATCCAGGTCTAGAAATCCTGCTTCTGTGAGGCTGTCATAGTCTACTTTTGAGGGTGATTTTGGCCTTCAGTGGGAACACATACCTATGTGTCTATTCCCTGAAATATCCATGTCAATTCATGGTGCAGAGGGACAGTGCAAGTTCTGGAGCCAGACCGTTGACATTTGCATCTTACCTGGACTTCCTGGCTGTGCAACTTTGAATAAGTTCATTTATATTCCTAGTACTAAAGTTTCCTGGTATTCGTCATCCTATTGGTTGGATAAATCCTACTGTTTTTTTGTTTTGTTTTTTTCCCCTTTGGAAAACCCTAATACATTGATTGACTGAAACCATCTTAGTTGTGTTCTGGCTTTGGGTTATAGAAAGATATTTTCTGAATGCAGATATTACTACCCATTCTAAATGTTGCTGACACCAATGACTAGGTAAATATGCAACCTCTTAAGCAGCTCCATTGACCACTGCAGAATAAATACATGAGATGAAATCTGCAAATGCTATTACAAGCAGCCCTCTTGCATGTGTTTTGAAGTTCTCCAATTCCACTGCTCAGTACAAAGCTTAAACATAGGTAACAGTAATAGTGCCTATGAAGAGGCCAAGACTTCTTTATAATTTGTCTACATGCAAAGAAACTAACCTAAAGTCTACCCCTTCTAAAAATAAAGAAACAGGAAATAAATGTAACAAATGTCTTAATTCTTTAAAGCACATATGCATGTATATTTATACTGTTATAACCTATTCTAATTTAAATTTCAAGTGTTTTCTGCTTGATTCCAGCAGATGGAATATTTTCTCTATAGCCCATATGATGTTTTCATCAAGATAAAATATTTCTAAGTATATTAAACATTAATCACTTCCAACTGGATCTTCATGATTCATATTTTATGCAGAGATTTTATGAAAAAACTGATATAGTTGATGTTCTATTTTGCACTAAAAGTGGGTATATCAGAAATGGTCAATTGTAACTGCATGTTTTTTGATAATTTTAATTTTGAAATGATTTCAAGGTTTTTTATAAATAGGAAAGGTCATATACAAGAAGGTGAGACAGATAATAGTTCTGCACAACTTCTTCAATCAGGGCTGAATCTGTGTCTCAATTTGCATGTGACTACTTTTTCATAACAGGCATATCAGTAACCTCATCTCCTTTTACGTTTGCTCAAAAAGAGGGCATGTTAGTTTTGAGAATTTAACATCTTCACATTTTATAGGTACTCTGACAGGAGGGCTAAATGCTTATAAATTGTATAATCTGTTTCTAATTTGAGGAAAAACGACAAGAATTTTTCTAGGTGAAAGGGCCAAGAGAACACCTTCAGTTCCCTGCTCTTAATCCATGTATGTAACCGCAAAATAGAAATGCACTGGAAATAACACAATTGGAAGTCAGGAAACCCACTTTCTAGCAGTGGATTTGTTTTAAAACTAGCTATTAGATCTTATACAAGCTACCTCAACTTCAGTTTCCTTTTCTACTTCATGAAGGAGTAAGAATATTTTATCTCTCAGGCTCCTCACAAATTGAAAATTTCAAGAATTTCCACTACAAAAATGACCCTATTGTGCTGTGTTCCCCACATGAAACTCCATTCCAAATATAGTTCAAGCCATTTTTTCTTGGTAGGTGGAAACAAAAAGTCTATTTTATTTTTAATTGCTCCAAATAGTTTTGTAAAACATTGAGTAATTTGCATATAAAGTTATATTGTAATTGTCCTATGACTGTCTTTTAAGTAACAGTTTATCAGGTCTGACCTTCAATAAAGAGATAATATTCTTCATTTCCTCTATACCTTCAAAGAATTATTTCAGGGATTGTGTGCTTGGGTTAAAGAAAATCCTTGTATTCCACTAAGTGGAAGCTCTAACTTTTAATTTCTTTCTTTTTAATAGCTGTAAGAGTACCTGAGCCATAATAGATGCTTTATAAATAATTGTTGAAATAAGTTGTAAAATGTGAAAAGATAAAACTTAAAACTTTCCTTGAAACTTGGAATTTTTAAAGTATATTTCTTCATCTATATCTTTAATCTAAGTGCATTTATATTTCCCTAATACTTGCTCTTTATTATAAAAATTAGTAGTGATGATATTTCTAAAAAGATATCAATAGTATTTTGCATGTTATTCAGAACAATTTAAAAAATATTTGTATACTTTTTGATTTCCATATGGACATTTACAATTATAAATTTTATTTATAATTTTAATTACAATTATGATTTTCATTACAATTATAAATTTCACTTACACATATAATCACATGAATTAAGCATTTTGTTAGTACATACTCGAAAATGCATGATTTTTACTTGTATTAAAATATTTATTTTTCTTAAAAATATTCTATATTTATAATTTGGATTATATTCATAAATAAAATAAACTTTGTCTGTATCTACATTCCACATATTAACAAAACAATATGTTGAAAATACCTTAGGACCTCAGAGGAAATTTAAATGTAATAAGACAGTTTGGGAATTATTTGAATATAACACATTTTAGCAATAAAAAATCAAAGAAATAAAGTGCTTGTTTGTTAAAAGATTATTTACTGAGTAAATAATGTAGGCTAGGATATTTTTCAAGTCCTTAGAATCTGTTATTTGAAAGATATGGTCATTAGGTTAAGGACCTTAAGGACAATGCAGAGCTTTTGAAGTATCAGCACAGTGGGTGGAGTTGTGTAAGACACAGTTCTGGAAAACATACATGAGTGGATCTTCCTAGCGCACTTGATTTTTTTGCCTTCAGTAAAGTCATGCTGTCCTTCTTATTGCAATCCAATCTTTCTTCTAGAACTACATCAGGTTTTATTTTACTTCTGAGTCATTGAATATGTCAAGCGATAATTTACCTCAATGTAGCCTTACATAATGGAGACATAAAGAAAACATAATTTTTCTTGCACATTTTTCCTGATTACTAACATAAAAGAGAGTATATTAAGTTTTTATGAATGTTTTTCCTGCTGAAAAAGCTGAAATCTTGAGGGAGGAGGTTTCCCAGCATGCATTGATCAATATTTTATTTGATATGAAAGCATGATTTGTTTAAAACAATATTGGAATTATTACATGCTTCTCATACATATGATTATACAATAGTGTATTTCTCAATAGTGAGAAGTCTATATTAATCTATTGTTAAAATGCTTACATATTCTTAAGAACATAAGTATGTAACCACCAAATTAATATAGGCTCTGGCTGGGCAGCATGACTCATACCTGTAATCCCAGCATTTTGGGAGGCCAGGTCAGGAGGACTGGTTGAGATTAGGTGTTCAAGAACAACCTGGGCAACATAGGGAGAACCTGTCTCTACAAAAAATATAAAACAATTAGCCAGGCATGGTGGAGTATACTTGTAGTAATCCCAGCTACTTGGGATGCTGGGAAGGGAGGAATTTTTGAGCCCAGGTGTTAAGAACAGTTTTACAGTGAGCGACAATGGGGCCACTGCACTCCAGCCTGGGCAACAGAGCAAGATCATATCTCTAAAACAAACAAACATATACGTGTGTGTGTGTGTGTGTGTGTGTGTGTGTGTGTGTATTTCAATATTTATATATATATATATTTATATATAAATACATATGTATTTTACAAACACTTTTCAAATTATCTTGAGTTGACCAAATTGTCAAATCTATAATTGTAGAGAATGAAATATTGGAATCTCCCTAGTTGATTCGTTTGGGGAAAGTATTATATCAATTGTAAAAATAAATTAGCTGCTTGTGTTACAACAATCAGAAGCTTTTGAATAAACGTTTAGATTTTTCACTTTCATTAAAACTTTAATTGATCTGGAATTCCTAGGCCCATTATATAGTGTGGAAAATATAAGGAGCTGAGGAACGCTGCTCTCTTAGATTGAAATTGCAAAATTATACCCTGATACTAACACAGTGTATTTCTGTATAAAACTGGCCTACAACCCTTGTTTCAAATTCTGCCTTGCATGGTTGTAGACATTGCATGGTTGTCATCACTATTTTATTTTTAAGATAGTGTCTCACTCTGGATGGAGTGCAGTGGTGTGATGACAAGTCACTGTAGCCTGGATCCCCTGGGCTCAAGTGATCCTCGCACTTCTGCCTCCCAAACTGCAAGGATTACAGGTGTGAGCCACCACTCCTGGCTAATTTCCTATTTACTTTTTATGGAGATGGTGGGTCTTGCCATGCTGCCCCTTCTCATCTTGAACTCTTGGCCTTAAGTAATCCTCCTGCTTTGGCCCCTTGAAGAGCTGATATTACAGGTATGAGTCACCACATCCAGCCAATCATTGCTTTCTTTTTAGAGATTTTATAGACTTCACAAGTTATTGGAAACAATTAGTAACTTCGTGTTAATGTTAACATTAATTATCAAGATCACATAATAATCTTTCAATAACCCAAACAGCATGAGAAAATAACTATAACATATCCTATGTTTTATTTATTTTATAATTTTATAACAATATTTATACTTATTTAAGTAAATAATTTTAGATCTATTCATCAAATATTTATTTATTTGTTTATTTATTTAGATTGAGTCTCGCTCTGTCACCCAGGCTGGAGTGCAGTGGTGCAGTCTCGGTTCAGTGCAACCTCCACATCCCAGTTTCAAGCAATTCTCCCTGCTTCAAATTCCCGAGTAGCTGGGATTACAGGCACCCCCACCATGCCTGGCTAATTTTTGTAGTTCTAGTAGAGAGGAGGTTTCACCATGTTGGCCAGGCTGGTCTCAAACCCCTGACCTCAGGTGATCCACCTGCCTTGGCCTCCCAAAGTGCTAGGATTACAGGCGTGAACCACCACGTGAGGCCCAAATTTTGTTTGAGATTTGTATTTCATTTCATTTATATTTTAGAACTAGTACTGTGTTTCAAAAGGTATTAAGGGATATGTAGCATAACGGTATCCCATAAAGAAAAATAAAGACATGGGTGACTCATAAACAGAAATTAGGATTGTAAGAATTCTCTCTACACACAGACTCAGTATCGTTCTCAAAAATGAAGTGCAGCACCCTAGAAGGATGTTTTGGTTGTAAGGACAATGGGATATCTGGCCTCTGGTAAGGTGTTTTGAGGGTGTTTTTGGTTGTTAGGACAAGGGATTACAGCCCTCTAGTGGGCAATCAGGGAAGCCAGATGTTTTGCAATGCCATGATAGTATCCTTGTAACAAAGAATCATCTTCTGTCTGGCTAGACTTTTGACAGAATGCCCTCAATATTTAAAGCAGTGTTTCTCAGACATTACTGTGTTTATACATCACCCAAAGATCTTGTCAAATTATGACGTTGACTTGCTCTCTGTTGAGAACTATCTTGGTTCCAGAACACTTTTCTGATCTGCAAGTCCTAGGGTTCATTACTATATGTGAAAACCTATTTGTAAATATCTAAGCAAAGAAACTCACTTTCTTCTTAGGTAAATGCAGATTATTTTTGGCATTGTTCTTAAATATGCTGAATTTTCCAGGAATGCAAATGCCTGGCAAATGGAAGAAAGATTGTATCCTTTTCAAAAAATTACATCACCAACAGCAATGCTGTTGCTTATGTTTTCAGTAAAACATTGTGTAGGTCTGGAATGTAGCTACCAAGATATGATTCTCCAGGATGACAGCAAACATTTGACAACTTCATTATGTCTGATTGTGTAATTGTGCCTAGAAATTTACATATTAAAATTCTCATTATTATTATTTTTGAGATGGAATTTCACTCTCTATCTCAGGCTGGAATGTAGTGGCACCATCTCAGCTCACTGCCACCATCTCAGCTCACTGCCACCATCTCAGCTCACTGCCACCTCTGCCTCCTGGGTTCAAGCAATTCTCCTCCCTTAGTCCCCTGAGTAGCTAGAATTACAGGCATGCATCACCACACCCAGCTAATTTTTATATTTTTAGTAGAGATGGGGTTTCACCATGTTGGTCAGGCTGGTCTTGAACTCCTAACCTTGTGATCTGCTTGTTTGGCCTCCCAAAGTGCTGGGATTACAGGTATGAGCCACTGCACCAGATCAAAATTCTCATTATTTTATAATTCATTACTTTCCATTTTTTTCTTTGTATTACAATAATGCTATGACATTGATATTTTTAAAACTATGTGTGTCTATACATTATATTATTAATAAAATTTATTTTAGAATAGGAAATGGGGTATTTACAATTATTTTCATATAATGTGGGGTGAGGTATTGAGTTTAACAGGGCTGAAATATGCAATCTAACACAGAGTTCTGCTCTGTTTCTCTTTTTAGCTCTTTGAAGAACTAGATCTAAAATTCAATAAGCCCATTGATTGTGGTTTAAAATCACATAATGAAGAGTAACCATATTCACATATAATGATCATGTAACCAGAGTACCACTCTAAACATCTCCACCAACTAAAATGTAAATATTGTGCTGTAGCCTCTCTTACTCAAAGGACCAGCAGCATCTATATTACTCGGGAGCTTTTAAATAAATGCAGAATCTCAGTCTTCACCCTGGTTTACTGTGTCATAATCTACATTTTACCAAGATCTCCAGGTAGTTGGAATGCATTATAACGTTTGAGAAACACCATCCTGGCCGATTCCCTGAATACTGACCCTGAAGTTCATACTCACTCTACTGGTAACAGGAGCCAGCATGGTGCCCTCTATTTAGTGCAGCGGAATCTGCAAAGCTAATGGAGCTTGTGGTTGGGAATCTTCTGCATCTTGACATGTTGTTATAGTCCATTAGAGGAAAGTGCTATAACATGGGTTATTGTCTCTTGTCTTGGGCATGTTGGAGGTCATTATTTCTTGGGAAGGAAGTAGGGAAAGAGAAAGGACAATAATGGGGGCTGCAGGAGGGTTGTCACCAGAAATGTTGCATCAAAACCCAGTAATGGTGACCACGCAGTATACTCCTTCCTTCTCAAAGGGACTGTTGCCTCTGCCAGCAGCCTTGGCCTGCTCGTTTACATCACTTCTCCAAGAAACAGCAGGACACAGAGGTTACATCAAGCCCAGAATCATGTTTCCTTTCTGTCTTGCAGAAGATTTCTTTCACAGTTGAACAGTTTTGGTTTTTGTTTTTATTTTTTACTCAATATAATGGATTCGAATAAATCCATTCTTCTTCCATTTCCCCTTGCTAAAGATGACTCTCTCTCTAAAGATGACTATTAGGAAGAGTCTGGTGGCTCACACCTGTAATCCCAACACTTTGGAAGGCCAATGGGGGTGGATCACAAGGTCAGGAGTCCAAGACCAGCTTGGCCAATGTGGTAAAACCCTGTCTCTACTAAAAATACAAACAATTAGCTAGGCATGGTGGTGGGAGCCTGTGATCCCAACTACATGGGAGGCTGAGGCAGAGAATTGCTTGAGCCTGGGAGGTGGAGGTTGCACTAAGCTGAGATTGTGCCACTGCACTTCAGCCTGGGCAGCAGAGCGAGACTCCGTCTCATAAA